>NC_135574.1:184383772-184738900 GCF_965152235.1 Eretmochelys imbricata
AAATAGCTAAACATGAGACAATCATTCTGGATCTCAGCTAGGACTAATTTCTCCTGGCATCGTCCTCCAAATGCCGTTCGGATGCAGTGCTGGGAAGTTGGCAGCGAACCCTTCTTGAACGTTGCTAAACATGAGCTCTTCAGTCCAGATCACGGCTTGGCAGGAATGTCTCATGGAATCGTCCTCCAAATGTCGTTACGATGCACTGCTTACCATTTCCAGAGATCCAGCCATGACAATTCCTAAAAACGAACTATTCAGTCCAGGTCACAGCTAGACACGAATATGCCCTGGCATCGTCCTCCAAGAGCCAGTCAGATACGCTGCTGGGCATTGGGCAGCTATCCATTCCTGAAAAATATTATTCACCTAGAAAAGCATTCCATGTCCCTGCTAGGGACGACTTTGTCCTAGAATCGACCTCCAAGTGCAAATCGGAGGCATTGCTGGTATTTGGCAGAGAGCCTTCCTGAAAATTGCTAAACATGAGACATTCACTTCACATCACTGCTAGCCACCAATTTCTCCTGGAAGCATTCTCCAAATGCCTTTCGGATGCACTGCTTGCCATTTGGCAGAGCAGGAAAGAATTTTGCTTGCTTAATCTAGTTCGAGGACCGACCACTCCTAAATAATCAGGATAGTAGCCCAATGGCGCGAATATGAAGAGTCCCTGACAATTTGTCACAAGCACGGGTCACTAAGGATTTTCTCTTTCTTTGTAAGTTCCACGGAACCGATCTTTCCCTAATGCTCAGGACCTCTTTTAAACTGTTTGAAAATGAAAAGGCTCCGAGAAACGAGTCACCCGCAGGGATCACGAACGAGTTTTGTTTTGTTTGTAACGTTCATGATGCCCTCTCTTCCAAATGACCAAGAGAAACCTAGTGGCTTTTAGATGACGAGTCCGGGACAAAGTTTGTCTCAAGTGCTGTTCATTAATGACTTTCTCTCTAGTTCTCATTTTCCCTAACCGCTCTACTGCAAATGACAGTAAGGACAGACTCCTAAATGCTTTAAAAAAGGAGGCTTTCAGAAGTATTTGCCAAACCCCTAGTGGTCAAGAATGAGTTTAACCTTTCTTTAGGACAGGATCCTAAAAGCTGTAATGTGAAGATTCCGCAACAAATTTATCCCCCGCTAAGGTGAGCGAAGCGTTTTGCTTTGTTATTCATCTGCACGGAGCGAGCCTTCCAAATGAGGCCAGACTCCAAACTGTCTTAAGTTGAAGATTCCATAAGAAATGGCTCACAAGCACCGATCAGTAATGAGTTTCGCTTTCTTTTCAATGTCACCATGCGCTCCCTTCCAGATGATCTGGATAGACTCATAATGGCTTGAAGACTTGGATTCCGTGAGAAATTTCACAAAGCACTGATCACTACTGACTTTCTCTTGGTTTATCACTTTCACTGACCGATAAAGCCCATCTCTTCAGGACCCTCTCGTAACGCCTTTTAAATGAAGAGTCACAGATAACTTTTCCTCCAG
This sequence comes from Eretmochelys imbricata, assembly GCF_965152235.1. Lineage (NCBI taxonomy): Eukaryota > Metazoa > Chordata > Testudines > Cheloniidae > Eretmochelys > Eretmochelys imbricata. The sequence continues at coordinate 184,385,264 of NC_135574.1, forward strand.
CAATGATAAGTAATCAGGTTCTCTTTCTTTGCAGCTTTCTATGCCGAAGAATCAGGAGAGTAGTATGATGGCTTTAAGATGAAGGCTGCATGAAACATTTGAGGATGAGAAAAGAGTTTTGCCTTCTTTGTAATTCTCACCAGCCGATCTCTTCTTAACGATGAGGACAGACTCTCAAGGGCTGTAAGATGACGATTAAATGAGAAATTTGTCATAAGCATTCATTAATACTTCCTTTCCCTTTGTTTCTAATTTTCTCCAACCAATCGAGCCCACAAGCTCAGGACAGGATCCGGACAGCTTGAAAATGAAGATTCCATGAGAATTTTGTGCCCAGCCTTGATTAGGGCTGAGTTTTCCTTTCTTTGTACTTTTTACGAGCCCACGTCTTCTAATGGCACAAGACAGTTGGAGTTAAGCTGTGGGTAGGACGCCACGTCCTCAGGGTTATGGCTAGGCCACTTACAAGTGTGGTTCCTGTGTGCAGGCCACATGCAGTTAGAGTTAGGGAAGGGCAGAGCTCCCAGCCCTAGGTTAGCGTTCTCAGCGCTAGGGTTAGGGTTCATACGGGTAGGAATCCCGATCCTAGTGTTTCCTCGACCACAGGAAACGTAAGCCTCCGTGCAAGTGGCCTTCCCGTGGGAACCCTAATCCTAGGGTTCGGGCCTTACCCATAGACACCCTAAGGCAAGGATCCCCATCTGTAGGACCTCTATGCCTAAAGTGAGCTGGCCTAACCATTGGAACCCTTACTTCAACTGGCCTATGCCTAGAACCCTAACCCTAACGCCAAGTGGCCTACCCGTAAGCATCCTAATGCTAGGGCGGGAATCCCTTCCCACAGCAAGCCTATTTCAGCGTGGCTAACCCATAGGAACCATAACCCAACTCCCCTTGGTCTAGCAATGGGAACCCTACCCCTTAGTCCAAAGGGCCTAGCTCGGGAAACCCTGACGCTGACGCCAAGTGGGCTAAGGAGCCCTAACGCCTATCCCTAACTCCAACTGACCTACTCAGAGGAACTTTAACCCAATTGGCGGGGAGCCCTACCTTTTGCAAGCCTAACTCTCCCCAAAATTAGCAAATTTCTCCTGCAATCATCCTCCAAATGTAATTCCGATGCACTGCTGGCCATTTGGGAGAGATCCCTTCTTGAAAAATGCTCTCCAGGAGACATTAGTTCCAGGTAACAGCAAGGCACGAATGTCTCCAGGGATCGTTCTCTAAATGCTATCACGATGCACCGCTGGTGATTTGGCAGAGATCCGTTCAGGACAAGTCCTAGGCTTGAGACATTCACTCCAGATCACAGCTAGCTACTCATTGCTCCTCAAATCATCTTTCAAAATGCATTCGGATGAAAGCCTGGCATTACCGTTAACGAAAAATGCTGTTCATTTGACATTCCTTCCAGGTTACTGCTAGGGACGAAATTCTCGGGAATCTTCCTCAAGAAGTCAGAGGGATGCACTGCCGGCTACCTGGCAGAGAGCCCTTTCAGAAAATTGCTACAAATGAAAAATGCATTCCAGATCACAGCTAGGTGCAAATTTCTCCCGCAATCATCCTCCAAATGTCATTCATTCGGAGGCTCTGCTGGTCATTTGGCAGAGATCCGTTCGTGAAAATAGCTCAAGATGAAACATTCCAGATCAAAGCTTGGCACCAATGTCTCCAGGAATCGTCCCCCGAATGTCATTCGGAAGCCCTGCAGGTCATTTGGCAGCGATCCGTTGGTGAAAATATCATGTAGAAAAGCATTCCATGTCCCTGCTAGGGATGACTTTGCCCAAGGCAACTCGGACGCCTTGCTGCGCATTTGGGAGAGATCCATTCATGACAATTGCTAAACGTGAGCCATGAACTCCAGATCCCTACTTGGCACATATTTCTGCTGGAATCGTCCTCCAAATGGCTTTCGGGTGCACCACGGGCCATTTGGCAGAGATCCGTTCGTGAAAATAGCTAAACATGAGACAATCATTCTGGATCTCAGCTAGGACTAATTTCTCCTGGCATCGTCCTCCAAATGCCGTTCGGATGCAGTGCTGGGAAGTTGGCAGCGAACCCTTCTTGAACGTTGCGAAACATGAGCTCTTCAGTCCAGATCACTGCTTGGCAGGAATGTCTCATGGAATCGTCCTCCAAATGTCGTTACGATGCACTGCTTACCATTTCCAGAGATCCAGCCAGGACAATTCCTAAAAACGAACTATTCAGTCCAGGTCACAGCTAGACACGAATATGCCCTGGCATCGTCCTCCAAGAGCCAGTCGGATACGCTGCTGGGCATTGGGCAGCTATCCATTCCTGAAAAATATTATTCACCTAGAAAAGCATTCCATGTCCCTGCTAGGGACGACTTTGTCCTAGAATCGACCTCCAAGTGCAAATCGGAGGCATTGCTGGTATTTGGCAGAGAGCCTTCCTGAAAATTGCTAAACATGAGACATTCACTTCACATCACTGCTAGCCACCAATTTCTCCTGGAATCATTCTCCAAATGCCTTTTGGATGCACTGCTTGCCATTTGGCAGAGCAGGAAAGAATTTTGCTTGCTTAATCTAGTTCGAGGACCGACCACTCCTAAATAATCAGGATAGTAGCCCAATGGCGCGAATATGAAGAGTCCCTGACAATTTGTCACAAGCACGGGTCACTAAGGATTTTCTCTTTCTTTGTAAGTTCCACGGAACCGATCTTTCCCTAATGCTCAGGACCTCTTTTAAACTGTTTGAAAATGAAAAGGCTCCGAGAAACGAGTCACCCGCAGGGATCACTAACGAGTTTTGTTTTGTTTGTAACGTTCATGATGCCCTCTCTTCCAAATGACCAAGAGAAACCTAGTGGCTTTTAGATGACGAGTCCGGGACAAAGTTTGTCTCAAGTGCTGTTCATTAATGACTTTCTCTCTAGTTCTCATTTTCCCTAACCGCTCTACTGCAAATGACAGTAAGGACAGACTCCTAAATGCGTTAAAAAAGGAGGTTTTCAGAAGTATTTGCCAAACCCCTAGTGGTCAAGAATGAGTTTAACCTTTCTTTAGGACAGGATCCTAAAAGCTGTAATGTGAAGATTCCGCGACTAATTTATCCCCCGCTAAGGTGAGCGAAGCGTTTTGCTTTGTTATTCATCTGCACGGAGCGAGCCTTCCAAATGAGGCCAGACTCCAAACTCTCTTAAGTTGAAGATTCCATAAGAAATGGCTCACAAGCACCGATCAGTAATGAGTTTCGCTTTCTTTTCAATGTCACCATGCGCTCCCTTCCAGATGATCTGGATAGACTCATAATGGCTTGAAGACTTGGATTCCGTGAGAAATTTCACAAAGCACTGATCACTACTGACTTTCTCTCGGTTTATTACTGTCACTGACTGATAAAGCCCATCTCTTCAGGACCCTCCCGTAACGCCTTTTAAATGAAGAGTCACAGATAACTTTTCCTCCAGCAATGATAAGTAATCAGGTTCTCTTTCTTTGCAGCTTTCTATGCCGAAGAATCAGGAGAGTAGTATGATGGCTTTAAGATGAAGCTTGCATGAAACATTTGAGGATGAGAAAAGAGTTTTGCCTTCTTTGTAATTCTCACCAGCCGATCTCTTCTTAACGATGAGGACAGACTCTCAAGGGCTGTAAGATGACGATTAAATGAGAAATTTGTCATAAGCATTCATTAATACTTCCTTTCCCTTTGTTTCTAATTTTTCCAACCAATCGAGCCCACAAGCTCAGGACAGGATCCGGACAGCTTGAAAATGAAGATTCCATGAGAATTTTGTGCCCAGCCTTGATTAGGGCTGAGTTTTCCTTTCTTTGTACTTTTTACGAGCCCACGTCTTCTAATGGCACAAGACAGTTGGAGTTAAGCTGTGGGTAGGACGCCACGTCCTCAGGGTTATGGCTAGGCCACTTACAAGTGTGGTTCCTGTGTGCAGGCCACATGCAGTTAGAGTTAGGGAAGGGCAGAGCTCCCAGCCCTAGGTTAGCGTTCTCAGCGCTAGGGTTAGGGTTCATACGGGTAGGAATCCCGATCCTAGTGTTTCCTCGACCACAGGAAACGTAAGCCTCCGTGCAAGTGGCCTTCCCGTGGGAACCCTAATCCTAGGGTTCGGGCCTTACCCATAGACACCCTAAGGCAAGGATCCCCAACTGTAGGACCTCTATGCCTAAAGTGAGCTGGCCTAACCATTGGAACCCTTACTTCAACTGGCCTATGCCTAGAACCCTAACCCTAACGCCAAGTGGCCTACCCGTAAGCATCCTAATGCTAGGGCGGGAATCCCTTCCCACAGCAAGCCTATTTCAGCGTGGCTAACCCATAGGAACCATAACCCAACTCCCCTTGGTCTAGCAATGGGAACCCTACCCCTTAGTCCAAAGGGCCTAGCTCGGGAAACCCTGACGCTGACGCCAAGTGGGCTAAGGAGCCCTAACGCCTATCCCTAACTCCAACTGACCTACTCAGAGGAACTTTAACCCAATTGGCGGGGAGCCCTACCTTTTGCAAGCCTAACTCTCCCCAAAATTAGCAAATTTCTCCTGCAATCATCCTCCAAATGTAATTCCGATGCACTGCTGGCCATTTGGGAGAGATCCCTTCTTGAAAAATGCTCTCCAGGAGACATTAGTTCCAGGTAACAGCAAGGCACGAATGTCTCCAGGGATCGTTCTCTAAATGCTATCACGATGCACCGCTGGTGATTTGGCAGAGATCCGTTCATGACAAGTCCTAGGCTTGAGACATTCACTCCAGATCACAGCTAGCTACTCATTGCTCCTCAAATCATCTTTCAAAATGCATTCGGATGAAAGCCTGGCATTACCGTTAACGAAAAATGCTGTTCATTTGACATTCCTTCCAGGTTACTGCTAGGGACGAAATTCTCGGGAATCTTCCTCAAGAAGTCAGAGGGATGCACTGCCGGCTACCTGGCAGAGAGCCCTTTCAGAAAATTGCTACAAATGAAAAATGCATTCCAGATCACAGCTAGGTGCAAATTTCTCCCGCAATCATCCTCCAAATGTCATTCATTCGGAGGCTCTGCTGGTCATTTGGCAGAGATCCGTTCGTGAAAATAGCTCAAGATGAAACATTCCAGATCAAAGCTTGGCACCAATGTCTCCAGGAATCGTCCCCCGAATGTCATTCGGAAGCCCTGCAGGTCATTTGGCAGCGATCCGTTGGTGAAAATATCATGTAGAAAAGCATTCCATGTCCCTGCTAGGGATGACTTTGCCCAAGGCAACTCGGACGCCTTGCTGCGCATTTGGGAGAGATCCATTCATGACAATTGCTAAACGTGAGCCATGAACTCCAGATCCCTACTTGGCACATATTTCTGCTGGAATCGTCCTCCAAATGGCTTTCGGGTGCACCACGGGCCATTTGGCAGAGATCCGTTCGTGAAAATAGCTAAACATGAGACAATCATTCTGGATCTCAGCTAGGACTAATTTCTCCTGGCATCGTCCTCCAAATGCCGTTCGGATGCAGTACTGGGAAGTTGGCAGCGAACCCTTCTTGAACGTTGCTAAACATGAGCTCTTCAGTCCAGATCACTGCTTGGCAGGAATGTCTCATGGAATCGTCCATGATGATGCACTGCTTACCATTTCCAGAGATCCAGCCAGGACAATTCCTAAAAATGAACTATTCAGTCCAGGTCACAGCTAGACACGAATATGCCCTGGCATCGTCCTCCAAGAGCCAGTCGGATACGCTGCTGGGCATTGGGCAGCTATCCATTCCTGAAAAATATTATTCACCTAGAAAAGCATTCCATGTCCCTGCTAGGGACGACTTTGTCCTAGAATCGACCTCCAAGTGCAAATCGGAGGCATTGCTGGTATTTGGCAGAGAGCCTTCCTGAAAATTGCTAAACATGAGACATTCACTTCACATCACTGCTAGCCACCAATTTCTCCTGGAAGCATTCTCCAAATGCCTTTCGGATGCACTGCTTGCCATTTGGCAGAGCAGGAAAGAATTTTGCTTGCTTAATCTAGTTCGAGGACCGACCACTCCTAAATAATCAGGATAGTAGCCCAGTGGCGCCAATATGAAGAGTCCCTGACAATTTGTCACAAGCACGGGTCACTAAGGATTTTCTCTTTCTTTGTAAGTTCCACAGAACCGATCTTTCCGTAATGCTCAGGACCTCTTTTAAACTGTTTGAAAATGAAAAGGCTCCGAGAAACGAGTCACCCGCAGGGATCACGAACGAGTTTTGTTTTGTTTGTAACGTTCATGATGCCCTCTCTTCCAAATGACCAAGAGAAACCTAGTGGCTTTTAGATGATGAGTCCGGGACAAAGTTTGTCTCAAGTGCTGTTCATTAATGACTTTCTCTCTAGTTCTCATTTTCCCTAACCGCTCTACTGCAAATGACAGTAAGGACAGACTCCTAAATGCTTTAAAAAAGGAGGCTTTCAGAAGTATTTGCCAAACCCCTAGTGGTCAAGAATGAGTTTAACCTTTCTTTAGGACAGGATCCTAAAAGCTGTAATGTGAAGATTCCGCGACAAATTTATCCCCCGCTAAGGTGAGCGAAGCGTTTTGCTTTGTTATTCATCTGCACGGAGCGAGCCTTCCAAATGAGGCCAGACTCCAAACTGTCTTAAGTTGAAGATTCCATAAGAAATGGCTCACAAGCACCGATCAGTAATGAGTTTCGCTTTCTTTTCAATGTCACCATGCGCTCCCTTCCAGATGATCTGGATAGACTCATAATGGCTTGAAGACTTGGATTCCGTGAGAAATTTCACAAAGCACTGATCACTACTGACTTTCTCTTGGTTTATCACTTTCACTGACCGATAAAGCCCATCTCTTCAGGACCCTCTCGTAACGCCTTTTAAATGAAGAGTCACAGATAACTTTTCCTCCAGCAATGATAAGTAATCAGGTTCTCTTTCTTTGCAGCTTTCTATGCCGAAGAATCAGGAGAGTAGTATGATGGCTTTAAGATGAAGGCTGCATGAAACATTTGAGGATGAGAAAAGAGTTTTGCCTTCTTTGTAATTCTCACCAGCCGATCTCTTCTTAACGATGAGGACAGACTCTCAAGGGCTGTAAGATGACGATTAAATGAGAAATTTGTCATAAGCATTCATTAATACTTCCTTTCCCTTTGTTTCTAATTTTCTCCAACCAATCGAGCCCACAAGCTCAGGACAGGATCCGGACAGCTTGAAAATGAAGATTCCATGAGAATTTTGTGCCCAGCCTTGATTAGGGCTGAGTTTTCCTTTCTTTGTACTTTTTACGAGCCCACGTCTTCTAATGGCACAAGACAGTTGGAGTTAAGCTGTGGGTAGGACGCCACGTCCTCAGGGTTATGGCTAGGCCACTTACAAGTGTGGTTCCTGTGTGCAGGCCACATGCAGTTAGAGTTAGGGAAGGGCAGAGCTCCCAGCCCTAGGTTAGCGTTCTCAGTGCTAGGGTTAGGGTTCATACGGGTAGGAATCCCGATCCTAGTGTTTCCTCGACCACAGGAAACGTAAGCCTCCGTGCAAGTGGCCTTCCCGTGGGAACCCTAATCCTAGGGTTCGGGCCTTACCCATAGACACCCTAAGGCAAGGATCCCCATCTGTAGGACCTCTATGCCTAAAGTGAGCTGGCCTAACCATTGGAACCCTTACTTCAACTGGCCTATGCCTAGAACCCTAACCCTAACGCCAAGTGGCCTACCCGTAAGCATCCTAATGCTAGGGCGGGAATCCCTTCCCACAGCAAGCCTATTTCAGCGTGGCTAACCCATAGGAACCATAACCCAACTCCCCTTGGTCTAGCAATGGGAACCCTACCCCTTAGTCCAAAGGGCCTAGCTCGGGAAACCCTGACGCTGACGCCAAGTGGGCTAAGGAGCCCTAACGCCTATCCCTAACTCCAACTGACCTACTCAGAGGAACTTTAACCCAATTGGCGGGGAGCCCTACCTTTTGCAAGCCTAACTCTCCCCAAAATTAGCAAATTTCTCCTGCAATCATCCTCCAAATGTAATTCCGATGCACTGCTGGCCATTTGGGAGAGATCCCTTCTTGAAAAATGCTCTCCAGGAGACATTAGTTCCAGGTAACAGCAAGGCACGAATGTCTCCAGGGATCGTTCTCTAAATGCTATCACGATGCACCGCTGGTGATTTGGCAGAGATCCGTTCAGGACAAGTCCTAGGCTTGAGACATTCACTCCAGATCACAGCTAGCTACTCATTGCTCCTCAAATCATCTTTCAAAATGCATTCGGATGAAAGCCTGGCATTACCGTTAACGAAAAATGCTGTTCATTTGACATTCCTTCCAGGTTACTGCTAGGGACGAAATTCTCGGGAATCTTCCTCAAGAAGTCAGAGGGATGCACTGCCGGCTACCTGGCAGAGAGCCCTTTCAGAAAATTGCTACAAATGAAAAATGCATTCCAGATCACAGCTAGGTGCAAATTTCTCCCGCAATCATCCTCCAAATGTCACTCATTCGGAGGCTCTGCTGGTCATTTGGCAGAGATCCGTTCGTGAAAATAGCTCAAGATGAAACATTCCAGATCAAAGCTTGGCACCACTGTCTCCAGGAATCGTCCCCCGAATGTCATTCGGAAGCCCTGCAGGTCATTTGGCAGCGATCCGTTGGTGAAAATATCATGTAGAAAAGCATTCCATGTCCCTGCTAGGGATGACTTTGCCCAAGGCAACTCGGACGCCTTGCTGCGCATTTGGGAGAGATCCATTCATGACAATTGCTAAACGTGAGCCATGAACTCCAGATCCCTACTTGGCACATATTTCTGCTGGAATCGTCCTCCAAATGGCTTTCGGGTGCACCACGGGCCATTTGGCAGAGATCCGTTCGTGAAAATAGCTAAACATGAGACAATCATTCTGGATCTCAGCTAGGACTAATTTCTCCTGGCATCGTCCTCCAAATGCCGTTCGGATGCAGTGCTGGGAAGTTGGCAGCGAACCCTTCTTGAACGTTGCGAAACATGAGCTCTTCAGTCCAGATCACTGCTTGGCAGGAATGTCTCATGGAATCGTCCTCCAAATGTCGTTACGATGCACTGCTTACCATTTCCAGAGATCCAGCCAGGACAATGCCTAAAAACGAACTATTCAGTCCAGGTCACAGCTAGACACGAATATGCCCTGGCATCGTCCTCCAAGAGCCAGTCGGATACGCTGCTGGGCATTGGGCAGCTATCCATTCCTGAAAAATATTATTCACCTAGAAAAGCATTCCATGTCCCTGCTAGGGACGACTTTGTCCTAGAATCGACCTCCAAGTGCAAATCGGAGGCATTGCTGGTATTTGGCAGAGAGCCTTCCTGAAAATTGCTAAACATGAGACATTCACTTCACATCACTGCTAGCCACCAATTTCTCCTGGAAGCATTCTCCAAATGCCTTTCGGATGCACTGCTTGCCATTTGGCAGAGCAGGAAAGAATTTTGCTTGCTTAATCTAGTTCGAGGACCGACCACTCCTAAATAATCAGTCTTTGTAAGTTCCACGGAACCGATCTTTCCCTAATGCTCAGGACCTCTTTTAAACTGTTTTAAAATGAAAAGGCTCCGAGAAACGAGTCACCCGCAGGGATCACGAACGAGTTTTGTTTTGTTTGTAACGTTCATGATGCCCTCTCTTCCAAATGACCAAGAGAAACCTAGTGGCTTTTAGATGACGAGTCCGGGACAAAGTTTGTCTCAAGTGCTGTTCATTAATGACTTTCTCTCTAGTTCTCATTTTCCCTAACCGCTCTACTGCAAATGACAGTAAGGATAGACTCCTAAATGCTTTAAAAAAGGAGGCTTTCAGAAGTATTTGCCAAACCCCTAGTGGTCAAGAATGAGTTTAACCTTTCTTTAGGACAGGATCCTAAAAGCTGTAATGTGAAGATTCCGCGACAAATTGATCCCCCGCTAAGGTGAGCGAAGCGTTTTGCTTTGTTATTCATCTGCACGGAGCGAGCCTTCCAAATGAGGCCAGACTCCAAACTGTCTTCAGTTGAAGATTCCATAAGAAATGGCTCACAAGCACCGATCAGTAATGAGTTTCGCTTTCTTTTCAATGTCACCATGCGCTCCCTTCCAGATGATCTGGCTAGACTCATAATGGCTTGAAGACTTGGATTCCGTGAGAAATTTCACAAAGCACTGATCACTACTGACTTTCTCTTGGTTTATCACTTTCACTGACCGATAAAGCCCATCTCTTCAGGACCCTCTCGTAACGCCTTTTAAATGAAGAGTCACAGATAACTTTTCCTCCAGCAATGATAAGTAATCAGGTTCTCTTTCTTTGCAGCTTTCTATGCCGAAGAATCAGGAGAGTAGTATGATGGCTTTAAGATGAAGGCTGCATGAAACATTTGAGGATGAGAAAAGAGTTTTGCCTTCTTTGTAATTCTCACCAGCCGATCTCTTCTTAACGATGAGGACAGACTCTCAAGGGCTGTAAGATGACGATTAAATGAGAAATTTGTCATAAGCATTCATTAATACTTCCTTTCCCTTTGTTTCTAATTTTCTCCAACCAATCGAGCCCACAAGCTCAGGACAGGATCCGGACAGCTTGAAAATGAAGATTCCATGAGAATTTTGTGCCCAGCCTTGATTAGGGCTGAGTTTTCCTTTCTTTGTACTTTTTACGAGCCCACGTCTTCTAATGGCACAAGACAGTTGGAGTTAAGCTGTGGGTAGGATGCCACGTCCTCAGGGTTATGGCTAGGCCACTTACAAGTGTGGTTCCGGTGTGCAGGCCACATGCAGTTAGAGTTAGGGAAGGGCAGAGCTCCCAGCCCTAGGTTAGCGTTCTCAGCGCTAGGGTTAGGGTTCATACGGGTAGGAATCCCGATCCTAGTGTTTCCTCGACCACAGGAAACGTAAGCCTCTGTGCAAGTGGCCTTCCCGTGGGAACCCTAATCCTAGGGTTCGGGCCTTACCCATAGACACCCTAAGGCAAGGATCCCCATCTGTAGGACCTCTATGCCTAAAGTGAGCTGGCCTAACCATTGGAACCCTTACTTCAACTGGCCTATGCCTAGAACCCTAACCCTAACGCCAAGTGGCCTACCCGTAAGCATCCTAATGCTAGGGCGGGAATCCCTTCCCACAGCAAGCCTATTTCAGCGTGGCTAACCCATAGGAACCATAACCCAACTCCCCTTGGTCTCGCAATGGGAACCCTACCCCTTAGTCCAAAGGGCCTAGCTCGGGAAACCCTGACGCTGACGCCAAGTGGGCTAAGGAGCCCTAACACCTATCCCTAACTCCAACTGACCTACTCAGAGGAACTTTAACCCAATTGGCGGGGAGCCCTACCTTTTGCAAGCCTAACTCTCCCCAAAATTAGCAAATTTCTCCTGCAATCATCCTCCAAATGTAATTCCGATGCACTGCTGGCCATTTGGGAGAGATCCCTTCTTGAAAAATGCTCTCCAGGAGACATTAGTTCCAGGTAACAGCAAGGCACGAATGTCTCCAGGGATCGTTCTCTAAATGCTATCACGATGCACCGCTGGTGATTTGGCAGAGATCCGTTCATGACAAGTCCTAGGCTTGAGACATTCACTCCAGATCACAGCTAGCTACTCATTGCTCCTCAAATCATCTTTCAAAATGCATTCGGATGAAAGCCTGGCATTACCGTTAACGAAAAATGCTGTTCATTTGACATTCCTTCCAGGTTACTGCTAGGGACGAAATTCTCGGGAATCTTCCTCAAGAAGTCAGAGGGATGCACTGCCGGCTACCTGGCAGAGAGCCCTTTCAGAAAATTGCTACAAATGAAAAATGCATTCCAGATCACAGCTAGGTGCAAATTTCTCCCGCAATCATCCTCCAAATGTCATTCATTCGGAGGCTCTGCTGGTCATTTGGCAGAGATCCGTTCGTGAAAATAGCTCAAGATGAAACATTCCAGATCAAAGCTTGGCACCAATGTCTCCAGGAATCGTCCCCCGAATGTCATTCGGAAGCCCTGCAGGTCATTTGGCAGCGATCCGTTGGTGAAAATATCATGTAGAAAAGCATTCCATGTCCCTGCTAGGGATGACTTTGCCCAAGGCAACTCGGACGCCTTGCTGCGCATTTGGGAGAGATCCATTCATGACAATTGCTAAACGTGAGCCATGAACTCCAGCTCCCTACTTGGCACATATTTCTGCTGGAATCGTCCTCCAAATGGCTTTCGGGTGCACCACGGGCCATTTGGCAGAGATCCGTTCGTGAAAATAGCTAAACATGAGACAATCATTCTGGATCTCAGCTAGGACTAATTTCTCCTGGCATCGTCCTCCAAATGCCGTTCGGATGCAGTGCTGGGAAGTTGGCAGCGAACCCTTCTTGAACGTTGCTAAACATGAGCTCTTCAGTCCAGATCACTGCTTGGCAGGAATGTCTCATGGAATCGTCCTCCAAATGTCGTTACGATGCACTGCTTACCATTTCCAGAGATCCAGCCAGGACAATTCCTAAAAACGAACTATTCAGTCCAGGTCACAGCTAGACACGAATATGCCCTGGCATCGTCCTCCAAGAGCCAGTCGGATACGCTGCTGGGCATTGGGCAGCTATCCAGTCCTGAAAAATATTATTCACCTAGAAAAGCATTCCATGTCCCTGCTAGGGACGACTTTGTCCTAGAATCGACCTCCAAGTGCAAATCGGAGGCATTGCTGGTATTTGGCAGAGAGCCTTCCTGAAAATTGCTAAACATGAGACATTCACTTCACATCACTGCTAGCCACCAATTTCTCCTGGAATCATTCTCCAAATGCCTTTCGGATGCACTGCTTGCCATTTGGCAGAGCAGGAAAGAATTTTGCTTGCTTAATCTAGTTCGAGGACCGACCACTCCTAAATAATCAGGATAGTAGCCCAATGGCGCGAATATGAAGAGTCCCTGACAATTTGTCACAAGCACGGGTCACTAAGGATTTTCTCTTTCTTTGTAAGTTCCACGGAACCGATCTTTCCCTAATGCTCAGGACCTCTTTTAAACTGTTTTAAAATGAAAAGGCTCCGAGAAACGAGTCACCCGCAGGGATCACGAACGAGTTTTGTTTTGTTTGTAACGTTCATGATGCCCTCTCTTCCAAATGACCAAGAGAAACCTAATGGCTTTTAGATGACGAGTCCGGGACAAAGTTTGTCTCAAGTGCTGTTCATTAATGACTTTCTCTCTAGTTCTCATTTTCCCTAACCGCTCTACTGCAAATGACAGTAAGGATAGACTCCTAAATGCTTTAAAAAAGGAGGCTTTCAGAAGTATTTGCCAAACCCCTAGTGGTCAAGAATGAGTTTAACCTTTCTTTAGGACAGGATCCTAAAAGCTGTAATGTGAAGATTCCGCGACAAATTGATCCCCCGCTAAGGTGAGCGAAGCGTTTTGCTTTGTTATTCATCTGCACGGAGCGAGCCTTCCAAATGAGGCCAGACTCCAAACTGTCTTCAGTTGAAGATTCCATAAGAAATGGCTCACAAGCACCGATCAGTAATGAGTTTCGCTTTCTTTTCAATGTCACCATGCGCTCCCTTCCAGATGATCTGGCTAGACTCATAATGGCTTGAAGACTTGGATTCCGTGAGAAATTTCACAAAGCACTGATCACTACTGACTTTCTCTTGGTTTATCACTTTCACTGACCGATAAAGCCCATCTCTTCAGGACCCTCTCGTAACGCCTTTTAAATGAAGAGTCACAGATAACTTTTCCTCCAGCAATGATAAGTAATCAGGTTCTCTTTCTTTGCAGCTTTCTATGCCGAAGAATCAGGAGAGTAGTATGATGGCTTTAAGATGAAGGCTGCATGAAACATTTGAGGATGAGAAAAGAGTTTTGCCTTCTTTGTAATTCTCACCAGCCGATCTCTTCTTAACGATGAGGACAGACTCTCAAGGGCTGTAAGATGACGATTAAATGAGAAATTTGTCATAAGCATTCATTAATACTTCCTTTCCCTTTGTTTCTAATTTTCTCCAACCAATCGAGCCCACAAGCTCAGGACAGGATCCGGACAGCTTGAAAATGAAGATTCCATGAGAATTTTGTGCCCAGCCTTGATTAGGGCTGAGTTTTCCTTTCTTTGTACTTTTACGAGCCCACGTCTTCTAATGGCACAAGACAGTTGGAGTTAAGCTGTGGGTAGGATGCCACGTCCTCAGGGTTATGGCTAGGCCACTTACAAGTGTGGTTCCTGTGTGCAGGCCACATGCAGTTAGAGTTAGGGAAGGGCAGAGCTCCCAGCCCTAGGTTAGCGTTCTCAGCGCTAGGGTTAGGGTTCATACGGGTAGGAATCCCGATCCTAGTGTTTCCTCGACCACAGGAAACGTAAGCCTCTGTGCAAGTGGCCTTCCCGTGGGAACCCTAATCCTAGGGTTCGGGCCTTACCCATAGACACCCTAAGGCAAGGATCCCCATCTGTAGGACCTCTATGCCTAAAGTGAGCTGGCCTAACCATTGGAACCCTTACTTCAACTGGCCTATGCCTAGAACCCTAACCCTAACGCCAAGTGGCCTACCCGTAAGCATCCTAATGCTAGGGCGGGAATCCCTTCCCACAGCAAGCCTATTTCAGCGTGGCTAACCCATAGGAACCATAACCCAACTCCCCTTGGTCTCGCAATGGGAACCCTACCCCTTAGTCCAAAGGGCCTAGCTCGGGAAACCCTGACGCTGACGCCAAGTGGGCTAAGGAGCCCTAACGCCTATCCCTAACTCCAACTGACCTACTCAGAGGAACTTTAACCCAATTGGCGGGGAGCCCTACCTTTTGCAAGCCTAACTCTCCCCAAAATTAGCAAATTTCTCCTGCAATCATCCTCCAAATGTAATTCCGATGCACTGCTGGCCATTTGGGAGAGATCCCTTCTTGAAAAATGCTCTCCAGGAGACATTAGTTCCAGGTAACAGCAAGGCACGAATGTCTCCAGGGATCGTTCTCTAAATGCTATCACGATGCACCGCTGGTGATTTGGCAGAGATCCGTTCATGACAAGTCCTAGGCTTGAGACATTCACTCCAGATCACAGCTAGCTACTCATTGCTCCTCAAATCATCTTTCAAAATGCATTCGGATGAAAGCCTGGCATTACCGTTAACGAAAAATGCTGTTCATTTGACATTCCTTCCAGGTTACTGCTAGGGACGAAATTCTCGGGAATCTTCCTCAAGAAGTCAGAGGGATGCACTGCCGGCTACCTGGCAGAGAGCCCTTTCAGAAAATTGCTACAAATGAAAAATGCATTCCAGATCACAGCTAGGTGCAAATTTCTCCCGCAATCATCCTCCAAATGTCATTCATTCGGAGGCTCTGCTGGTCATTTGGCAGAGATCCGTTCGTGAAAATAGCTCAAGATGAAACATTCCAGATCAAAGCTTGGCACCAATGTCTCCAGGAATCGTCCCCCGAATGTCATTCGGAAGCCCTGCAGGTCATTTGGCAGCGATCCGTTGGTGAAAATATCATGTAGAAAAGCATTCCATGTCCCTGCTAGGGATGACTTTGCCCAAGGCAACTCGGACGCCTTGCTGCGCATTTGGGAGAGATCCATTCATGACAATTGCTAAACGTGAGCCATGAACTCCAGATCCCTACTTGGCACATATTTCTGCTGGAATCGTCCTCCAAATGGCTTTCGGGTGCACCACGGGCCATTTGGCAGAGATCCGTTCGTGAAAATAGCTAAACATGAGACAATCATTCTGGATCTCAGCTAGGACTAATTTCTCCTGGCATCGTCCTCCAAATGCCGTTCGGATGCAGTGCTGGGAAGTTGGCAGCGAACCCTTCTTGAACGTTGCTAAACATGAGCTCTTCAGTCCAGATCACTGCTTGGCAGGAATGTCTCATGGAATCGTCCTCCAAATGTCGTTACGATGCACTGCTTACCATTTCCAGAGATCCAGCCAGGACAATTCCTAAAAACGAACTATTCACTCCAGGTCACAGCTAGACACGAATATGCCCTGGCATCGTCCTCCAAGAGCCAGTCGGATACGCTGCTGGGCATTGGGCAGCTATCCAGTCCTGAAAAATATTATTCACCTAGAAAAGCATTCCATGTCCCTGCTAGGGACGACTTTGTCCTAGAATCGACCTCCAAGTGCAAATCGGAGGCATTGCTGGTATTTGGCAGAGAGCCTTCCTGAAAATTGCTAAACATGAGACATTCACTTCACATCACTGCTAGCCACCAATTTCTCCTGGAATCATTCTCCAAATGCCTTTCGGATGCACTGCTTGCCATTTGGCAGAGCAGGAAAGAATTTTGCTTGCTTAATCTAGTTCGAGGACCGACCACTCCTAAATAATCAGGATAGTAGCCCAATGGCGCGAATATGAAGAGTCCCTGACAATTTGTCACAAGCACGGGTCACTAAGGATTTTCTCTTTCTTTGTAAGTTCCACGGAACCGATCTTTCCCTAATGCTCAGGACCTCTTTTAAACTGTTTTAAAATGAAAAGGCTCCGAGAAACGAGTCACCCGCAGGGATCACGAACGAGTTTTGTTTTGTTTGTAACGTTCATGATGCCCTCTCTTCCAAATGACCAAGAGAAACCTAGTGGCTTTTAGATGACGAGTCCGGGACAAAGTTTGTCTCAAGTGCTGTTCATTAATGACTTTCTCTCTAGTTCTCATTTTCCCTAACCGCTCTACTGCAAATGACAGTAAGGACAGACTCCTAAATGCTTTAAAAAAGGAGGCTTTCAGAAGTATTTGCCAAACCCCTAGTGGTCAAGAATGAGTTTAACCTTTCTTTAGGACAGGATCCTAAAAGCTGTAATGTGAAGATTCCGCGACAAATTTATCCCCCGCTAAGGTGAGCGAAGCGTTTTGCTTTGTTATTCATCTGCACGGAGCGAGCCTTCCAAATGAGGCCAGACTCCAAACTGTCTTCAGTTGAAGATTCCATAAGAAATGGCTCACAAGCACCGATCAGTAATGAGTTTCGCTTTCTTTTCAATGTCACCATGCGCTCCCTTCCAGATGATCTGGCTAGACTCATAATGGCTTGAAGACTTGGATTCCGTGAGAAATTTCACAAAGCACTGATCACTACTGACTTTCTCTTGGTTTATCACTTTCACTGACCGATAAAGCCCATCTCTTCAGGACCCTCTCGTAACGCCTTTTAAATGAAGAGTCACAGATAACTTTTCCTCCAGCAATGATAAGTAATCAGGTTCTCTTTCTTTGCAGCTTTCTATGCCGAAGAATCAGGAGAGTAGTATGATGGCTTTAAGATGAAGGCTGCATGAAACATTTGAGGATGAGAAAAGAGTTTTGCCTTCTTTGTAATTCTCACCAGCCGATCTCTTCTTAACGATGAGGACAGACTCTCAAGGGCTGTAAGATGACGATTAAATGAGAAATTTGTCATAAGCATTCATTAATACTTCCTTTCCCTTTGTTTCTAATTTTCTCCAACCAATCGAGCCCACAAGCTCAGGACAGGATCCGGACAGCTTGAAAATGAAGATTCCATGAGAATTTTGTGCCCAGCCTTGATTAGGGCTGAGTTTTCCTTTCTTTGTACTTTTTACGAGCCCACGTCTTCTAATGGCACAAGACAGTTGGAGTTAAGCTGTGGGTAGGACGCCACGTCCTCAGGGTTATGGCTAGGCCACTTACAAGTGTGGTTCCTGTGTGCAGGCCACATGCAGTTAGAGTTAGGGAAGGGCAGAGCTCCCAGCCCTAGGTTAGCGTTCTCAGCGCTAGGGTTAGGGTTCATATGGGTAGGAATCCCGATCCTAGTGTTTCCTCGACCACAGGAAACGTAAGCCTCCGTGCAAGTGGCCTTCCCGTGGGAACCCTAATCCTAGGGTTCGGGCCTTACCCATAGACACCCTAAGGCAAGGATCCCCATCTGTAGGACCTCTATGCCTAAAGTGAGCTGGCCTAACCATTGGAACCCTTACTTCAACTGGCCTATGCCTAGAACCCTAACCCTAACGCCAAGTGGCCTACCCGTAAGCATCCTAATGCTAGGGCGGGAATCCCTTCCCACAGCAAGCCTATTTCAGCGTGGCTAACCCATAGGAACCATAACCCAACTCCCCTTGGTCTAGCAATGGGAACCCTACCCCTTAGTCCAAAGGGCCTAGCTCGGGAAACCCTGACGCTGACGCCAAGTGGGCTAAGGAGCCCTAACGCCTATCCCTAACTCCAACTGACCTACTCAGAGGAACTTTAACCCAATTGGCGGGGAGCCCTACCTTTTGCAAGCCTAACTCTCCCCAAAATTAGCAAATTTCTCCTGCAATCATCCTCCAAATGTAATTCCGATGCACTGCTGGCCATTTGGGAGAGATCCCTTCTTGAAAAATGCTCTCCAGGAGACATTAGTTCCAGGTAACAGCAAGGCACGAATGTCTCCAGGGATCGTTCTCTAAATGCTATCACGATGCACCGCTGGTGATTTGGCAGAGATCCGTTCATGACAAGTCCTAGGCTTGAGACATTCACTCCAGATCACAGCTAGCTACTCATTGCTCCTCAAATCATCTTTCAAAATGCATTCGGATGAAAGCCTGGCATTACCGTTAACGAAAAATGCTGTTCATTTGACATTCCTTCCAGGTTACTGCTAGGGACGAAATTCTCGGGAATCTTCCTCAAGAAGTCAGAGGGATGCACTGCCGGCTACCTGGCAGAGAGCCCTTTCAGAAAATTGCTACAAATGAAAAATGCATTCCAGATCACAGCTAGGTGCAAATTTCTCCCGCAATCATCCTCCAAATGTCATTCATTCGGAGGCTCTGCTGGTCATTTGGCAGAGATCCGTTCGTGAAAATAGCTCAAGATGAAACATTCCAGATCAAAGCTTGGCACCAATGTCTCCAGGAATCGTCCCCCGAATGTCATTCGGAAGCCCTGCAGGTCATTTGGCAGCGATCCGTTGGTGAAAATATCATGTAGAAAAGCATTCCATGTCCCTGCTAGGGATGACTTTGCCCAAGGCAACTCGGACGCCTTGCTGCGCATTTGGGAGAGATCCATTCATGACAATTGCTAAACGTGAGCCATGAACTCCAGATCCCTACTTGGCACATATTTCTGCTGGAATCGTCCTCCAAATGGCTTTCGGGTGCACCACGGGCCATTTGGCAGAGATCCGTTCGTGAAAATAGCTAAACATGAGACAATCATTCTGGATCTCAGCTAGGACTAATTTCTCCTGGCATCGTCCTCCAAATGCCGTTCGGATGCAGTGCTGGGAAGTTGGCAGCGAACCCTTCTTGAACGTTGCGAAACATGAGCTCTTCAGTCCAGATCACTGCTTGGCAGGAATGTCTCATGGAATCGTCCTCCAAATGTCGTTACGATGCACTGCTTACCATTTCCAGAGATCCAGCCAGGACAATTCCTAAAAACGAACTATTCACTCCAGGTCACAGCTAGACACGAATATGCCCTGGCATCGTCCTCCAAGAGCCAGTCGGATACGCTGCTGGGCATTGGGCAGCTATCCATTCCTGAAAAATATTATTCACCTAGAAAAGCATTCCATGTCCCTGCTAGGGACGACTTTGTCCTAGAATCGACCTCCAAGTGCAAATCGGAGGCATTGCTGGTATTTGGCAGAGAGCCTTCCTGAAAATTGCTAAACATGAGACATTCACTTCACATCACTGCTAGCCACCAATTTCTCCTGGAAGCATTCTCCAAATGCCTTTCGGATGCACTGCTTGCCATTTGGCAGAGCAGGAAAGAATTTTGCTTGCTTAATCTAGTTCGAGGACCGACCACTCCTAAATAATCAGGATAGTAGCCCAATGGCGCGAATATGAAGAGTCCCTGACAATTTGTCACAAGCACGGGTCACTAAGGATTTTCTCTTTCTTTGTAAGTTCCACGGAACCGATCTTTCCCTAATGCTCAGGACCTCTTTTAAACTGTTTGAAAATGAAAAGGCTCCGAGAAACGAGTCACCCGCAGGGATCACGAACGAGTTTTGTTTTGTTTGTAACGTTCATGATGCCCTCTCTTCCAAATGACCAAGAGAAACCTAGTGGCTTTTAGATGACGAGTCCGGGACAAAGTTTGTCTCAAGTGCTGTTCATTAATGACTTTCTCTCTAGTTCTCATTTTCCCTAACCGCTCTACTGCAAATGACAGTAAGGACAGACTCCTAAATGCTTTAAAAAAGG
The DNA here is from genome assembly GCF_965152235.1 of Eretmochelys imbricata. Taxonomy (NCBI): domain Eukaryota; kingdom Metazoa; phylum Chordata; order Testudines; family Cheloniidae; genus Eretmochelys; species Eretmochelys imbricata. The sequence goes on from NC_135574.1 coordinate 184,405,410, forward strand.
AGGCTTTCAGAAGTATTTGCCAAACCCCTAGTGGTCAAGAATGAGTTTAACCTTTCTTTAGGACAGGATCCTAAAAGCTGTAATGTGAAGATTCCGCGACAAATTTATCCCCCGCTAAGGTGAGCGAAGCGTTTTGCTTTGTTATTCATCTGCACGGAGCGAGCCTTCCAAATGAGGCCAGACTCCAAACTGTCTTCAGTTGAAGATTCCATAAGAAATGGCTCACAAGCACCGATCAGTAATGAGTTTCGCTTTCTTTTCAATGTCACCATGCGCTCCCTTCCAGATGATCTGGATAGACTCATAATGGCTTGAAGACTTGGATTCCGTGAGAAATTTCACAAAGCACTGATCACTACTGACTTTCTCTTGGTTTATCACTTTCACTGACCGATAAAGCCCATCTCTTCAGGACCCTCTCGTAACGCCTTTTAAATGAAGAGTCACAGATAACTTTTCCTCCAGCAATGATAAGTAATCAGGTTCTCTTTCTTTGCAGCTTTCTATGCCGAAGAATCAGGAGAGTAGTATGATGGCTTTAAGATGAAGGCTGCATGAAACATTTGAGGATGAGAAAAGAGTTTTGCCTTCTTTGTAATTCTCACCAGCCGATCTCTTCTTAACGATGAGGACAGACTCTCAAGGGCTGTAAGATGACGATTAAATGAGAAATTTGTCATAAGCATTCATTAATACTTCCTTTCCCTTTGTTTCTAATTTTCTCCAACCAATCGAGCCCACAAGCTCAGGACAGGATCCGGACAGCTTGAAAATGAAGATTCCATGAGAATTTTGTGCCCAGCCTTGATTAGGGCTGAGTTTTCCTTTCTTTGTACTTTTTACGAGCCCACGTCTTCTAATGGCACAAGACAGTTGGAGTTAAGCTGTGGGTAGGACGCCACGTCCTCAGGGTTATGGCTAGGCCACTTACAAGTGTGGTTCCTGTGTGCAGGCCACATGCAGTTAGAGTTAGGGAAGGGCAGAGCTCCCAGCCCTAGGTTAGCGTTCTCAGCGCTAGGGTTAGGGTTCATACGGGTAGGAATCCCGATCCTAGTGTTTCCTCGACCACAGGAAACGTAAGCCTCCGTGCAAGTGGCCTTCCCGTGGGAACCCTAATCCTAGGGTTCGGGCCTTACCCATAGACACCCTAAGGCAAGGATCCCCATCTGTAGGACCTCTATGCCTAAAGTGAGCTGGCCTAACCATTGGAACCCTTACTTCAACTGGCCTATGCCTAGAACCCTAACCCTAACGCCAAGTGGCCTACCCGTAAGCATCCTAATGCTAGGGCGGGAATCCCTTCCCACAGCAAGCCTATTTCAGCGTGGCTAACCCATAGGAACCATAACCCAACTCCCCTTGGTCTAGCAATGGGAACCCTACCCCTTAGTCCAAAGGGCCTAGCTCGGGAAACCCTGACGCTGACGCCAAGTGGGCTAAGGAGCCCTAACGCCTATCCCTAACTCCAACTGACCTACTCAGAGGAACTTTAACCCAATTGGCGGGGAGCCCTACCTTTTGCAAGCCTAACTCTCCCCAAAATTAGCAAATTTCTCCTGCAATCATCCTCCAAATGTAATTCCGATGCACTGCTGGCCATTTGGGAGAGATCCCTTCTTGAAAAATGCTCTCCAGGAGACATTAGTTCCAGGTAACAGCAAGGCACGAATGTCTCCAGGGATCGTTCTCTAAATGCTATCACGATGCACCGCTGGTGATTTGGCAGAGATCCGTTCATGACAAGTCCTAGGCTTGAGACATTCACTCCAGATCACAGCTAGCTACTCATTGCTCCTCAAATCATCTTTCAAAATGCATTCGGATGAAAGCCTGGCATTACCGTTAACGAAAAATGCTGTTCATTTGACATTCCTTCCAGGTTACTGCTAGGGACGAAATTCTCGGGAATCTTCCTCAAGAAGTCAGAGGGATGCACTGCCGGCTACCTGGCAGAGAGCCCTTTCAGAAAATTGCTACAAATGAAAAATGCATTCCAGATCACAGCTAGGTGCAAATTTCTCCCGCAATCATCCTCCAAATGTCATTCATTCGGAGGCTCTGCTGGTCATTTGGCAGAGATCCGTTCGTGAAAATAGCTCAAGATGAAACATTCCAGATCAAAGCTTGGCACCAATGTCTCCAGGAATCGTCCCCCGAATGTCATTCGGAAGCCCTGCAGGTCATTTGGCAGCGATCCGTTGGTGAAAATATCATGTAGAAAAGCATTCCGTGTCCCTACTAGGGATGACTTTGCCCAAGGCAACTCGGACGCCTTGCTGCGCATTTGGGAGAGATCCATTCATGACAATTGCTAAACGTGAGCCATGAACTCCAGATCCCTACTTGGCACATATTTCTGCTGGAATCGTCCTCCAAATGGCTTTCGGGTGCACCACGGGCCATTTGGCAGAGATCCGTTTGTGAAAATAGCTAAACATGAGACAATCATTCTGGATCTCAGCTAGGACTAATTTCTCCTGGCATCGTCCTCCAAATGCCGTTCGGATGCAGTGCTGGGAAGTTGGCAGCGAACCCTTCTTGAACGTTGCGAAACATGAGCTCTTCAGTCCAGATCACTGCTTGGCAGGAATGTCTCATGGAATCGTCCTCCAAATGTCGTTACGATGCACTGCTTACCATTTCCAGAGATCCAGCCAGGACAATTCCTAAAAACGAACTATTCAGTCCAGGTCACAGCTAGACACGAATGTGCCCTGGCATCGTCCTCCAAGAGCCAGTCAGATACGCTGCTGGGCATTGGGCAGCTATCCATTCCTGAAAAATATTATTCACCTAGAAAAGCATTCCATGTCCCTGCTAGGGACGACTTTGTCCTAGAATCGACCTCCAAGTGCAAATCAGAGGCATTGCTGGTATTTGGCAGAGACCCTTCCTGAAAATTGCTAAACATGAGACATTCACTTCACATCACTGCTAGCCACCAATTTCTCCTGGAAGCATTCTCCAAATGCCTTTCAGATGTACTGCTTGCCATTTGGCAGAGCAGGAAAGAATTTTGCTTGCTTAATCTAGTTCGAGGACCGACCACTCCTAAATAATCAGGATAGTAGCCCAATGGCGCGAATATGAAGAGTCCCTGACAATTTGTCACAAGCACGGGTCACTAAGGATTTTCTCTTTCTTTGTAAGTTCCACGGAACCGATCTTTCCCTAATGCTCAGGACCTCTTTTAAACTGTTTGAAAATGAAAAGGCTCCGAGAAACGAGTCACCCGCAGGGATCACGAACGAGTTTTGTTTTGTTTGTAACGTTCATGATGCCCTCTCTTCCAAATGACCAAGAGAAACCTAGTGGCTTTTAGATGACGAGTCCGGGACAAAGTTTGTCTCAAGTGCTGTTCATTAATGACTTTCTCTCTAGTTCTCATTTTCCCTAACCGCTCTACTGCAAATGACAGTAAGGACAGACTCCTAAATGCTTTAAAAAAGGAGGCTTTCAGAAGTATTTGCCAAACCCCTAGTGGTCAAGAATGAGTTTAACCTTTCTTTAGGACAGGATCCTAAAAGCTGTAATGTGAAGATTCCGCGACAAATTTATCCCCCGCTAAGGTGAGCGAAGCGTTTTGCTTTGTTATTCATCTGCACGGAGCGAGCCTTCCAAATGAGGCCAGACTCCAAACTGTCTTCAGTTGAAGATTCCATAAGAAATGGCTCACAAGCACCGATCAGTAATGAGTTTCGCTTTCTTTTCAATGTCACCATGCGCTCCCTTCCAGATGATCTGGATAGACTCATAATGGCTTGAAGACTTGGATTCCGTGAGAAATTTCACAAAGCACTGATCACTACTGACTTTCTCTTGGTTTATCACTTTCACTGACCGATAAAGCCCATCTCTTCAGGACCCTCTCGTAACGCCTTTTAAATGAAGAGTCACAGATAACTTTTCCTCCAGCAATGATAAGTAATCAGGTTCTCTTTCTTTGCAGCTTTCTATGCCGAAGAATCAGGAGAGTAGTATGATGGCTTTAAGATGAAGGCTGCATGAAACATTTGAGGATGAGAAAAGAGTTTTGCCTTCTTTGTAATTCTCACCAGCCGATCTCTTCTTAACGATGAGGACAGACTCTCAAGGGCTGTAAGATGACGATTAAATGAGAAATTTGTCATAAGCATTCATTAATACTTCCTTTCCCTTTGTTTCTAATTTTCTCCAACCAATCGAGCCCACAAGCTCAGGACAGGATCCGGACAGCTTGAAAATGAAGATTCCATGAGAATTTTGTGCCCAGCCTTGATTAGGGCTGAGTTTTCCTTTCTTTGTACTTTTTACGAGCCCACGTCTTCTAATGGCACAAGACAGTTGGAGTTAAGCTGTGGGTAGGACGCCACGTCCTCAGGGTTATGGCTAGGCCACTTACAAGTGTGGTTCCTGTGTGCAGGCCACATGCAGTTAGAGTTAGGGAAGGGCAGAGCTCCCAGCCCTAGGTTAGCGTTCTCAGCGCTAGGGTTAGGGTTCATACGGGTAGGAATCCCGATCCTAGTGTTTCCTCGACCACAGGAAACGTAAGCCTCCGTGCAAGTGGCCTTCCCGTGGGAACCCTAATCCTAGGGTTCGGGCCTTACCCATAGACACCCTAAGGCAAGGATCCCCATCTGTAGGACCTCTATGCCTAAAGTGAGCTGGCCTAACCATTGGAACCCTTACTTCAACTGGCCTATGCCTAGAACCCTAACCCTAACGCCAAGTGGCCTACCCGTAAGCATCCTAATGCTAGGGCGGGAATCCCTTCCCACAGCAAGCCTATTTCAGCGTGGCTAACCCATAGGAACCATAACCCAACTCCCCTTGGTCTAGCAATGGGAACCCTACCCCTTAGTCCAAAGGGCCTAGCTCGGGAAACCCTGACGCTGACGCCAAGTGGGCTAAGGAGCCCTAACGCCTATCCCTAACTCCAACTGACCTACTCAGAGGAACTTTAACCCAATTGGCGGGGAGCCCTACCTTTTGCAAGCCTAACTCTCCCCAAAATTAGCAAATTTCTCCTGCAATCATCCTCCAAATGTAATTCCGATGCACTGCTGGCCATTTGGGAGAGATCCCTTCTTGAAAAATGCTCTCCAGGAGACATTAGTTCCAGGTAACAGCAAGGCACGAATGTCTCCAGGGATCGTTCTCTAAATGCTATCACGATGCACCGCTGGTGATTTGGCAGAGATCCGTTCATGACAAGTCCTAGGCTTGAGACATTCACTCCAGATCACAGCTAGCTACTCATTGCTCCTCAAATCATCTTTCAAAATGCATTCGGATGAAAGCCTGGCATTACCGTTAACGAAAAATGCTGTTCATTTGACATTCCTTCCAGGTTACTGCTAGGGACGAAATTCTCGGGAATCTTCCTCAAGAAGTCAGAGGGATGCACTGCCGGCTACCTGGCAGAGAGCCCTTTCAGAAAATTGCTACAAATGAAAAATGCATTCCAGATCACAGCTAGGTGCAAATTTCTCCCGCAATCATCCTCCAAATGTCATTCATTCGGAGGCTCTGCTGGTCATTTGGCAGAGATCCGTTCGTGAAAATAGCTCAAGATGAAACATTCCAGATCAAAGCTTGGCACCAATGTCTCCAGGAATCGTCCCCCGAATGTCATTCGGAAGCCCTGCAGGTCATTTGGCAGCGATCCGTTGGTGAAAATATCATGTAGAAAAGCATTCCGTGTCCCTACTAGGGATGACTTTGCCCAAGGCAACTCGGACGCCTTGCTGCGCATTTGGGAGAGATCCATTCATGACAATTGCTAAACGTGAGCCATGAACTCCAGATCCCTACTTGGCACATATTTCTGCTGGAATCGTCCTCCAAATGGCTTTCGGGTGCACCACGGGCCATTTGGCAGAGATCCGTTTGTGAAAATAGCTAAACATGAGACAATCATTCTGGATCTCAGCTAGGACTAATTTCTCCTGGCATCGTCCTCCAAATGCCGTTCGGATGCAGTGCTGGGAAGTTGGCAGCGAACCCTTCTTGAACGTTGCGAAACATGAGCTCTTCAGTCCAGATCACTGCTTGGCAGGAATGTCTCATGGAATCGTCCTCCAAATGTCGTTACGATGCACTGCTTACCATTTCCAGAGATCCAGCCAGGACAATTCCTAAAAACGAACTATTCAGTCCAGGTCACAGCTAGACACGAATGTGCCCTGGCATCGTCCTCCAAGAGCCAGTCAGATACGCTGCTGGGCATTGGGCAGCTATCCATTCCTGAAAAATATTATTCACCTAGAAAAGCATTCCATGTCCCTGCTAGGGACGACTTTGTCCTAGAATCGACCTCCAAGTGCAAATCAGAGGCATTGCTGGTATTTGGCAGAGACCCTTCCTGAAAATTGCTAAACATGAGACATTCACTTCACATCACTGCTAGCCACCAATTTCTCCTGGAAGCATTCTCCAAATGCCTTTCAGATGTACTGCTTGCCATTTGGCAGAGCAGGAAAGAATTTTGCTTGCTTAATCTAGTTCGAGGACCGACCACTCCTAAATAATCAGGATAGTAGCCCAATGGCGCAAATATGAAGAGTCCCTGATAATTTGTCACAAGCACGGGTCACTAAGGATTTTCTCTTTCTTTGTAAGTTCCACGGAACCGATCTTTCCCTAATGCTCAGGACCTCTTTTAAACTGTTTGAAAATGAAAAGGCTCCGAGAAACGAGTCACCCGCAGGGATCAGGAACGAGTTTTGTTTTGTTTGTAACGTTCATGATGCCCTCTCTTCCAAATGACCAAGAGAAACCTAGTGGCTTTTAGATGACGAGTCCGGGACAAAGTTTGTCTCAAGTGCTGTTCATTAATGACTTTCTCTCTAGTTCTCATTTTCCCTAACCGCTCTACTGCAAATGACAGTAAGGACAGACTCCTAAATGCTTTAAAAAAGGAGGCTTTCAGAAGTATTTGCCAAACCCCTAGTGGTCAAGAATGAGTTTAACCTTTCTTTAGGACAGGATCCTAAAAGCTGTAATGTGAAGATTCCGCGACAAATTTATCCCCCGCTAAGGTGAGCGAAGCGTTTTGCTTTGTTATTCATCTGCACGGAGCGAGCCTTCCAAATGAGGCCAGACTCCAAACTGTCTTAAGTTGAAGATTCCATAAGAAATGGCTCACAAGCACCGATCAGTAATGAGTTTCGCTTTCTTTTCAATGTCACCATGCGCTCCCTTCCAGATGATCTGGCTAGACTCATAATGGCTTGAACACTTGGATTCCGTGAGAAATTTCACAAAGCACTGATCACTACTGACTTTCTCTTGGTTTATCACTTTCACTGACCGATAAAGCCCATCTCTTCAGGACCCTCTCGTAACGCCTTTTAAATGAAGAGTCACAGATAACTTTTCCTCCAGCAATGATAAGTAATCAGGTTCTCTTTCTTTGCAGCTTTCTATGCCGAAGAATCAGGAGAGTAGTATGATGGCTTTAAGATGAAGGCTGCATGAAACATTTGAGGATGAGAAAAGAGTTTTGCCTTCTTTGTAATTCTCACCAGCCGATCTCTTCTTAACGATGAGGGCAGACTCTCAAGGGCTGTAAGATGACGATTAAATGAGAAATTTGACATAAGCATTCATTAATACTTCCTTTCCCTTTGTTTCTAATTTTCTCCAACCAATCGAGCCCACAAGCTCAGGACAGGATCCGGACAGCTTGAAAATGAAGATTCCATGAGAATTTTGTGCCCAGCCTTGATTAGGGCTGAGTTTTCCTTTCTTTGTACTTTTTACGAGCCCACGTCTTCTAATGGCACAAGACAGTTGGAGTTAAGCTGTGGGTAGGACGCCACGTCCTCAGGGTTATGGCTAGGCCACTTACAAGTGTGGTTCCTGTGTGCAGGCCACATGCAGTTAGAGTTAGGGAAGGGCAGAGCTCCCAGCCCTAGGTTAGCGTTCTCAGCGCTAGGGTTAGGGTTCATACGGGTAGGAATCCCGATCCTAGTGTTTCCTCGACCACAGGAAACGTAAGCCTCTGTGCAAGTGGCCTTCCCGTGGGAACCCTAATCCTAGGGTTCGGGCCTTACCCATAGACACCCTAAGGCAAGGATCCCCATCTGTAGGACCTCTATGCCTAAAGTGAGCTGGCCTAACCATTGGAACCCTTACTTCAACTGGCCTATGCCTAGAACCCTAACCCTAACGCCAAGTGGCCTACCCGTAAGCATCCTAATGCTAGGGCGGGAATCCCTTCCCACAGCAAGCCTATTTCAGCGTGGCTAACCCATAGGAACCATAACCCAACTCCCCTTGGTCTAGCAATGGGAACCCTACCCCTTAGTCCAAAGGGCCTAGCTCGGGAAACCCTGACGCTGACGCCAAGTGGGCTAAGGAGCCCTAACGCCTATCCCTAACTCCAACTGACCTACTCAGAGGAACTTTAACCCAATTGGCGGGGAGCCCTACCTTTTGCAAGCCTAACTCTCCCCAAAATTAGCAAATTTCTCCTGCAATCATCCTCCAAATGTAATTCCGATGCACTGCTGGCCATTTGGGAGAGATCCCTTCTTGAAAAATGCTCTCCAGGAGACATTAGTTCCAGGTAACAGCAAGGCACGAATGTCTCCAGGGATCGTTCTCTAAATGCTATCACGATGCACCGCTGGTGATTTGGCAGAGATCCGTTCATGACAAGTCCTAGGCTTGAGACATTCACTCCAGATCACAGCTAGCTACTCATTGCTCCTCAAATCATCTTTCAAAATGCATTCGGATGAAAGCCTGGCATTACCGTTAACGAAAAATGCTGTTCATTTGACATTCCTTCCAGGTTACTGCTAGGGACGAAATTCTCGGGAATCTTCCTCAAGAAGTCAGAGGGATGCACTGCCGGCTACCTGGCAGAGAGCCCTTTCAGAAAATTGCTACAAATGAAAAATGCATTCCAGATCACAGCTAGGTGCAAATTTCTCCCGCAATCATCCTCCAAATGTCATTCATTCGGAGGCTCTGCTGGTCATTTGGCAGAGATCCGTTCGTGAAAATAGCTCAAGATGAAACATTCCAGATCAAAGCTTGGCACCAATGTCTCCAGGAATCGTCCCCCGAATGTCATTCGGAAGCCCTGCAGGTCATTTGGCAGCGATCCGTTGGTGAAAATATCATGTAGAAAAGCATTCCATGTCCCTGCTAGGGATGACTTTGCCCAAGGCAACTCGGACGCCTTGCTGCGCATTTGGGAGAGATCCATTCATGACAATTGCTAAACGTGAGCCATGAACTCCAGATCCCTACTTGGCACATATTTCTGCTGGAATCGTCCTCCAAATGGCTTTCGGGTGCACCACGGGCCATTTGGCAGAGATCCGTTCGTGAAAATAGCTAAACATGAGACAATCATTCTGGATCTCAGCTAGGACTAATTTCTCCTGGCATCATCCTCCAAATGCCGTTCGGATGCAGTGCTGGGAAGTTGGCAGCGAACCCTTCTTGAACGTTGCGAAACATGAGCTCTTCAGTCCAGATCACTGCTTGGCAGGAATGTCTCATGGAATCGTCCTCCAAATGTCGTTACGATGCACTGCTTACCATTTCCAGAGATCCAGCCAGGACAATTCCTAAAAACGAACTATTCAGTCCAGGTCACAGCTAGACACGAATGTGCCCTGGCATCGTCCTCCAAGAGCCAGTCGGATACGCTGCTGGGCATTGGGCAGCTATCCATTCCTGAAAAATATTATTCACCTAGAAAAGCATTCCATGTCCCTGCTAGGGACGACTTTGTCCTAGAATCGACCTCCAAGTGCAAATCGGAGGCATTGCTGGTATTTGGCAGAGACCCTTCCTGAAAATTGCTAAACATGAGACATTCACTTCACATCACTGCTAGCCACCAATTTCTCCTGGAAGCATTCTCCAAATGCCTTTCAGATGCACTGCTTGCCATTTGGCAGAGCAGGAAAGAATTTTGCTTGCTTAATCTAGTTCGAGGACCGACCACTCCTAAATAATCAGGAGAGTAGCCCAATGGCGCGAATATGAAGAGTCCCTGACAATTTGTCACAAGCACGGGTCACTAAGGATTTTCTCTTTCTTTGTAAGTTCCACGGAACCGATCTTTCCCTAATGCTCAGGACCTCTTTTAAACTGTTTGAAAATGAAAAGGCTCCGAGAAACGAGTCACCCGCAGGGATCACGAACGAGTTTTGTTTTGTTTGTAACGTTCATGATGCCCTCTCTTCCAAATGACCAAGAGAAACCTAGTGGCTTTTAGATGACGAGTCCGGGACAAAGTTTGTCTCAAGTGCTGTTCATTAATGACTTTCTCTCTAGTTCTCATTTTCCCTAACCGCTCTACTGCAAATGACAGTAAGGACAGACTCCTAAATGCTTTAAAAAAGGAGGCTTTCAGAAGTATTTGCCAAACCCCTAGTGGTCAAGAATGAGTTTAACCTTTCTTTAGGACAGGATCCTAAAAGCTGTAATGTGAAGATTCCGCGACAAATTTATCCCCCGCTAAGGTGAGCGAAGCGTTTTGCTTTGTTATTCATCTGCACGGAGCGAGCCTTCCAAATGAGGCCAGACTCCAAACTGTCTTCAGTTGAAGATTCCATAAGAAATGGCTCACAAGCACCGATCAGTAATGAGTTTCGCTTTCTTTTCAATGTCACCATGCGCTCCCTTCCAGATGATCTGGATAGACTCATAATGGCTTGAAGACTTGGATTCCGTGAGAAATTTCACAAAGCACTGATCACTACTGACTTTCTCTTGGTTTATCACTTTCACTGACCGATAAAGCCCATCTCTTCAGGACCCTCTCGTAACGCCTTTTAAATGAAGAGTCACAGATAACTTTTCCTCCAGCAATGATAAGTAATCAGGTTCTCTTTCTTTGCAGCTTTCTATGCCGAAGAATCAGGAGAGTAGTATGATGGCTTTAAGATGAAGGCTGCATGAAACATTTGAGGATGAGAAAAGAGTTTTGCCTTCTTTGTAATTCTCACCAGCCGATCTCTTCTTAACGATGAGGACAGACTCTCAAGGGCTGTAAGATGACGATTAAATGAGAAATTTGTCATAAGCATTCATTAATACTTCCTTTCCCTTTGTTTCTAATTTTCTCCAACCAATCGAGCCCACAAGCTCAGGACAGGATCCGGACAGCTTGAAAATGAAGATTCCATGAGAATTTTGTGCCCAGCCTTGATTAGGGCTGAGTTTTCCTTTCTTTGTACTTTTTACGAGCCCACGTCTTCTAATGGCACAAGACAGTTGGAGTTAAGCTGTGGGTAGGACGCCATGTCCTCAGGGTTATGGCTAGGCCACTTACAAGTGTGGTTCCTGTGTGCAGGCCACATGCAGTTAGAGTTAGGGAAGGGCAGAGCTCCCAGCCCTAGGTTAGCGTTCTCAGCGCTAGGGTTAGGGTTCATACGGGTAGGAATCCCGATCCTAGTGTTTCCTCGACCACAGGAAACGTAAGCCTCTGTGCAAGTGGCCTTCCCGTGGGAACCCTAATCCTAGGGTTCGGGCCTTACCCATAGACACCCTAAGGCAAGGATCCCCATCTGTAGGACCTCTATGCCTAAAGTGAGCTGGCCTAACCATTGGAACCCTTACTTCAACTGGCCTATGCCTAGAACCCTAACCCTAACGCCAAGTGGCCTACCCGTAAGCATCCTAATGCTAGGGCGGGAATCCCTTCCCACAGCAAGCCTATTTCAGCGTGGCTAACCCATAGGAACCATAACCCAACTCCCCTTGGTCTAGCAATGGGAACCCTACCCCTTAGTCCAAAGGGCCTAGCTCGGGAAACCCTGACGCTGACGCCAAGTGGGCTAAGGAGCCCTAACGCCTATCCCTAACTCCAACTGACCTACTCAGAGGAACTTTAACCCAATTGGCGGGGAGCCCTACCTTTTGCAAGCCTAACTCTCCCCAAAATTAGCAAATTTCTCCTGCAATCATCCTCCAAATGTAATTCCGATGCACTGCTGGCCATTTGGGAGAGATCCCTTCTTGAAAAATGCTCTCCAGGAGACATTAGTTCCAGGTAACAGCAAGGCACGAATGTCTCCAGGGATCGTTCTCTAAATGCTATCACGATGCACCGCTGGTGATTTGGCAGAGATCCGTTCATGACAAGTCCTAGGCTTGAGACAGTCACTCCAGATCACAGCTAGCTACTCATTGCTCCTCAAATCATCTTTCAAAATGCATTCGGATGAAAGCCTGGCATTACCGTTAACGAAAAATGCTGTTCATTTGACATTCCTTCCAGGTTACTGCTAGGGACGAAATTCTCGGGAATCTTCCTCAAGAAGTCAGAGGGATGCACGGCCGGCTACCTGGCAGAGAGCCCTTTCAGAAAATTGCTACAAATGAAAAATGCATTCCAGATCACAGCTAGGTGCAAATTTCTCCCGCAATCATCCTCCAAATGTCATTCATTCGGAGGCTCTGCTGGTCATTTGGCAGAGATCCGTTCGTGAAAATAGCTCAAGATGAAACATTCCAGATCAAAGCTTGGCACCAATGTCTCCAGGAATCGTCCCCCGAATGTCATTCGGAAGCCCTGCAGGTCATTTGGCAGCGATCCGTTGGTGAAAATATCATGTAGAAAAGCATTCCATGTCCCTGCTAGGGATGACTTTGCCCAAGGCAACTCGGATGCCTTGCTGCGCATTTGGGAGAGATCCATTCATGACAATTGCTAAACGTGAGCCATGAACTCCAGATCCCTACTTGGCACATATTTCTGCTGGAATCGTCCTCCAAATGGCTTTCGGGTGCACCACGGGCCATTTGGCAGAGATCCGTTCGTGAAAATAGCTAAACATGAGACAATCATTCTGGATCTCAGCTAGGACTAATTTCTCCTGGCATCGTCCTCCAAATGCCGTTCGGATGCAGTGCTGGGAAGTTGGCAGCGAACCCTTCTTGAACGTTGCGAAACATGAGCTCTTCAGTCCAGATCACTGCTTGGCAGGAATGTCTCATGGAATCGTCCTCCAAATGTCGTTACGATGCACTGCTTACCATTTCCAGAGATCCAGCCAGGACAATTCCTAAAAACAAACTATTCAGTCCAGGTCACAGCTAGACACGAATATGCCCTGGCATCGTCCTCCAAGAGCCAGTCGGATACGCTGCTGGGCATTGGGCAGCTATCCATTCCTGAAAAATATTATTCACCTAGAAAAGCATTCCATGTCCCTGCTAGGGACGACTTTGTCCTAGAATCGACCTCCAAGTGCAAATCGGAGGCATTGCTGGTATTTGGCAGAGAGCCTTCCTGAAAATTGCTAAACATGAGACATTCACTTCACATCACTGCTAGCCACCAATTTCTCCTGGAATCATTCTCCAAATGCCTTTCGGATGCACTGCTTGCCATTTGGCAGAGCAGGAAAGAATTTTGCTTGCTTAATCTAGTTCGAGGACCGACCACTCCTAAATAATCAGGATAGTAGCCCAATGGCGCGAATATGAAGAGTCCCTGACAATTTGTCACAAGCACGGGTCACTAAGGATTTTCTCTTTCTTTGTAAGTTCCACGGAACCGATCTTTCCCTAATGCTCAGGACCTCTTTTAAACTGTTTGAAAATGAAAAGGCTCCGAGAAACGAGTCACCCGCAGGGATCACGAACGAGTTTTGTTTTGTTTGTAACGTTCATGATGCCCTCTCTTCCAAATGACCAAGAGAAACCTAGTGGCTTTTAGATGACGAGTCCGGGACAAAGTTTGTCTCAAGTGCTGTTCATTAATGACTTTCTCTCTAGTTCTCATTTTCCCTAACCGCTCTACTGCAAATGACAGTAAGGACAGACTCCTAAATGCTTTAAAAAAGGAGGCTTTCAGAAGTTTTTGCCAAACCCCTAGTGGTCAAGAATGAGTTTAACCTTTCTTTAGGACAGGATCCTAAAAGCTGTAATGTGAAGATTCCGCGACAAATTTATCCCCCGCTAAGGTGAGCGAAGCGTTTTGCTTTGTTATTCATCTGCACGGAGCGAGCCTTCCAAATGAGGCCAGACTCCAAACTGTCTTAAGTTGAAGATTCCATAAGAAATGGCTCACAAGCACCGATCAGTAATGAGTTTCGCTTTCTTTTCAATGTCACCATGCGCTCCCTTCCAGATGATCTGGATAGACTCATAATGGCTTGAAGACTTGGATTCCGTGAGAAATTTCACAAAGCACTGATCACTACTGACTTTCTCTTGGTTTATCACTTTCACTGACCGATAAAGCCCATCTCTTCAGGACCCTCTCGTAACGCCTTTTAAATGAAGAGTCACAGATAACTTTTCCTCCAGCAATGATAAGTAATCAGGTTCTCTTTCTTTGCAGCTTTCTATGCTGAAGAATCAGGAGAGTAGTATGATGGCTTTAAGATGAAGGCTGCATGAAACATTTGAGGATGAGAAAAGAGTTTTGCCTTCTTTGTAATTCTCACCAGCCGATCTCTTCTTAACGATGAGGACAGACTCTCAAGGGCTGTAAGATGACGATTAAATGAGAAATTTGTCATAAGCATTCATTAATACTTCCTTTCCCTTTGTTTCTAATTTTCTCCAACCAATCGAGCCCACAAGCTCAGGACAGGATCCGGACAGCTTGAAAATGAAGATTCCATGAGAATTTTGTGCCCAGCCTTGATTAGGGCTGAGTTTTCCTTTCTTTGTACTTTTTACGAGCCCACGTCTTCTAATGGCACAAGACAGTTGGAGTTAAGCTGTGGGTAGGACGCCACGTCCTCAGGGTTATGGCTAGGCCACTTACAAGTGTGGTTCCTGTGTGCAGGCCACATGCAGTTAGAGTTAGGGAAGGGCAGAGCTCCCAGCCCTAGGTTAGCGTTCTCAGCGCTAGGGTTAGGGTTCATACGGGTAGGAATCCCGATCCTAGTGTTTCCTCGACCACAGGAAACGTAAGCCTCCGTGCAAGTGGCCTTCCCGTGGGAACCCTAATCCTAGGGTTCGGGCCTTACCCATAGACACCCTAAGGCAAGGATCCCCATCTGTAGGACCTCTATGCCTAAAGTGAGCTGGCCTAACCATTGGAACCCTTACTTCACCTGGCCTATGCCTAGAACCCTAACCCTAACGCCAAGTGGCCTACCCGTAAGCATCCTAATGCTAGGGCGGGAATCTCTTCCCACAGCAAGCCTATTTCAGCGTGGCTAACCCATAGGAACCATAACCCAACTCCCCTTGCTCTAGCAATGGGAACCCTACCCCTTAGTCCAAAGGGCCTAGCTCGGGAAACCCTGACGCTGACGCCAAGTGGGCTAAGGAGCCCTAACGCCTATCCCTAACTCCAACTGACCTACTCAGAGGAACTTTAACCCAATTGGCGGGGAGCCCTACCTTTTGCAAGCCTAACTCTCCCCAAAATTAGCAAATTTCTCCTGCAATCATCCTCCAAATGTAATTCCGATGCACTGCTGGCCATTTGGGAGAGATCCCTTCTTGAAAAATGCTCTCCAGGAGACATTAGTTCCAGGTAACAGCAAGGCACGAATGTCTCCAGGGATCGTTCTCTAAATGCTATCACGATGCACCGCTGGTGATTTGGCAGAGATCCGTTCATGACAAGTCCTAGGCTTGAGACATTCACTCCAGATCACAGCTAGCTACTCATTGCTCCTCAAATCATCTTTCAAAATGCATTCGGATGAAAGCCTGGCATTACCGTTAACGAAAAATGCTGTTCATTTGACATTCCTTCCAGGTTACTGCTAGGGACGAAATTCTCGGGAATCTTCCTCAAGAAGTCAGAGGGATGCACTGCCGGCTACCTGGCAGAGAGCCCTTTCAGAAAATTGCTACAAATGAAAAATGCATTCCAGATCACAGCTAGGTGCAAATTTCTCCCGCAATCATCCTCCAAATGTCATTCATTCGGAGGCTCTGCTGGTCATTTGGCAGAGATCCGTTCGTGAAAATAGCTCAAGATGAAACATTCCAGATCAAAGCTTGGCACCAATGTCTCCAGGAATCGTCCCCCGAATGTCATTCGGAAGCCCTGCAGGTCATTTGGCAGCGATCCGTTGGTGAAAATATCATGTAGAAAAGCATTCCATGTCCCTGCTAGGGATGACTTTGCCCAAGGCAACTCGGACGCCTTGCTGCGCATTTGGGAGAGATCCATTCATGACAATTGCTAAACGTGAGCCATGAACTCCAGATCCCTACTTGGCACATATTTCTGCTGGAATCGTCCTCCAAATGGCTTTCGGGTGCACCACGGGCCATTTGGCAGAGATCCGTTCGTGAAAATAGCTAAACATGAGACAATCATTCTGGATCTCAGCTAGGACTAATTTCTCCTGGCATCGTCCTCCAAATGCCGTTCGGATGCAGTGCTGGGAAGTTGGCAGCGAACCCTTCTTGAACGTTGCGAAACATGAGCTCTTCAGTCCAGATCACTGCTTGGCAGGAATGTCTCATGGAATCGTCCTCCAAATGTCGTTACGATGCACTGCTTACCATTTCCAGAGATCCAGCCAGGACAATTCCTAAAAACGAACTATTCAGTCCAGGTCACAGCTAGACACGAATGTGCCCTGGCATCGTCCTCCAAGAGCCAGTCGGATACGCTGCTGGGCATTGGGCAGCTATCCATTCCTGAAAAATATTATTCACCTAGAAAAGCATTCCATGTCCCTGCTAGGGACGACTTTGTCCTAGAATCGACCTCCAAGTGCAAATCGGAGGCATTGCTGGTATTTGGCAGAGACCCTTCCTGAAAATTGCTAAACATGAGACATTCACTTCACATCACTGCTAGCCACCAATTTCTCCTGGAAGCATTCTCCAAATGCCTTTCAGATGCACTGCTTGCCATTTGGCAGAGCAGGAAAGAATTTTGCTTGCTTAATCTAGTTCGAGGACCGACCACTCCTAAATAATCAGGATAGTAGCCCAATGGCGCGAATATGAAGAGTCCCTGACAATTTGTCACAAGCACGGGTCACTAAGGATTTTCTCTTTCTTTGTAAGTTCCACGGAACCGATCTTTCCCTAATGCTCAGGACCTCTTTTAAACTGTTTTAAAATGAAAAGGCTCCGAGAAACGAGTCACCCGCAGGGATCACGAACGAGTTTTGTTTTGTTTGTAACGTTCATGATGCCCTCTCTTCCAAATGACCAAGAGAAACCTAGTGGCTTTTAGATGACGAGTCCGGGACAAAGTTTGTCTCAAGTGCTGTTCATTAATGACTTTCTCTCTAGTTCTCATTTTCCCTAACCGCTCTACTGCAAATGACAGTAAGGACAGACTCCTAAATGCTTTAAAAAAGGAGGCTTTCAGAAGTATTTGCCAAACCCCTAGTGGTCAAGAATGAGTTTAACCTTTCTTTAGGACAGGATCCTAAAAGCTGTAATGTGAAGATTCCGCGACAAATTTATCCCCCGCTAAGGTGAGCGAAGCGTTTTGCTTTGTTATTCATCTGCACGGAGCGAGCCTTCCAAATGAGGCCAGACTCCAAACTGTCTTCAGTTGAAGATTCCATAAGAAATGGCTCACAAGCACCGATCAGTAATGAGTTTCGCTTTCTTTTCAATGTCACCATGCGCTCCCTTCCAGATGATCTGGATAGACTCATAATGGCTTGAAGACTTGGATTCCGTGAGAAATTTCACAAAGCACTGATCACTACTGACTTTCTCTTGGTTTATCACTTTCACTGACCGATAAAGCCCATCTCTTCAGGACCCTCTCGTAACGCCTTTTAAATGAAGAGTCACAGATAACTTTTCCTCCAGCAATGATAAGTAATCAGGTTCTCTTTCTTTGCAGCTTTCTATGCCGAAGAATCAGGAGAGTAGTATGATGGCTTTAAGATGAAGGCTGCATGAAACATTTGAGGATGAGAAAAGAGTTTTGCCTTCTTTGTAATTCTCACCAGCCGATCTCTTCTTAACGATGAGGACAGACTCTCAAGGGCTGTAAGATGACGATTAAATGAGAAATTTGTCATAAGCATTCATTAATACTTCCTTTCCCTTTGTTTCTAATTTTCTCCAACCAATCGAGCCCACAAGCTCAGGACAGGATCCGGACAGCTTGAAAATGAAGATTCCATGAGAATTTTGTGCCCAGCCTTGATTAGGGCTGAGTTTTCCTTTCTTTGTACTTTTTACGAGCCCACGTCTTCTAATGGCACAAGACAGTTGGAGTTAAGCTGTGGGTAGGACGCCACGTCCTCAGGGTTATGGCTAGGCCACTTACAAGTGTGGTTCCTGTGTGCAGGCCACATGCAGTTAGAGTTAGGGAAGGGCAGAGCTCCCAGCCCTAGGTTAGCGTTCTCAGCGCTAGGGTTAGGGTTCATACGGGTAGGAATCCCGATCCTAGTGTTTCCTCGACCACAGGAAACGTAAGCCTCTGTGCAAGTGGCCTTCCCGTGGGAACCCTAATCCTAGGGTTCGGGCCTTACCCATAGACACCCTAAGGCAAGGATCCCCATCTGTAGGACCTCTATGCCTAAAGTGAGCTGGCCTAACCATTGGAACCCTTACTTCAACTGGCCTATGCCTAGAACCCTAACCCTAACGCCAAGTGGCCTACCCGTAAGCATCCTAATGCTAGGGCGGGAATCCCTTCCCACAGCAAGCCTATTTCAGCGTGGCTAACCCATAGGAACCATAACCCAACTCCCCTTGGTCTAGCAATGGGAACCCTACCCCTTAGTCCAAAGGGCCTAGCTCGGGAAACCCTGACGCTGACGCCAAGTGGGCTAAGGAGCCCTAACGCCTATCCCTAACTCCAACTGACCTACTCAGAGGAACTTTAACCCAATTGGCGGGGAGCCCTACCTTTTGCAAGCCTAACTCTCCCCAAAATTAGCAAATTTCTCCTGCAATCATCCTCCAAATGTAATTCCGATGCACTGCTGGCCATTTGGGAGAGATCCCTTCTTGAAAAATGCTCTCCAGGAGACATTAGTTCCAGGTAACAGCAAGGCACGAATGTCTCCAGGGATCGTTCTCTAAATGCTATCACGATGCACCACTGGTGATTTGGCAGAGATCCGTTCATGACAAGTCCTAGGCTTGAGACATTCACTCCAGATCACAGCTAGCTACTCATTGCTCCTCAAATCATCTTTCAAAATGCATTCGGATGAAAGCCTGGCATTACCGTTAACGAAAAATGCTGTTCATTTGACATTCCTTCCAGGTTACTGCTAGGGACGAAATTCTCGGGAATCTTCCTCAAGAAGTCAGAGGGATGCACGGCCGGCTACCTGGCAGAGAGCCCTTTCAGAAAATTGCTACAAATGAAAAATGCATTCCAGATCACAGCTAGGTGCAAATTTCTCCCGCAATCATCCTCCAAATGTCATTCATTCGGAGGCTCTGCTGGTCATTTGGCAGAGATCCGTTCGTGAAAATAGCTCAAGATGAAACATTCCAGATCAAAGCTTGGCACCAATGTCTCCAGGAATCGTCCCCCGAATGTCATTCGGAAGCCCTGCAGGTCATTTGGCAGCGATCCGTTGGTGAAAATATCATGTAGAAAAGCATTCCATGTCCCTGCTAGGGATGACTTTGCCCAAGGCAACTCGGACGCCTTGCTGCGCATTTGGGAGAGATCCATTCATGACAATTGCTAAACGTGAGCCATGAACTCCAGATCCCTACTTGGCACATATTTCTGCTGGAATCGTCCTCCAAATGGCTTTCGGGTGCACCACGGGCCATTTGGCAGAGATCCGTTCGTGAAAATAGCTAAACATGAGACAATCATTCTGGATCTCAGCTAGGACTAATTTCTCCTGGCATCGTCCTCCAAATGCCGTTCGGATGCAGTGCTGGGAAGTTGGCAGCGAACCCTTCTTGAACGTTGCTAAACATGAGCTCTTCAGTCCAGATCACTGCTTGGCAGGAATGTCTCATGGAATCGTCCTCCAAATGTCGTTACGATGCACTGCTTACCATTTCCAGAGATCCAGCCAGGACAATTCCTAAAAACGAACTATTCAGTCCAGGTCACAGCTAGACACGAATATGCCCTGGCATCGTCCTCCAAGAGCCAGTCGGATACGCTGCTGGGCATTGGGCAGCTATCCATTCCTGAAAAATATTATTCACCTAGAAAAGCATTCCATGTCCCTGCTAGGGACGACTTTGTCCTAGAATCGACCTCCAAGTGCAAATCGGAGGCATTGCTGGTATTTGGCAGAGAGCCTTCCTGAAAATTGCTAAACATGAGACATTCACTTCACATCACTGCTAGCCACCAATTTCTCCTGGAATCATTCTCCAAATGCCTTTCGGATGCACTGCTTGCCATTTGGCAGAGCAGGAAAGAATTTTGCTTGCTTAATCTAGTTCGAGGACCGACCACTCCTAAATAATCAGGATAGTAGCCCAATGGCGCGAATATGAAGAGTCCCTGACAATTTGTCACAAGCACGGGTCACTAAGGATTTTCTCTTTCTTTGTAAGTTCCACGGAACCGATCTTTCCCTAATGCTCAGGACCTCTTTTAAACTGTTTGAAAATGAAAAGGCTCCGAGAAACGAGTCACCCGCAGGGATCACGAACGAGTTTTGTTTTGTTTGTAACGTTCATGATGCCCTCTCTTCCAAATGACCAAGAGAAACCTAGTGGCTTTTAGATGACGAGTCCGTGACAAAGTTTGTCTCAAGTGCTGTTCATTAATGACTTTCTCTCTAGTTCTCATTTTCCCTAACCGCTCTACTGCAAATGACAGTAAGGACAGACTCCTAAATGCTTTAAAAAAGGAGGCTTTCAGAAGTTTTTGCCAAACCCCTAGTGGTCAAGAATGAGTTTAACCTTTCTTTAGGACAGGATCCTAAAAGCTGTAATGTGAAGATTCCGCGACAAATTTATCCCCCGCTAAGGTGAGCGAAGCGTTTTGCTTTGTTATTCATCTGCACGGAGCGAGCCTTCCAAATGAGGCCAGACTCCAAACTGTCTTAAGTTGAAGATTCCATAAGAAATGGCTCACAAGCACCGATCAGTAATGAGTTTCGCTTTCTTTTCAATGTCACCATGCGCTCCCTTCCAGATGATCTGGATAGACTCATAATGGCTTGAAGACTTGGATTCCGTGAGAAATTTCACAAAGCACTGATCACTACTGACTTTCTCTTGGTTTATCACTTTCACTGACCGATAAAGCCCATCTCTTCAGGACCCTCTCGTAACGCCTTTTAAATGAAGAGTCACAGATAACTTTTCCTCCAGCAATGATAAGTAATCAGGTTCTCTTTCTTTGCAGCTTTCTATGCCGAAGAATCAGGAGAGTAGTATGATGGCTTTAAGATGAAGGCTGCATGAAACATTTGAGGATGAGAAAAGAGTTTTGCCTTCTTTGTAATTCTCACCAGCCGATCTCTTCTTAACGATGAGGACAGACTCTCAAGGGCTGTAAGATGACGATTAAATGAGAAATTTGTCATAAGCATTCATTAATACTTCCTTTCCCTTTGTTTCTAATTTTCTCCAACCAATCGAGCCCACAAGCTCAGGACAGGATCCGGACAGCTTGAAAATGAAGATTCCATGAGAATTTTGTGCCCAGCCTTGATTAGGGCTGAGTTTTCCTTTCTTTGTACTTTTTACGAGCCCACGTCTTCTAATGGCACAAGACAGTTGGAGTTAAGCTGTGGGTAGGACGCCACGTCCTCAGGGTTATGGCTAGGCCACTTACAAGTGTGGTTCCTGTGTGCAGGCCACATGCAGTTAGAGTTAGGGAAGGGCAGAGCTCCCAGCCCTAGGTTAGCGTTCTCAGCGCTAGGGTTAGGGTTCATACGGGTAGGAATCCCGATCCTAGTGTTTCCTCGACCACAGGAAACGTAAGCCTCCGTGCAAGTGGCCTTCCCGTGGGAACCCTAATCCTAGGGTTCGGGCCTTACCCATAGACACCCTAAGGCAAGGATCCCCATCTGTAGGACCTCTATGCCTAAAGTGAGCTGGCCTAACCATTGGAACCCTTACTTCACCTGGCCTATGCCTAGAACCCTAACCCTAACGCCAAGTGGCCTACCCGTAAGCATCCTAATGCTAGGGCGGGAATCTCTTCCCACAGCAAGCCTATTTCAGCGTGGCTAACCCATAGGAACCATAACCCAACTCCCCTTGCTCTAGCAATGGGAACCCTACCCCTTAGTCCAAAGGGCCTAGCTCGGGAAACCCTGACGCTGACGCCAAGTGGGCTAAGGAGCCCTAACGCCTATCCCTAACTCCAACTGACCTACTCAGAGGAACTTTAACCCAATTGGCGGGGAGCCCTACCTTTTGCAAGCCTAACTCTCCCCAAAATTAGCAAATTTCTCCTGCAATCATCCTCCAAATGTAATTCCGATGCACTGCTGGCCATTTGGGAGAGATCCCTTCTTGAAAAATGCTCTCCAGGAGACATTAGTTCCAGGTAACAGCAAGGCACGAATGTCTCCAGGGATCGTTCTCTAAATGCTATCACGATGCACCGCTGGTGATTTGGCAGAGATCCGTTCAGGACAAGTCCTAGGCTTGAGACATTCACTCCAGATCACAGCTAGCTACTCATTGCTCCTCAAATCATCTTTCAAAATGCATTCGGATGAAAGCCTGGCATTACCGTTAACGAAAAATGCTGTTCATTTGACATTCCTTCCAGGTTACTGCTAGGGACGAAATTCTCGGGAATCTTCCTCAAGAAGTCAGAGGGATGCACGGCCGGCTACCTGGCAGAGAGCCCTTTCAGAAAATTGCTACAAATGAAAAATGCATTCCAGATCACAGCTAGGTGCAAATTTCTCCCGCAATCATCCTCCAAATGTCATTCATTCGGAGGCTCTGCTGGTCATTTGGCAGAGATCCGTTCGTGAAAATAGCTCAAGATGAAACATTCCAGATCAAAGCTTGGCACCAATGTCTCCAGGAATCGTCCCCCGAATGTCATTCGGAAGCCCTGCAGGTCATTTGGCAGCGATCCGTTGGTGAAAATATCATGTAGAAAAGCATTCCATGTCCCTGCTAGGGATGACTTTGCCCAAGGCAACTCGGACGCCTTGCTGCGCATTTGGGAGAGATCCATTCATGACAATTGCTAAACGTGAGCCATGAACTCCAGATCCCTACTTGGCACATATTTCTGCTGGAATCGTCCTCCAAATGGCTTTCGGGTGCACCACGGGCCATTTGGCAGAGATCCGTTCGTGAAAATAGCTAAACATGAGACAATCATTCTGGATCTCAGCTAGGACTAATTTCTCCTGGCATCGTCCTCCAAATGCCGTTCGGATGCAGTGCTGGGAAGTTGGCAGCGAACCCTTCTTGAACATTGCTAAACATGAGCTCTTCAGTCCAGATCACTGCTTGGCAGGAATGTCTCATGGAATCGTCCTCCAAATGTCGTTACGATGCACTGCTTACCATTTCCAGAGATCCAGCCAGGACAATTCCTAAAAACGAACTATTCAGTCCAGGTCACAGCTAGACACGAATATGCCCTGGCATCGTCCTCCAAGAGCCAGTCGGATACGCTGCTGGGCATTGGGCAGCTATCCATTCCTGAAAAATATTATTCACCTAGAAAAGCATTCCATGTCCCTGCTAGGGACGACTTTGTCCTAGAATCGACCTCCAAGTGCAAATCGGAGGCATTGCTGGTATTTGGCAGAGAGCCTTCCTGAAAATTGCTAAACATGAGACATTCACTTCACATCACTGCTAGCCACCAATTTCTCCTGGAAGCATTCTCCAAATGCCTTTCGGATGCACTGCTTGCCATTTGGCAGAGCAGGAAAGAATTTTGCTTGCTTAATCTAGTTCGAGGACCGACCACTCCTAAATAATCAGGATAGTATAGGCGCGAATATGAAGAGTCCCTGACAATTTGTCACAAGCACGGGTCACTAAGGATTTTCTCTTTCTTTGTAAGTTCCACGGAACCGATCTTTCCCTAATGCTCAGGACCTCTTTTAAACTGTTTTAAAATGAAAAGGCTCCGAGAAACGAGTCACCCGCAGGGATCACTAACGAGTTTTGTTTTGTTTGTAACGTTCATGATGCCCTCTCTTCCAAATGACCAAGAGAAACCTAGTGGCTTTTAGATGACGAGTCCGTGACAAAGTTTGTCTCAAGTGCTGTTCATTAATGATTTTCTCTCTAGTTCTCATTTTCCCTAACCGCTCTACTGCAAATGACAGTAAGGACAGACTCCTAAATGCTTTAAAAAAGGAGGCTTTCAGAAGTTTTTGCCAAACCCCTAGTGGTCAAGAATGAGTTTAACCTTTCTTTAGGACAGGATCCTAAAAGCTGTAATGTGAAGATTCCGCGACAAATTTATCCCCCGCTAAGGTGAGCGAAGCGTTTTGCTTTGTTATTCATCTGCACGGAGCGAGCCTTCCAAATGAGGCCAGACTCCAAACTGTCTTAAGTTGAAGATTCCATAAGAAATGGCTCACAAGCACCGATCAGTAATGAGTTTCGCTTTCTTTTCAATGTCACCATGCGCTCCCTTCCAGATGATCTGGATAGACTCATAATGGCTTGAAGACTTGGATTCCGTGAGAAATTTCACAAAGCACTGATCACTACTGACTTTCTCTTGGTTTATCACTTTCACTGACCGATAAAGCCCATCTCTTCAGGACCCTCTCGTAACGCCTTTTAAATGAAGAGTCACAGATAACTTTTCCTCCAGCAATGATAAGTAATCAGGTTCTCTTTCTTTGCAGCTTTCTATGCCGAAGAATCAGGAGAGTAGTATGATGGCTTTAAGATGAAGGCTGCATGAAACATTTGAGGATGAGAAAAGAGTTTTGCCTTCTTTGTAATTCTCACCAGCCGATCTCTTCTTAACGATGAGGACAGACTCTCAAGGGCTGTAAGATGACGATTAAATGAGAAATTTGTCATAAGCATTCATTAATACTTCCTTTCCCTTTGTTTCTAATTTTCTCCAACCAATCGAGCCCACAAGCTCAGGACAGGATCCGGACAGCTTGAAAATGAAGATTCCATGAGAATTTTGTGCCCAGCCTTGATTAGGGCTGAGTTTTCCTTTCTTTGTACTTTTTACGAGCCCACGTCTTCTAATGGCACAAGACAGTTGGAGTTAAGCTGTGGGTAGGACGCCACGTCCTCAGGGTTATGGCTAGGCCACTTACAAGTGTGGTTCCTGTGTGCAGGCCACATGCAGTTAGAGTTAGGGAAGGGCAGAGCTCCCAGCCCTAGGTTAGCGTTCTCAGCGCTAGGGTTAGGGTTCATACGGGTAGGAATCCCGATCCTAGTGTTTCCTCGACCACAGGAAACGTAAGCCTCCGTGCAAGTGGCCTTCCCGTGGGAACCCTAATCCTAGGGTTCGGGCCTTACCCATAGACACCCTAAGGCAAGGATCCCCATCTGTAGGACCTCTATGCCTAAAGTGAGCTGGCCTAACCATTGGAACCCTTACATCACCTGGCCTATGCCTAGAACCCTAACCCTAACGCCAAGTGGCCTACCCGTAAGCATCCTAATGCTAGGGCGGGAATCTCTTCCCACAGCAAGCCTATTTCAGCGTGGCTAACCCATAGGAACCATAACCCAACTCCCCTTGCTCTAGCAATGGGAACCCTACCCCTTAGTCCAAAGGGCCTAGCTCGGGAAACCCTGACGCTGACGCCAAGTGGGCTAAGGAGCCCTAACGCCTATCCCTAACTCCAACTGACCTACTCAGAGGAACTTTAACCCAATTGGCGGGGAGCCCTACCTTTTGCAAGCCTAACTCTCCCCAAAATTAGCAAATTTCTCCTGCAATCATCCTCCAAATGTAATTCCGATGCACTGCTGGCCATTTGGGAGAGATCCCTTCTTGAAAAATGCTCTCCAGGAGACATTAGTTCCAGGTAACAGCAAGGCACGAATGTCTCCAGGGATCGTTCTCTAAATGCTATCACGATGCACCGCTGGTGATTTGGCAGAGATCCGTTCATGACAAGTCCTAGGCTTGAGACATTCACTCCAGATCACAGCTAGCTACTCATTGCTCCTCAAATCATCTTTCAAAATGCATTCGGATGAAAGCCTGGCATTACCGTTAACGAAAAATGCTGTTCATTTGACATTCCTTCCAGGTTACTGCTAGGGACGAAATTCTCGGGAATCTTCCTCAAGAAGTCAGAGGGATGCACGGCCGGCTACCTGGCAGAGAGCCCTTTCAGAAAATTGCTACAAATGAAAAATGCATTCCAGATCACAGCTAGGTGCAAATTTCTCCCGCAATCATCCTCCAAATGTCATTCATTCGGAGGCTCTGCTGGTCATTTGGCAGAGATCCGTTCGTGAAAATAGCTCAAGATGAAACATTCCAGATCAAAGCTTGGCACCAATGTCTCCAGGAATCGTCCCCCGAATGTCATTCGGAAGCCCTGCAGGTCATTTGGCAGCGATCCGTTGGTGAAAATATCATGTAGAAAAGCATTCCATGTCCCTGCTAGGGATGACTTTGCCCAAGGCAACTCGGACGCCTTGCTGCGCATTTGGGAGAGATCCATTCATGACAATTGCTAAACGTGAGCCATGAACTCCAGATCCCTACTTGGCACATATTTCTGCTGGAATCGTCCTCCAAATGGCTTTCGGGTGCACCACGGGCCATTTGGCAGAGATCCGTTCTTGAAAATAGCTAAACATGAGACAATCATTCTGGATCTCAGCTAGGACTAATTTCTCCTGGCATCGTCCTCCAAATGCCGTTCGGATGCAGTGCTGGGAAGTTGGCAGCGAACCCTTCTTGAACGTTGCTAAACATGAGCTCTTCAGTCCAGATCACTGCTTGGCAGGAATGTCTCATGGAATCGTCCTCCAAATGTCGTTACGATGCACTGCTTACCATTTCCAGAGATCCAGCCAGGACAATTCCTAAAAACGAACTATTCAGTCCAGGTCACAGCTAGACACGAATATGCCCTGGCATCGTCCTCCAAGAGCCAGTCGGATACGCTGCTGGGCATTGGGCAGCTATCCAGTCCTGAAAAATATTATTCACCTAGAAAAGCATTCCATGTCCCTGCTAGGGACGACTTTGTCCTAGAATCGACCTCCAAGTGCAAATCGGAGGCATTGCTGGTATTTGGCAGAGAGCCTTCCTGAAAATTGCTAAACATGAGACATTCACTTCACATCACTGCTAGCCACCAATTTCTCCTGGAATCATTCTCCAAATGCCTTTCGGATGCACTGCTTGCCATTTGGCAGAGCAGGAAAGAATTTTGCTTGCTTAATCTAGTTCGAGGACCGACCACTCCTAAATAATCAGGATAGTATAGGCGCGAATATGAAGAGTCCCTGACAATTTGTCACAAGCACGGGTCACTAAGGATTTTCTCTTTCTTTGTAAGTTCCACGGAACCGATCTTTCCCTAATGCTCAGGACCTCTTTTAAACTGTTTTAAAATGAAAAGGCTCCGAGAAACGAGTCACCCGCAGGGATCACTAACGAGTTTTGTTTTGTTTGTAACGTTCATGATGCCCTCTCTTCCAAATGACCAAGAGAAACCTAGTGGCTTTTAGATGACGAGTCCGTGACAAAGTTTGTCTCAAGTGCTGTTCATTAATGATTTTCTCTCTAGTTCTCATTTTCCCTAACCGCTCTACTGCAAATGACAGTAAGGACAGACTCCTAAATGCTTTAAAAAAGGAGGCTTTCAGAAGTTTTTGCCAAACCCCTAGTGGTCAAGAATGAGTTTAACCTTTCTTTAGGACAGGATCCTAAAAGCTGTAATGTGAAGATTCCGCGACAAATTTATCCCCCGCTAAGGTGAGCGAAGCGTTTTGCTTTGTTATTCATCTGCACGGAGCGAGCCTTCCAAATGAGGCCAGACTCCAAACTGTCTTAAGTTGAAGATTCCATAAGAAATGGCTCACAAGCACCGATCAGTAATGAGTTTCGCTTTCTTTTCAATGTCACCATGCGCTCCCTTCCAGATGATCTGGATAGACTCATAATGGCTTGAAGACTTGGATTCCGTGAGAAATTTCACAAAGCACTGATCACTACTGACTTTCTCTTGGTTTATCACTTTCACTGACCGATAAAGCCCATCTCTTCAGGACCCTCTCGTAACGCCTTTTAAATGAAGAGTCACAGATAACTTTTCCTCCAGCAATGATAAGTAATCAGGTTCTCTTTCTTTGCAGCTTTCTATGCCGAAGAATCAGGAGAGTAGTATGATGGCTTTAAGATGAAGGCTGCATGAAACATTTGAGGATGAGAAAAGAGTTTTGCCTTCTTTGTAATTCTCACCAGCCGATCTCTTCTTAACGATGAGGACAGACTCTCAAGGGCTGTAAGATGACGATTAAATGAGAAATTTGTCATAAGCATTCATTAATACTTCCTTTCCCTTTGTTTCTAATTTTCTCCAACCAATCGAGCCCACAAGCTCAGGACAGGATCCGGACAGCTTGAAAATGAAGATTCCATGAGAATTTTGTGCCCAGCCTTGATTAGGGCTGAGTTTTCCTTTCTTTGTACTTTTTACGAGCCCACGTCTTCTAATGGCACAAGACAGTTGGAGTTAAGCTGTGGGTAGGACGCCACGTCCTCAGGGTTATGGCTAGGCCACTTACAAGTGTGGTTCCTGTGTGCAGGCCACATGCAGTTAGAGTTAGGGAAGGGCAGAGCTCCCAGCCCTAGGTTAGCGTTCTCAGCGCTAGGGTTAGGGTTCATACGGGTAGGAATCCCGATCCTAGTGTTTCCTCGACCACAGGAAACGTAAGCCTCCGTGCAAGTGGCCTTCCCGTGGGAACCCTAATCCTAGGGTTCGGGCCTTACCCATAGACACCCTAAGGCAAGGATCCCCATCTGTAGGACCTCTATGCCTAAAGTGAGCTGGCCTAACCATTGGAACCCTTACATCACCTGGCCTATGCCTAGAACCCTAACCCTAACGCCAAGTGGCCTACCCGTAAGCATCCTAATGCTAGGGCGGGAATCTCTTCCCACAGCAAGCCTATTTCAGCGTGGCTAACCCATAGGAACCATAACCCAACTCCCCTTGCTCTAGCAATGGGAACCCTACCCCTTAGTCCAAAGGGCCTAGCTCGGGAAACCCTGACGCTGACGCCAAGTGGGCTAAGGAGCCCTAACGCCTATCCCTAACTCCAACTGACCTACTCAGAGGAACTTTAACCCAATTGGCGGGGAGCCCTACCTTTTGCAAGCCTAA
Source organism: Eretmochelys imbricata (assembly GCF_965152235.1). Lineage (NCBI taxonomy): Eukaryota > Metazoa > Chordata > Testudines > Cheloniidae > Eretmochelys > Eretmochelys imbricata. The sequence goes on from NC_135574.1 coordinate 184,434,530, forward strand.
CTCTCCCCAAAATTAGCAAATTTCTCCTGCAATCATCCTCCAAATGTAATTCCGATGCACTGCTGGCCATTTGGGAGAGATCCCTTCTTGAAAAATGCTCTCCAGGAGACATTAGTTCCAGGTAACAGCAAGGCACGAATGTCTCCAGGGATCGTTCTCTAAATGCTATCACGATGCACCGCTGGTGATTTGGCAGAGATCCGTTCATGACAAGTCCTAGGCTTGAGACATTCACTCCAGATCACAGCTAGCTACTCATTGCTCCTCAAATCATCTTTCAAAATGCATTCGGATGAAAGCCTGGCATTACCGTTAACGAAAAATGCTGTTCATTTGACATTCCTTCCAGGTTACTGCTAGGGACGAAATTCTCGGGAATCTTCCTCAAGAAGTCAGAGGGATGCACGGCCGGCTACCTGGCAGAGAGCCCTTTCAGAAAATTGCTACAAATGAAAAATGCATTCCAGATCACAGCTAGGTGCAAATTTCTCCCGCAATCATCCTCCAAATGTCATTCATTCGGAGGCTCTGCTGGTCATTTGGCAGAGATCCGTTCGTGAAAATAGCTCAAGATGAAACATTCCAGATCAAAGCTTGGCACCAATGTCTCCAGGAATCGTCCCCCGAATGTCATTCGGAAGCCCTGCAGGTCATTTGGCAGCGATCCGTTGGTGAAAATATCATGTAGAAAAGCATTCCATGTCCCTGCTAGGGATGACTTTGCCCAAGGCAACTCGGACGCCTTGCTGCGCATTTGGGAGAGATCCATTCATGACAATTGCTAAACGTGAGCCATGAACTCCAGATCCCTACTTGGCACATATTTCTGCTGGAATCGTCCTCCAAATGGCTTTCGGGTGCACCACGGGCCATTTGGCAGAGATCCGTTCTTGAAAATAGCTAAACATGAGACAATCATTCTGGATCTCAGCTAGGACTAATTTCTCCTGGCATCGTCCTCCAAATGCCATTCGGATGCAGTGCTGGGAAGTTGGCAGCGAACCCTTCTTGAACGTTGCTAAACATGAGCTCTTCAGTCCAGATCACTGCTTGGCAGGAATGTCTCATGGAATCGTCCTCCAAATGTCGTTACGATGCACTGCTTACCATTTCCAGAGATCCAGCCAGGACAATTCCTAAAAACGAACTATTCAGTCCAGGTCACAGCTAGACACGAATATGCCCTGGCATCGTCCTCCAAGAGCCAGTCGGATACGCTGCTGGGCATTGGGCAGCTATCCAGTCCTGAAAAATATTATTCACCTAGAAAAGCATTCCATGTCCCTGCTAGGGACGACTTTGTCCTAGAATCGACCTCCAAGTGCAAATCGGAGGCATTGCTGGTATTTGGCAGAGAGCCTTCCTGAAAATTGCTAAACATGAGACATTCACTTCACATCACTGCTAGCCACCAATTTCTCCTGGAATCATTCTCCAAATGCCTTTCGGATGCACTGCTTGCCATTTGGCAGAGCAGGAAAGAATTTTGCTTGCTTAATCTAGTTCGAGGACCGACCACTCCTAAATAATCAGGATAGTATAGGCGCGAATATGAAGAGTCCCTGACAATTTGTCACAAGCACGGGTCACTAAGGATTTTCTCTTTCTTTGTAAGTTCCACGGAACCGATCTTTCCCTAATGCTCAGGACCTCTTTTAAACTGTTTGAAAATGAAAAGGCTCCGAGAAACGAGTCACCCGCAGGGATCACTAACGAGTTTTGTTTTGTTTGTAACGTTCATGATGCCCTCTCTTCCAAATGACCAAGAGAAACCTAGTGGCTTTTAGATGACGAGTCCGGGACAAAGTTTGTCTCAAGTGCTGTTCATTAATGACTTTCTCTCTAGTTCTCATTTTCCCTAACCGCTCTACTGCAAATGACAGTAAGGACAGACTCCTAAATGCTTTAAAAAAGGAGGCTTTCAGAAGTTTTTGCCAAACCCCTAGTGGTCAAGAATGAGTTTAACCTTTCTTTAGGACAGGATCCTAAAAGCTGTAATGTGAAGATTCCGCGACAAATTTATCCCCCGCTAAGGTGAGCGAAGCGTTTTGCTTTGTTATTCATCTGCACGGAGCGAGCCTTCCAAATGAGGCCAGACTCCAAACTGTCTTAAGTTGAAGATTCCATAAGAAATGGCTCACAAGCACCGATCAGTAATGAGTTTCGCTTTCTTTTCAATGTCACCATGCGCTCCCTTCCAGATGATCTGGATAGACTCATAATGGCTTGAAGACTTGGATTCCGTGAGAAATTTCACAAAGCACTGATCACTACTGACTTTCTCTTGGTTTATCACTTTCACTGACCGATAAAGCCCATCTCTTCAGGACCCTCTCGTAACGCCTTTTAAATGAAGAGTCACAGATAACTTTTCCTCCAGCAATGATAAGTAATCAGGTTCTCTTTCTTTGCAGCTTTCTATGCCGAAGAATCAGGAGAGTAGTATGATGGCTTTAAGATGAAGGCTGCATGAAACATTTGAGGATGAGAAAAGAGTTTTGCCTTCTTTGTAATTCTCACCAGCCGATCTCTTCTTAACGATGAGGACAGACTCTCAAGGGCTGTAAGATGACGATTAAATGAGAAATTTGTCATAAGCATTCATTAATACTTCCTTTCCCTTTGTTTCTAATTTTCTCCAACCAATCGAGCCCACAAGCTCAGGACAGGATCCGGACAGCTTGAAAATGAAGATTCCATGAGAATTTTGTGCCCAGCCTTGATTAGGGCTGAGTTTTCCTTTCTTTGTACTTTTTACGAGCCCACGTCTTCTAATGGCACAAGACAGTTGGAGTTAAGCTGTGGGTAGGACGCCACGTCCTCAGGGTTATGGCTAGGCCACTTACAAGTGTGGTTCCTGTGTGCAGGCCACATGCAGTTAGAGTTAGGGAAGGGCAGAGCTCCCAGCCCTAGGTTAGCGTTCTCAGCGCTAGGGTTAGGGTTCATACGGGTAGGAATCCCGATCCTAGTGTTTCCTCGACCACAGGAAACGTAAGCCTCCGTGCAAGTGGCCTTCCCGTGGGAACCCTAATCCTAGGGTTCGGGCCTTACCCATAGACACCCTAAGGCAAGGATCCCCATCTGTAGGACCTCTATGCCTAAAGTGAGCTGGCCTAACCATTGGAACCCTTACTTCACCTGGCCTATGCCTAGAACCCTAACCCTAACGCCAAGTGGCCTACCCGTAAGCATCCTAATGCTAGGGCGGGAATCTCTTCCCACAGCAAGCCTATTTCAGCGTGGCTAACCCATAGGAACCATAACCCAACTCCCCTTGCTCTAGCAATGGGAACCCTACCCCTTAGTCCAAAGGGCCTAGCTCGGGAAACCCTGACGCTGACGCCAAGTGGGCTAAGGAGCCCTAACGCCTATCCCTAACTCCAACTGACCTACTCAGAGGAACTTTAACCCAATTGGCGGGGAGCCCTACCTTTTGCAAGCCTAACTCTCCCCAAAATTAGCAAATTTCTCCTGCAATCATCCTCCAAATGTAATTCCGATGCACTGCTGGCCATTTGGGAGAGATCCCTTCTTGAAAAATGCTCTCCAGGAGACATTAGTTCCAGGTAACAGCAAGGCACGAATGTCTCCAGGGATCGTTCTCTAAATGCTATCACGATGCACCACTGGTGATTTGGCAGAGATCCGTTCATGACAAGTCCTAGGCTTGAGACATTCACTCCAGATCACAGCTAGCTACTCATTGCTCCTCAAATCATCTTTCAAAATGCATTCGGATGAAAGCCTGGCATTACCGTTAACGAAAAATGCTGTTCATTTGACATTCCTTCCAGGTTACTGCTAGGGACGAAATTCTCGGGAATCTTCCTCAAGAAGTCAGAGGGATGCACGGCCGGCTACCTGGCAGAGAGCCCTTTCAGAAAATTGCTACAAATGAAAAATGCATTCCAGATCACAGCTAGGTGCAAATTTCTCCCGCAATCATCCTCCAAATGTCATTCATTCGGAGGCTCTGCTGGTCATTTGGCAGAGATCCGTTCGTGAAAATAGCTCAAGATGAAACATTCCAGATCAAAGCTTGGCACCAGTGTCTCCAGGAATCGTCCCCCGAATGTCATTCGGAAGCCCTGCAGGTCATTTGGCAGCGATCCGTTGGTGAAAATATCATGTAGAAAAGCATTCCATGTCCCTGCTAGGGATGACTTTGCCCAAGGCAACTCGGACGCCTTGCTGCGCATTTGGGAGAGATCCATTCATGACAATTGCTAAACGTGAGCCATGAACTCCAGATCCCTACTTGGCACATATTTCTGCTGGAATCGTCCTCCAAATGGCTTTCGGGTGCACCACGGGCCATTTGGCAGAGATCCGTTCGTGAAAATAGCTAAACATGAGACAATCATTCTGGATCTCAGCTAGGACTAATTTCTCCTGGCATCGTCCTCCAAATGCCGTTCGGATGCAGTGCTGGGAAGTTGGCAGCGAACCCTTCTTGAACGTTGCTAAACATGAGCTCTTCAGTCCAGATCACTGCTTGGCAGGAATGTCTCATGGAATCGTCCTCCAAATGTCGTTACGATGCACTGCTTACCATTTCCAGAGATCCAGCCAGGACAATTCCTAAAAACGAACTATTCAGTCCAGGTCACAGCTAGACACGAATATGCCCTGGCATCGTCCTCCAAGAGCCAGTCGGATACGCTGCTGGGCATTGGGCAGCTATCCAGTCCTGAAAAATATTATTCACCTAGAAAAGCATTCCATGTCCCTGCTAGGGACGACTTTGTCCTAGAATCGACCTCCAAGTGCAAATCGGAGGCATTGCTGGTATTTGGCAGAGAGCCTTCCTGAAAATTGCTAAACATGAGACATTCACTTCACATCACTGCTAGCCACCAATTTCTCCTGGAAGCATTCTCCAAATGCCTTTCGGATGCACTGCTTGCCATTTGGCAGAGCAGGAAAGAATTTTGCTTGCTTAATCTAGTTCGAGGACCGACCACTCCTAAATAATCAGGATAGTAGCCCAATGGCGCGAAGATGAAGAGTCCCTGACAATTTGTCACAAGCACGGGTCACTAAGGATTTTCTCTTTCTTTGTAAGTTCCACGGAACCGATCTTTCCCTAATGCTCAGGACCTCTTTTAAACTGTTTGAAAATGAAAAGGCTCCGAGAAACGAGTCACCCGCAGGGATCACTAACGAGTTTTGTTTTGTTTGTAACGTTCATGATGCCCTCTCTTCCAAATGACCAAGAGAAACCTAGTGGCTTTTAGATGACGAGTCCGGGACAAAGTTTGTCTCAAGTGCTGTTCATTAATGACTTTCTCTCTAGTTCTCATTTTCCCTAACCGCTCTACTGCAAATGACAGTAAGGACAGACTCCTAAATGCTTTAAAAAAGGAGGCTTTCAGAAGTATTTGCCAAACCCCTAGTGGTCAAGAATGAGTTTAACCTTTCTTTAGGACAGGATCCTAAAAGCTGTAATGTGAAGATTCCGCGACAAATTTATCCCCCGCTAAGGTGAGCGAAGCGTTTTGCTTTGTTATTCATCTGCACGGAGCGAGCCTTCCAAATGAGGCCAGACTCCAAACTGTCTTAAGTTGAAGATTCCATAAGAAATGGCTCACAAGCACCGATCAGTAATGAGTTTCGCTTTCTTTTCAATGTCACCATGCGCTCCCTTCCAGATGATCTGGATAGACTCATAATGGCTTGAAGACTTGGATTCCGTGAGAAATTTCACAAAGCACTGATCACTACTGACTTTCTCTTGGTTTATCACTTTCACTGACCGATAAAGCCCATCTCTTCAGGACCCTCTCGTAACGCCTTTTAAATGAAGAGTCACAGATAACTTTTCCTCCAGCAATGATAAGTAATCAGGTTCTCTTTCTTTGCAGCTTTCTATGCCGAAGAATCAGGAGAGTAGTATGATGGCTTTAAGATGAAGGCTGCATGAAACATTTGAGGATGAGAAAAGAGTTTTGCCTTCTTTGTAATTCTCACCAGCCGATCTCTTCTTAACGATGAGGACAGACTCTCAAGGGCTGTAAGATGACGATTAAATGAGAAATTTGTCATAAGCATTCATTAACACTTCCTTTCCCTTTGTTTCTAATTTTCTCCAACCAATCGAGCCCACAAGCTCAGGACAGGATCCGGACAGCTTGAAAATGAAGATTCCATGAGAATTTTGTGCCCAGCCTTGATTAGGGCTGAGTTTTCCTTTCTTTGGACTTTTTACGAGCCCACGTCTTCTAATGGCACAAGACAGTTGGAGTTAAGCTGTGGGTAGGACGCCACGTCCTCAGGGTTATGGCTAGGCCACTTACAAGTGTGGTTCCTGTGTGCAGGCCACATGCAGGTAGAGTTAGGGAAGGGCAGAGCTCCCAGCCCTAGGTTAGCGTTCTCAGCGCTAGGGTTAGGGTTCATACGGGTAGGAATCCCGATCCTAGTGTTTCCTCGACCACAGGAAACGTAAGCCTCCGTGCAAGTGGCCTTCCCGTGGGAACCCTAATCCTAGGGTTCGGGCCTTACCCATAGACACCCTAAGGCAAGGATCCCCATCTGTAGGACCTCTATGCCTAAAGTGAGCTGGCCTAACCATTGGAACCCTTACTTCAACTGGCCTATGCCTAGAACCCTAACCCTAACGCCAAGTGGCCTACCCGTAAGCATCCTAATGCTAGGGCGGGAATCCCTTCCCACAGCAAGCCTATTTCAGCGTGGCTAACCCATAGGAACCATAACCCAACTCCCCTTGGTCTAGCAATGGGAACCCTACCCCTTAGTCCAAAGGGCCTAGCTCGGGAAACCCTGACGCTGACGCCAAGTGGGCTAAGGAGCCCTAACGCCTATCCCTAACTCCAACTGACCTACTCAGAGGAACTTTAACCCAATTGGCGGGGAGCCCTACCTTTTGCAAGCCTAACTCTCCCCAAAATTAGCAAATTTCTCCTGCAATCATCCTCCAAATGTAATTCCGATGCACTGCTGGCCATTTGGGAGAGATCCCTTCTTGAAAAATGCTCTCCAGGAGACATTAGTTCCAGGTAACAGCAAGGCACGAATGTCTCCAGGGATCGTTCTCTAAATGCTATCACGATGCACCGCTGGTGATTTGGCAGAGATCCGTTCATGACAAGTCCTAGGCTTGAGACATTCACTCCAGATCACAGCTAGCTACTCATTGCTCCTCAAATCATCTTTCAAAATGCATTCGGATGAAAGCCTGGCATTACCGTTAACGAAAAATGCTGTTCATTTGACATTCCTTCCAGGTTACTGCTAGGGACGAAATTCTCGGGAATCTTCCTCAAGAAGTCAGAGGGATGCACTGCCGGCTACCTGGCAGAGAGCCCTTTCAGAAAATTGCTACAAATGAAAAATGCATTCCAGATCACAGCTAGGTGCAAATTTCTCCCGCAATCATCCTCCAAATGTCATTCATTCGGAGGCTCTGCTGGTCATTTGGCAGAGATCCGTTCGTGAAAATAGCTCAAGATGAAACATTCCAGATCAAAGCTTGGCACCAATGTCTCCAGGAATCGTCCCCCGAATGTCATTCGGAAGCCCTGCAGGTCATTTGGCAGCGATCCGTTGGTGAAAATATCATGTAGAAAAGCATTCCATGTCCCTGCTAGGGATGACTTTGCCCAAGGCAACTCGGACGCCTTGCTGCGCATTTGGGAGAGATCCATTCATGACAATTGCTAAACGTGAGCCATGAACTCCAGATCCCTACTTGGCACATATTTCTGCTGGAATCGTCCTCCAAATGGCTTTCGGGTGCACCACGGGCCATTTGGCAGAGATCCGTTCGTGAAAATAGCTAAACATGAGACAATCATTCTGGATCTCAGCTAGGACTAATTTCTCCTGGCATCGTCCTCCAAATGCCGTTCGGATGCAGTGCTGGGAAGTTGGCAGCGAACCCTTCTTGAACGTTGCTAAACATGAGCTCTTCAGTCCAGATCACTGCTTGGCAGGAATGTCTCATGGAATCGTCCTCCAAATGTCGTTACGATGCACTGCTTACCATTTCCAGAGATCCAGCCAGGACAATTCCTAAAAACGAACTATTCAGTCCAGGTCACAGCTAGACACGAATATGCCCTGGCATCGTCCTCCAAGAGCCAGTCGGATACGCTGCTGGGCATTGGGCAGCTATCCAGTCCTGAAAAATATTATTCACCTAGAAAAGCATTCCATGTCCCTGCTAGGGACGACTTTGTCCTAGAATCGACCTCCAAGTGCAAATCGGAGGCATTGCTGGTATTTGGCAGAGAGCCTTCCTGAAAATTGCTAAACATGAGACATTCACTTCACATCACTGCTAGCCACCAATTTCTCCTGGAAGCATTCTCCAAATGCCTTTCGGATGCACTGCTTGCCATTTGGCAGAGCAGGAAAGAATTTTGCTTGCTTAATCTAGTTCGAGGACCGACCACTCCTAAATAATCAGGATAGTAGCCCAATGGCGCGAAGATGAAGAGTCCCTGACAATTTGTCACAAGCACGGGTCACTAAGGATTTTCTCTTTCTTTGTAAGTTCCACGGAACCGATCTTTCCCTAATGCTCAGGACCTCTTTTAAACTGTTTGAAAATGAAAAGGCTCCGAGAAACGAGTCACCCGCAGGGATCACTAACGAGTTTTGTTTTGTTTGTAACGTTCATGATGCCCTCTCTTCCAAATGACCAAGAGAAACCTAGTGGCTTTTAGATGACGAGTCCGGGACAAAGTTTGTCTCAAGTGCTGTTCATTAATGACTTTCTCTCTAGTTCTCATTTTCCCTAACCGCTCTACTGCAAATGACAGTAAGGACAGACTCCTAAATGCTTTAAAAAAGGAGGCTTTCAGAAGTATTTGCCAAACCCCTAGTGGTCAAGAATGAGTTTAACCTTTCTTTAGGACAGGATCCTAAAAGCTGTAATGTGAAGATTCCGCGACAAATTTATCCCCCCGCTAAGGTGAGCGAAGCGTTTTGCTTTGTTATTCATCTGCACGGAGCGAGCCTTCCAAATGAGGCCAGACTCCAAACTGTCTTAAGTTGAAGATTCCATAAGAAATGGCTCACAAGCACCGATCAGTAATGAGTTTCGCTTTCTTTTCAATGTCACCATGCGCTCCCTTCCAGATGATCTGGATAGACTCATAATGGCTTGAAGACTTGGATTCCGTGAGAAATTTCACAAAGCACTGATCACTACTGACTTTCTCTTGGTTTATCACTTTCACTGACCGATAAAGCCCATCTCTTCAGGACCCTCTCGTAACGCCTTTTAAATGAAGAGTCACAGATAACTTTTCCTCCAGCAATGATAAGTAATCAGGTTCTCTTTCTTTGCAGCTTTCTATGCCGAAGAATCAGGAGAGTAGTATGATGGCTTTAAGATGAAGGCTGCATGAAACATTTGAGGATGAGAAAAGAGTTTTGCCTTCTTTGTAATTCTCACCAGCCGATCTCTTCTTAATGATGAGGACAGACTCTCAAGGGCTGTAAGATGACGATTAAATGAGAAATTTGTCATAAGCATTCATTAACACTTCCTTTCCCTTTGTTTCTAATTTTCTCCAACCAATCGAGCCCACAAGCTCAGGACAGGATCCGGACAGCTTGAAAATGAAGATTCCATGAGAATTTTGTGCCCAGCCTTGATTAGGGCTGAGTTTTCCTTTCTTTGTACTTTTTACGAGCCCACGTCTTCTAATGGCACAAGACAGTTGGAGTTAAGCTGTGGGTAGGACGCCACGTCCTCAGGGTTATGGCTAGGCCACTTACAAGTGTGGTTCCTGTGTGCAGGCCACATGCAGTTAGAGTTAGGGAAGGGCAGAGCTCCCAGCCCTAGGTTAGCGTTCTCAGCGCTAGGGTTAGGGTTCATACGGGTAGGAATCCCGATCCTAGTGTTTCCTCGACCACAGGAAACGTAAGCCTCCGTGCAAGTGGCCTTCCCGTGGGAACCCTAATCCTAGGGTTCGGGCCTTACCCATAGACACCCTAAGGCAAGGATCCCCATCTGTAGGACCTCTATGCCTAAAGTGAGCTGGCCTAACCATTGGAACCCTTACTTCAACTGGCCTATGCCTAGAACCCTAACCCTAACGCCAAGTGGCCTACCCGTAAGCATCCTAATGCTAGGGCGGGAATCCCTTCCCACAGCAAGCCTATTTCAGCGTGGCTAACCCATAGGAACCATAACCCAACTCCCCTTGGTCTAGCAATGGGAACCCTACCCCTTAGTCCAAAGGGCCTAGCTCGGGAAACCCTGACGCTGACGCCAAGTGGGCTAAGGAGCCCTAACGCCTATCCCTAACTCCAACTGACCTACTCAGAGGAACTTTAACCCAATTGGCGGGGAGCCCTACCTTTTGCAAGCCTAACTCTCCCCAAAATTAGCAAATTTCTCCTGCAATCATCCTCCAAATGTAATTCCGATGCACTGCTGGCCATTTGGGAGAGATCCCTTCTTGAAAAATGCTCTCCAGGAGACATTAGTTCCAGGTAACAGCAAGGCACGAATGTCTCCAGGGATCGTTCTCTAAATGCTATCACGATGCACCGCTGGTGATTTGGCAGAGATCCGTTCATGACAAGTCCTAGGCTTGAGACATTCACTCCAGATCACAGCTAGCTACTCATTGCTCCTCAAATCATCTTTCAAAATGCATTCGGATGAAAGCCTGGCATTACCGTTAACGAAAAATGCTGTTCATTTGACATTCCTTCCAGGTTACTGCTAGGGACGAAATTCTCGGGAATCTTCCTCAAGAAGTCAGAGGGATGCACTGCCGGCTACCTGGCAGAGAGCCCTTTCAGAAAATTGCTACAAATGAAAAATGCATTCCAGATCACAGCTAGGTGCAAATTTCTCCCGCAATCATCCTCCAAATGTCATTCATTCGGAGGCTCTGCTGGTCATTTGGCAGAGATCCGTTCGTGAAAATAGCTCAAGATGAAACATTCCAGATCAAAGCTTGGCACCAATGTCTCCAGGAATCGTCCCCCGAATGTCATTCGGAAGCCCTGCAGGTCATTTGGCAGCGATCCGTTGGTGAAAATATCATGTAGAAAAGCATTCCATGTCCCTGCTAGGGATGACTTTGCCCAAGGCAACTCGGACGCCTTGCTGCGCATTTGGGAGAGATCCATTCATGACAATTGCTAAACGTGAGCCATGAACTCCAGATCCCTACTTGGCACATATTTCTGCTGGAATCGTCCTCCAAATGGCTTTCGGGTGCACCACGGGCCATTTGGCAGAGATCCGTTCGTGAAAATAGCTAAACATGAGACAATCATTCTGGATCTCAGCTAGGACTAATTTCTCCTGGCATCGTCCTCCAAATGCCGTTCGGATGCAGTGCTGGGAAGTTGGCAGCGAACCCTTCTTGAACGTTGCTAAACATGAGCTCTTCAGTCCAGATCACTGCTTGGCAGGAATGTCTCATGGAATCGTCCTCCAAATGTCGTTACGATGCACTGCTTACCATTTCCAGAGATCCAGCCAGGACAATTCCTAAAAATGAACTATTCAGTCCAGGTCACAGCTAGACACGAATATGCCCTGGCATCGTCCTCCAAGAGCCAGTCGGATACGCTGCTGGGCACTGGGCAGCTATCCAGTCCTGAAAAATATTATTCACCTAGAAAAGCATTCCATGTCCCTGCTAGGGACGACTTTGTCCTAGAATCGACCTCCAAGTGCAAATCGGAGGCATTGCTGGTATTTGGCAGAGAGCCTTCCTGAAAATTGCTAAACATGAGACATTCACTTCACATCACTGCTAGCCACCAATTTCTCCTGGAAGCATTCTCCAAATGCCTTTCGGATGCACTGCTTGCCATTTGGCAGAGCAGGAAAGAATTTTGCTTGCTTAATCTAGTTCGAGGACCGACCACTCCTAAATAATCAGGATAGTAGCCCAATGGCGCGAAGATGAAGAGTCCCTGACAATTTGTCACAAGCACGGGTCACTAAGGATTTTCTCTTTCTTTGTAAGTTCCACGGAACCGATCTTTCCCTAATGCTCAGGACCTCTTTTAAACTGTTTGAAAATGAAAAGGCTCCGAGAAACGAGTCACCCGCAGGGATCACTAACGAGTTTTGTTTTGTTTGTAACGTTCATGATGCCCTCTCTTCCAAATGACCAAGAGAAACCTAGTGGCTTTTAGATGACGAGTCCGGGACAAAGTTTGTCTCAAGTGCTGTTCATTAATGACTTTCTCTCTAGTTCTCATTTTCCCTAACCGCTCTACTGCAAATGACAGTAAGGACAGACTCCTAAATGCTTTAAAAAAGGAGGCTTTCAGAAGTATTTGCCAAACCCCTAGTGGTCAAGAATGAGTTTAACCTTTCTTTAGGACAGGATCCTAAAAGCTGTAATGTGAAGATTCCGCGACAAATTGATCCCCCCGCTAAGGTGAGCGAAGCGTTTTGCTTTGTTATTCATCTGCACGGAGCGAGCCTTCCAAATGAGGCCAGACTCCAAACTGTCTTAAGTTGAAGATTCCATAAGAAATGGCTCACAAGCACCGATCAGTAATGAGTTTCGCTTTCTTTTCAATGTCACCATGCGCTCCCTTCCAGATGATCTGGATAGACTCATAATGGCTTGAAGACTTGGATTCCGTGAGAAATTTCACAAAGCACTGATCACTACTGACTTTCTCTTGGTTTATCACTTTCACTGACCGATAAAGCCCATCTCTTCAGGACCCTCTCGTAACGCCTTTTAAATGAAGAGTCACAGATAACTTTTCCTCCAGCAATGATAAGTAATCAGGTTCTCTTTCTTTGCAGCTTTCTATGCCGAAGAATCAGGAGAGTAGTATGATGGCTTTAAGATGAAGGCTGCATGAAACATTTGAGGATGAGAAAAGAGTTTTGCCTTCTTTGTAATTCTCACCAGCCGATCTCTTCTTAACGATGAGGACAGACTCTCAAGGGCTGTAAGATGACGATTAAATGAGAAATTTGTCATAAGCATTCATTAACACTTCCTTTCCCTTTGTTTCTAATTTTCTCCAACCAATCGAGCCCACAAGCTCAGGACAGGATCCGGACAGCTTGAAAATGAAGATTCCATGAGAATTTTGTGCCCAGCCTTGATTAGGGCTGAGTTTTCCTTTCTTTGTACTTTTTACGAGCCCACGTCTTCTAATGGCACAAGACAGTTGGAGTTAAGCTGTGGGTAGGACGCCACGTCCTCAGGGTTATGGCTAGGCCACTTACAAGTGTGGTTCCTGTGTGCAGGCCACATGCAGTTAGAGTTAGGGAAGGGCAGAGCTCCCAGCCCTAGGTTAGCGTTCTCAGCGCTAGGGTTAGGGTTCATACGGGTAGGAATCCCGATCCTAGTGTTTCCTCGACCACAGGAAACGTAAGCCTCCGTGCAAGTGGCCTTCCCGTGGGAACCCTAATCCTAGGGTTCGGGCCTTACCCATAGACACCCTAAGGCAAGGATCCCCATCTGTAGGACCTCTATGCCTAAAGTGAGCTGGCCTAACCATTGGAACCCTTACTTCAACTGGCCTATGCCTAGAACCCTAACCCTAACGCCAAGTGGCCTACCCGTAAGCATCCTAATGCTAGGGCGGGAATCCCTTCCCACAGCAAGCCTATTTCAGCGTGGCTAACCCATAGGAACCATAACCCAACTCCCCTTGGTCTAGCAATGGGAACCCTACCCCTTAGTCCAAAGGGCCTAGCTCGGGAAACCCTGACGCTGACGCCAAGTGGGCTAAGGAGCCCTAACGCCTATCCCTAACTCCAACTGACCTACTCAGAGGAACTTTAACCCAATTGGCGGGGAGCCCTACCTTTTGCAAGCCTAACTCTCCCCAAAATTAGCAAATTTCTCCTGCAATCATCCTCCAAATGTAATTCCGATGCACTGCTGGCCATTTGGGAGAGATCCCTTCTTGAAAAATGCTCTCCAGGAGACATTAGTTCCAGGTAACAGCAAGGCACGAATGTCTCCAGGGATCGTTCTCTAAATGCTATCACGATGCACCGCTGGTGATTTGGCAGAGATCCGTTCATGACAAGTCCTAGGCTTGAGACATTCACTCCAGATCACAGCTAGCTACTCATTGCTCCTCAAATCATCTTTCAAAATGCATTCGGATGAAAGCCTGGCATTACTGTTAACGAAAAATGCTGTTCATTTGACATTCCTTCCAGGTTACTGCTAGGGACGAAATTCTCGGGAATCTTCCTCAAGAAGTCAGAGGGATGCACTGCCGGCTACCTGGCAGAGAGCCCTTTCAGAGAATTGCTACAAATGAAAAATGCATTCCAGATCACAGCTAGGTGCAAATTTCTCCCGCAATCATCCTCCAAATGTCATTCATTCGGAGGCTCTGCTGGTCATTTGGCAGAGATCCGTTCGTGAAAATAGCTCAAGATGAAACATTCCAGATCAAAGCTTGGCACCAATGTCTCCAGGAATCGTCCCCCGAATGTCATTCGGAAGCCCTGCAGGTCATTTGGCAGCGATCCGTTGGTGAAAATATCATGTAGAAAAGCGTTCCATGTCCCTGCTAGGGATGACTTTGCCCAAGGCAACTCGGACGCCTTGCTGCGCATTTGGGAGAGATCCATTCATGACAATTGCTAAACGTGAGCCATGAACTCCAGATCCCTACTTGGCACATATTTCTGCTGGAATCGTCCTCCAAATGGCTTTCGGGTGCACCACGGGCCATTTGGCAGAGATCCGTTCGTGAAAATAGCTAAACATGAGACAATCATTCTGGATCTCAGCTAGGACTAATTTCTCCTGGCATCGTCCTCCAAATGCCGTTCGGATGCAGTGCTGGGAAGTTGGCAGCGAACCCTTCTTGAACGTTGCTAAACATGAGCTCTTCAGTCCAGATCACTGCTTGGCAGGAATGTCTCATGGAATCGTCCTCCAAATGTCGTTACGATGCACTGCTTACCATTTCCAGAGATCCAGCCAGGACAATTCCTAAAAATGAACTATTCAGTCCAGGTCACAGCTAGACACGAATATGCCCTGGCATCGTCCTCCAAGAGCCAGTCGGATACGCTGCTGGGCACTGGGCAGCTATCCAGTCCTGAAAAATATTATTCACCTAGAAAAGCATTCCATGTCCCTGCTAGGGACGACTTTGTCCTAGAATCGACCTCCAAGTGCAAATCGGAGGCATTGCTGGTATTTGGCAGAGAGCCTTCCTGAAAATTGCTAAACATGAGACATTCACTTCACATCACTGCTAGCCACCAATTTCTCCTGGAAGCATTCTCCAAATGCCTTTCGGATGCACTGCTTGCCATTTGGCAGAGCAGGAAAGAATTTTGCTTGCTTAATCTAGTTCGAGGACCGACCACTCCTAAATAATCAGGATAGTAGCCCAATGGCGCGAAGATGAAGAGTCCCTGACAATTTGTCACAAGCACGGGTCACTAAGGATTTTCTCTTTCTTTGTAAGTTCCACGGAACCGATCTTTCCCTAATGCTCAGGACCTCTTTTAAACTGTTTGAAAATGAAAAGGCTCCGAGAAACGAGTCACCCGCAGGGATCACTAACGAGTTTTGTTTTGTTTGTAACGTTCATGATGCCCTCTCTTCCAAATGACCAAGAGAAACCTAGTGGCTTTTAGATGACGAGTCCGGGACAAAGTTTGTCTCAAGTGCTGTTCATTAATGACTTTCTCTCTAGTTCTCATTTTCCCTAACCGCTCTACTGCAAATGACAGTAAGGACAGACTCCTAAATGCTTTAAAAAAGGAGGCTTTCAGAAGTATTTGCCAAACCCCTAGTGGTCAAGAATGAGTTTAACCTTTCTTTAGGACAGGATCCTAAAAGCTGTAATGTGAAGATTCCGCGACAAATTGATCCCCCGCTAAGGTGAGCGAAGCGTTTTGCTTTGTTATTCATCTGCACGGAGCGAGCCTTCCAAATGAGGCCAGACTCCAAACTGTCTTCAGTTGAAGATTCCATAAGAAATGGCTCACAAGCACCGATCAGTAATGAGTTTCGCTTTCTTTTCAATGTCACCATGCGCTCCCTTCCAGATGATCTGGATAGACTCATAATGGCTTGAAGACTTGGATTCCGTGAGAAATTTCACAAAGCACTGATCACTACTGACTTTCTCTTGGTTTATCACTTTCACTGACCGATAAAGCCCATCTCTTCAGGACCCTCTCGTAACGCCTTTTAAATGAAGAGTCACAGATAACTTATCCTCCAGCAATGATAAGTAATCAGGTTCTCTTTCTTTGCAGCTTTCTATGCCGAAGAATCAGGAGAGTAGTATGATGGCTTTAAGATGAAGGCTGCATGAAACATTTGAGGATGAGAAAAGAGTTTTGCCTTCTTTGTAATTCTCACCAGCCGATCTCTTCTTAACGATGAGGACAGACTCTCAAGGGCTGTAAGATGACGATTAAATGAGAAATTTGTCATAAGCATTCATTAACACTTCCTTTCCCTTTGTTTCTAATTTTCTCCAACCAATCGAGCCCACAAGCTCAGGACAGGATCCGGACAGCTTGAAAATGAAGATTCCATGAGAATTTTGTGCCCAGCCTTGATTAGGGCTGAGTTTTCCTTTCTTTGTACTTTTTACGAGCCCACGTCTTCTAATGGCACAAGACAGTTGGAGTTAAGCTGTGGGTAGGACGCCACGTCCTCAGGGTTATGGCTAGGCCACTTACAAGTGTGGTTCCTGTGTGCAGGCCACATGCAGTTAGAGTTAGGGAAGGGCAGAGCTCCCAGCCCTAGGTTAGCGTTCTAAGCGCTAGGGTAAGGGTTCATACGGGTAGGAATCCCGATCCTAGTGTTTCCTCGACCACAGGAAACGTAAGCCTCCGTGCAAGTGGCCTTCCCGTGGGAACCCTAATCCTAGGGTTCGGGTCTTACCCATAGACACCCTAAGGCAAGGATCCCCATCTGTAGGACCTCTATGCCTAAAGTGAGCTGGCCTAACCATTGGAACCCTTACTTCAACTGGCCTATGCCTAGAACCCTAACCCTAACGCCAAGTGGCCTACCCGTAAGCATCCTAATGCTAGGGCGGGAATCCCTTCCCACAGCAAGCCTATTTCAGCGTGGCTAACACATAGGAACCATAACCCAACTCCCCTTGGTCTAGCAATGGGAACCCTACCCCTTAGTCCAAAGGGCCTAGCTCGGGAAACCCTGACGCTGACGCCAAGTGGGCTAAGGAGCCCTAACGCCTATCCCTAACTCCAACTGACCTACTCAGAGGAACTTTAACCCAATTGGCGGGGAGCCCTACCTTTTGCAAGCCTAACTCTCCCCAAAATTAGCAAATTTCTCCTGCAATCATCCTCCAAATGTAATTCCGATGCACTGCTGGCCATTTGGGAGAGATCCCTTCTTGAAAAATGCTCTCCAGGAGACATTAGTTCCAGGTAACAGCAAGGCACGAATGTCTCCAGGGATCGTTCTCTAAATGCTATCACGATGCACCGCTGGTGATTTGGCAGAGATCCGTTCATGACAAGTCCTAGGCTTGAGACATTCACTCCAGATCACAGCTAGCTACTCATTGCTCCTCAAATCATCTTTCAAAATGCATTCGGATGAAAGCCTGGCATTACCGTTAACGAAAAATGCTGTTCATTTGACATTCCTTCCAGGTTACTGCTAGGGACGAAATTCTCGGGAATCTTCCTCAAGAAGTCAGAGGGATGCACTGCCGGCTACCTGGCAGAGAGCCCTTTCAGAAAATTGCTACAAATGAAAAATGCATTCCAGATCACAGCTAGGTGCAAATTTCTCCCGCAATCATCCTCCAAATGTCATTCATTCGGAGGCTCTGCTGGTCATTTGGCAGAGATCCGTTCGTGAAAATAGCTCAAGATGAAACATTCCAGATCAAAGCTTGGCACCAATGTCTCCAGGAATCGTCCCCCGAATGTCATTCGGAAGCCCTGCAGGTCATTTGGCAGCGATCCGTTGGTGAAAATATCATGTAGAAAAGCATTCCATGTCCCTGCTAGGGATGACTTTGCCCAAGGCAACTCGGACGCCTTGCTGCGCATTTGGGAGAGATCCATTCATGACAATTGCTAAACGTGAGCCATGAACTCCAGATCCCTACTTGGCACATATTTCTGCTGGAATCGTCCTCCAAATGGCTTTCGGGTGCACCACGGGCCATTTGGCAGAGATCCGTTCGTGAAAATAGCTAAACATGAGACAATCATTCTGGATCTCAGCTAGGACTAATTTCTCCTGGCATCGTCCTCCAAATGCCGTTCGGATGCAGTGCTGGGAAGTTGGCAGCGAACCCTTCTTGAACGTTGCTAAACATGAGCTCTTCAGTCCAGATCACTGCTTGGCAGGAATGTCTCATGGAATCGTCCTCCAAATGTCGTTACGATGCACTGCTTACCATTTCCAGAGATCCAGCCAGGACAATTCCTAAAAACGAACTATTCAGTCCAGGTCACAGCTAGACACGAATATGCCCTGGCATCGTCCTCCAAGAGCCAGTCGGATACGCTGCTGGGCATTGGGCAGCTATCCATTCCTGAAAAATATTATTCACCTAGAAAAGCATTCCATGTCCCTGCTAGGGACGACTTTGTCCTAGAATCGACCTCCAAGTGCAAATCGGAGGCATTGCTGGTATTTGGCAGAGAGCCTTCCTGAAAATTGCTAAACATGAGACATTCACTTCACATCACTGCTAGCCACCAATTTCTCCTGGAATCATTCTCCAAATGCCTTTCGGATGCACTGCTTGCCATTTGGCAGAGCAGGAAAGAATTTTGCTTGCTTAATCTAGTTCGAGGACCGACCACTCCTAAATAATCAGGGTAGTAGCCCAATGGCGCGAATATGAAGAGTCCCTGACAATTTGTCACAAGCACGGGTCACTAAGGATTTTCTCTTTCTTTGTAAGTTCCACGGAACCGATCTTTCCCTAATGCTCAGGACCTCTTTTAAACTGTTTGAAAATGAAAAGGCTCCGAGAAACGAGTCACCCGCAGGGATCACTAACGAGTTTTGTTTTGTTTCTAACGTTCATGATGCCCTCTCTTCCAAATGACCAAGAGAAACCTAGTGGCTTTTAGATGACGAGTCCGGGACAAAGTTTGTCTCAAGTGCTGTTCATTAATGACTTTCTCTCTAGTTCTCATTTTCCCTAACCGCTCTACTGCAAATGACAGTAAGGACAGACTCCTAAATACCTTTAAAAAAGGAGGCTTTCAGAAGTATTTGCCAAACCCCTAGTGGTCAAGAATGAGTTTAACCTTTCTTTAGGACAGGATCCTAAAAGCTGTAATGTGAAGATTCCGCGACAAATTTATCCCCCGCTAAGGTGAGCGAAGCGTTTTGCTTTGTTATTCATCTGCACGGAGCGAGCCTTCCAAATGAGGCCAGACTCCAAACTGTCTTAAGTTGAAGATTCCATAAGAAATGGCTCACAAGCACCGATCAGTAATGAGTTTCGCTTTCTTTTCAATGTCACCATGCGCCCCCTTCCAGATGATCTGGATAGACTCATAATGGCTTGAAGACTTGGATTCCGTGAGAAATTTCACAAAGCACTGATCACTACTGACTTTCTCTTGGTTTATCACTTTCACTGACCGATAAAGCCCATCTCTTCAGGACCCTCTCGTAACGCCTTTTAAATGAAGAGTCACAGATAACTTTTCCTCCAGCAATGATAAGTAATCAGGTTCTCTTTCTTTGCAGCTTTCTATGCCGAAGAATCAGGAGAGTAGTATGATGGCTTTAAGATGAAGGCTGCATGAAACATTTGAGGATGAGAAAAGAGTTTTGCCTTCTTTGTAATTCTCACCAGCCGATCTCTTCTTAACGATGAGGACAGACTCTCAAGGGCTGTAAGATGACGATTAAATGAGAAATTTGTCATAAGCATTCATTAACACTTCCTTTCCCTTTGTTTCTAATTTTCTCCAACCAATCAAGCCCACAAGCTCAGGACAGGATCCGGACAGCTTGAAAATGAAGATTCCATGAGAATTTTGTGCCCAGCCTTGATTAGGGCTGAGTTTTCCTTTCTTTGTACTTTTTACGAGCCCACGTCTTCTAATGGCACAAGACAGTTGGAGTTAAGCTGTGTTTAGGACGCCACGTCCTCAGGGTTATGGCTAGGCCACTTACAAGTGTGGTTCCTGTGTGCAGGCCACATGCAGTTAGAGTTAGGGAAGGGCAGAGCTCCCAGCCCTAGGTTAGCGTTCTCAGCGCTAGGGTTAGGCTTCATACGGGTAGGAATCCCGATCCTAGTGTTTCCTCGACCACAGGAAACGTAAGCCTCCGTGCAAGTGGCCTTCCCGTGGGAACCCTAATCCTAGGGTTCGGGCCTTACCCATAGACACCCTAAGGCAAGGATCCCCATCTGTAGGACCTCTATGCCTAAAGTGAGCTGGCCTAACCATTGGAACCCTTACTTCAACTGGCCTATGCCTAGAACCCTAACCCTAACGCCAAGTGGCCTACCTGTAGGCATCCTAATGCTATGGCGGGAATCCCTTCCCACAGCAAGCCTATTTCAGCGTGGCTAACCCATAGGAACCATAACCCAACTCCCCTTGGTCTAGCAATGGGAACCCTACCCCTTAGTCCAAAGGGCCTAGCTCGGGAAACCCTGACGCTGACGCCAATTGGGCTAAGGAGCCCTAACGCCTATCCCTAACTCCAACTGACCTACTCAGAGGAACTTTAACCCAATTGGCGGGGAGCCCTACCTTTTGCAAGCCTAACTCTCCCCAAAATTAGCAAATTTCTCCTGCAATCATCCTCCAAATGTCATTCATTCGGAGGCTCTGCTGGTCATTTGGCAGAGATCCGTTCGTGAAAATAGCTCAAGATGAAACATTCCAGATCAAAGCTTGGCACCAATGTCTTCAGGAATCGTCCCCCGAATGTCATTCGGAAGCCCTGCAGGTCATTTGGCAGCGATCCGTTGGTGAAAATATCATGTAGAAAAGCATTCCATGTCCCTGCTAGGGATGACTTTGCCCAAGGCAACTCGGACGCCTTGCTGCGCATTTGGGAGAGATCCATTCATGACAATTGCTAAACGTGAGCCATGAACTCCAGATCCCTACTTGGCACATATTTCTGCTGGAATCGTCCTCCAAATGGCTTTCGGGTGCACCACGGGCCATTTGGCAGAGATCCGTTCGTGAAAATAGCTAAACATGAGACAATCATTCTGGATCTCAGCTAGGACTAATTTCTCCTGGCATCGTCCTCCAAATGCCGTTCGGATGCAGTGCTGGGAAGTTGGCAGCGAACCCTTCTTGAACGTTGCTAAACATGAGCTCTTCAGTCCAGATCACTGCTTGGCAGGAATGTCTCATGGAATCGTCCTCCAAATGTCGTTACGATGCACTGCTTACCATTTCCAGAGATCCAGCCAGGACAATTCCTAAAAACGAACTATTCACTCCAGGTCACAGCTAGACACGAATATGCCCTGGCATCGTCCTCCAAGAGCCAGTCGGATACGCTGCTGGGCATTGGGCAGCTATCCAGTCCTGAAAAATATTATTCACCTAGAAAAGCATTCCATGTCCCTGCTAGGGACGACTTTGTCCTAGAATCGACCTCCAAGTGCAAATCGGAGGCATTGCTGGTATTTGGCAGAGACCCTTCCTGAAAATTGCTAAACATGAGACATTCACTTCACATCACTGCTAGCCACCAATTTCTCCTGGAATCATTCTCCAAATGCCTTTCGGATGCACTGCTTGCCATTTTGCAGAGCAGGAAAGAATTTTGCTTGCTTAATCTAGTTCGAGGACCGACCACTCCTAAATAATCAGGATAGTAGCCCAATGGCGCGAATATGAAGAGTCCCTGACAATTTGTCACAAGCACGGGTCACTAAGGATTTTCTCTTTCTTTGTAAGTTCCACGGAACCGATCTTTCCCTAATGCTCAGGACCTCTTTTAAACTGTTTTAAAATGAAAAGGCTCCGAGAAACGAGTCACCCGCAGGGATCACTACCGAGTTTTGTTTTGTTTGTAACGTTCATGATGCCCTCTCTTCCAAATGACCAAGAGAAACCTAGCGGCTTTTAGATGACGAGTCCGGGACAAAGTTTGTCTCAAGTGCTGTTCATTAATGACTTTCTCTCTAGTTCTCATTTTCCCTAACCGCTCTACTGCAAATGACAGTAAGGACAGACTCCTAAATGCTTTAAAAAAGGAGGCTTTCAGAAGTATTTGCCAAACCCCTAGTGGTCAAGAATGAGTTTAACCTTTCTTTAGGACAGGATCCTAAAAGCTGTAATGTGAAGATTCCGCGACAAATTTATCCCCCGCTAAGGTGAGCGAAGCGTTTTGCTTTGTTATTCATCTGCACGGAGCGAGCCTTCCAAATGAGGCCAGACTCCAAACTGTCTTCAGTTGAAGATTCCATAAGAAATGGCTCACAAGCACCGATCAGTAATGAGTTTCGCTTTCTTTTCAATGTCACCATGCGCTCCCTTCCAGATGATCTGGATAGACTCATAATGGCTTGAAGACTTGGATTCCGTGAGAAATTTCACAAAGCACTGATCACTACTGACTTTCTCTTGGTTTATCACTTTCACTGACCGATAAAGCCCATCTCTTCAGGACCCTCTCGTAACGCCTTTTAAATGAAGAGTCACAGATAACTTTTCCTCCAGCAATGATAAGTAATCAGGTTCTCTTTCTTTGCAGCTTTCTATGCCGAAGAATCAGGAGAGTAGTATGATGGCTTTAAGATGAAGGCTGCATGAAACATTTGAGGATGAGAAAAGAGTTTTGCCTTCTTTGTAATTCTCACCAGCCGATCTCTTCTTAACGATGAGGACAGACTCTCAAGGGCTGTAAGATGACGATTAAATGAGAAATTTCTCATAAGCATTCATTAATACTTCCTTTCCCTTTGTTTCTAATTTTCTCCAACCAATCGAGCCCACAAGCTCAGGACAGGATCCGGACAGCTTGAAAATGAAGATTCCATGAGAATTTTGTGCCCAGCCTTGATTAGGGCTGAGTTTTCCTTTCTTTGTACTTTTTACGAGCCCACGTCTTCTAATGGCACAAGACAGTTGGAGTTAAGCTGTGGGTAGGACGCCACGTCCTCAGGGTTATGGCTAGGCCACTTACAAGTGTGGTTCCTGTGTGAAGGCCACATGCAGTTAGAGTTAGGGAAGGGCAGAGCTCCCAGCCCTAGGTTAGCGTTCTCAGCGCTAGGGTTAGGGTTCATACGGGTAGGAATCCCGATCCTAGTGTTTCCTCGACCACAGGAAACGTAAGCCTCCGTGCAAGTGGCCTTCCCGTGGGAACCCTAATCCTAGGGTTCGGGCCTTACCCATAGACACCCTAAGGCAAGGATCCCCATCTGTAGGACCTCTATGCCTAAAGTGAGCTGGCCTAACCATTGGAACCCTTACTTCAACTGGCCTATGCCTAGAACCCTAACCCTAACGCCAAGTGGCCTACCCGTAAGCATCCTAATGCTAGGGCGGGAATCCCTTCCCACAGCAAGCCTATTTCAGCGTGGCTAACCCATAGGAACCATAACCCAACTCCCCTTGGTCTAGCAATGGGAACCCTACCCCTTAGTCCAAAGGGCCTAGCTCGGGAAACCCTGACGCTGACGCCAAGTGGGCTAAGGAGCCCTAACGCCTATCCCTAACTCCAACTGACCTACTCAGAGGAACTTTAACCCAATTGGCGGGGAGCCCTACCTTTTGCAAGCCTAACTCTCCCCAAAATTAGCAAATTTCTCCTGCAATCATCCTCCAAATGTAATTCCGATGCACTGCTGGCCATTTGGGAGAGATCCCTTCTTGAAAAATGCTCTCCAGGAGACATTAGTTCCAGGTAACAGCAAGGCACGAATGTCTCCAGGGATCGTTCTCTAAATGCTATCACGATGCACCGCTGGTGATTTGGCAGAGATCCGTTCATGACAAGTCCTAGGCTTGAGACATTCACTCCAGATCACAGCTAGCTACTCATTGCTCCTCAAATCATCTTTCAAAATGCATTCGGATGAAAGCCTGGCATTACCGTTAACGAAAAATGCTGTTCATTTGACATTCCTTCCAGGTTACTGCTAGGGACGAAATTCTCGGGAATCTTCCTCAAGAAGTCAGAGGGATGCACTGCCAGCTACCTGGCAGAGAGCCCTTTCAGAAAATTGCTACAAATGAAAAATTCATTCCAGATCACAGCTAGGTGCAAATTTCTCCCGCAATCATCCTCCAAATGTCATTCATTCGGAGGCTCTGCTGGTCATTTGGCAGAGATCCGTTCGTGAAAATAGCTCAAGATGAAACATTCCAGATCAAAGCTTGGCACCAATGTCTCCAGGAATCGTCCCCCGAATGTCATTCGGAAGCCCTGCAGGTCATTTGGCAGCGATCCGTTGGTGAAAATATCATGTAGAAAAGCATTCCATGTCCCTGCTAGGGATGACTTTGCCCAAGGCAACTCGGACGCCTTGCTGCGCATTTGGGAGAGATCCATTCATGACAATTGCTAAACGTGAGCCATGAACTCCAGATCCCTACTTGGCACATATTTCTGCTGGAATCGTCCTCCAAATGGCTTTCGGGTGCACCACGGGCCATTTGGCAGAGATCCGTTCGTGAAAATAGCTAAACATGAGACAATCATTCTGGATCTCAGCTAGGACTAATTTCTCCTGGCATCGTCCTCCAAATGCCGTTCGGATGCAGTGCTGGGAAGTTGGCAGCGAACCCTTCTTGAATGTTGCTAAACATGAGCTCTTCAGTCCAGATCACTGCTTGGCAGGAATGTCTCATGGAATCGTCCTCCAAATGTCGTTACGATGCACTGCTTACCATTTCCAGAGATCCAGCCAGGACAATTCCTAAAAACGAACTATTCACTCCAGGTCACAGCTAGACACGAATATGCCCTGGCATCGTCCTCCAAGAGCCAGTCGGATACGCTGCTGGGCATTGGGCAGCTATCCAGTCCTGAAAAATATTATTCACCTAGAAAAGCATTCCATGTCCCTGCTAGGGACGACTTTGTCCTAGAATCGACCTCCAAGTGCAAATCGGAGGCATTGCTGGTATTTGGCAGAGACCCTTCCTGAAAATTGCTAAACATGAGACATTCACTTCACATCACTGCTAGCCACCAATTTCTCCTGGAATCATTCTCCAAATGCCTTTCGGATGCACTGCTTGCCATTTTGCAGAGCAGGAAAGAATTTTGCTTGCTTAATCTAGTTCGAGGACCGACCACTCCTAAATAATCAGGATAGTAGCCCAATGGCGCGAATATGAAGAGTCCCTGACAATTTGTCACAAGCACGGGTCACTAAGGATTTTCTCTTTCTTTGTAAGTTCCACGGAACCGATCTTTCCCTAATGCTCAGGACCTCTTTTAAACTGTTTTAAAATGAAAAGGCTCCGAGAAACGAGTCACCCGCAGGGATCACTACCGAGTTTTGTTTTGTTTGTAACGTTCATGATGCCCTCTCTTCCAAATGACCAAGAGAAACCTAGCGGCTTTTAGATGACGAGTCCGGGACAAAGTTTGTCTCAAGTGCTGTTCATTAATGACTTTCTCTCTAGTTCTCATTTTCCCTAACCGCTCTACTGCAAATGACAGTAAGGACAGACTCCTAAATGCTTTAAAAAAGGAGGCTTTCAGAAGTATTTGCCAAACCCCTAGTGGTCAAGAATGAGTTTAACCTTTCTTTAGGACAGGATCCTAAAAGCTGTAATGTGAAGATTCCGCGACAAATTTATCCCCCGCTAAGGTGAGCGAAGCGTTTTGCTTTGTTATTCATCTGCACGGAGCGAGCCTTCCAAATGAGGCCAGACTCCAAACTGTCTTCAGTTGAAGATTCCATAAGAAATGGCTCACAAGCACCGATCAGTAATGAGTTTCGCTTTCTTTTCAATGTCACCATGCGCTCCCTTCCAGATGATCTGGATAGACTCATAATGGCTTGAAGACTTGGATTCCGTGAGAAATTTCACAAAGCACTGATCACTACTGACTTTCTCTTGGTTTATCACTTTCACTGACCGATAAAGCCCATCTCTTCAGGACCCTCTCGTAACGCCTTTTAAATGAAGAGTCACAGATAACTTTTCCTCCAGCAATGATAAGTAATCAGGTTCTCTTTCTTTGCAGCTTTCTATGCCGAAGAATCAGGAGAGTAGTATGATGGCTTTAAGATGAAGGCTGCATGAAACATTTGAGGATGAGAAAAGAGTTTTGCCTTCTTTGTAATTCTCACCAGCCGATCTCTTCTTAACGATGAGGACAGACTCTCAAGGGCTGTAAGATGACGATTAAATGAGAAATTTCTCATAAGCATTCATTAATACTTCCTTTCCCTTTGTTTCTAATTTTCTCCAACCAATCGAGCCCACAAGCTCAGGACAGGATCCGGACAGCTTGAAAATGAAGATTCCATGAGAATTTTGTGCCCAGCCTTGATTAGGGCTGAGTTTTCCTTTCTTTGTACTTTTTACGAGCCCACGTCTTCTAATGGCACAAGACAGTTGGAGTTAAGCTGTGGGTAGGACGCCACGTCCTCAGGGTTATGGCTAGGCCACTTACAAGTGTGGTTCCTGTGTGAAGGCCACATGCAGTTAGAGTTAGGGAAGGGCAGAGCTCCCAGCCCTAGGTTAGCGTTCTCAGCGCTAGGGTTAGGGTTCATACGGGTAGGAATCCCGATCCTAGTGTTTCCTCGACCACAGGAAACGTAAGCCTCCGTGCAAGTGGCCTTCCCGTGGGAACCCTAATCCTAGGGTTCGGGCCTTACCCATAGACACCCTAAGGCAAGGATCCCCATCTGTAGGACCTCTATGCCTAAAGTGAGCTGGCCTAACCATTGGAACCCTTACTTCAACTGGCCTATGCCTAGAACCCTAACCCTAACGCCAAGTGGCCTACCCGTAAGCATCCTAATGCTAGGGCGGGAATCCCTTCCCACAGCAAGCCTATTTCAGCGTGGCTAACCCATAGGAACCATAACCCAACTCCCCTTGGTCTAGCAATGGGAACCCTACCCCTTAGTCCAAAGGGCCTAGCTCGGGAAACCCTGACGCTGACGCCAAGTGGGCTAAGGAGCCCTAACGCCTATCCCTAACTCCAACTGACCTACTCAGAGGAACTTTAACCCAATTGGCGGGGAGCCCTACCTTTTGCAAGCCTAACTCTCCCCAAAATTAGCAAATTTCTCCTGCAATCATCCTCCAAATGTAATTCCGATGCACTGCTGGCCATTTGGGAGAGATCCCTTCTTGAAAAATGCTCTCCAGGAGACATTAGTTCCAGGTAACAGCAAGGCACGAATGTCTCCAGGGATCGTTCTCTAAATGCTATCACGATGCACCGCTGGTGATTTGGCAGAGATCCGTTCATGACAAGTCCTAGGCTTGAGACATTCACTCCAGATCACAGCTAGCTACTCATTGCTCCTCAAATCATCTTTCAAAATGCATTCGGATGAAAGCCTGGCATTACCGTTAACGAAAAATGCTGTTCATTTGACATTCCTTCCAGGTTACTGCTAGGGACGAAATTCTCGGGAATCTTCCTCAAGAAGTCAGAGGGATGCACTGCCAGCTACCTGGCAGAGAGCCCTTTCAGAAAATTGCTACAAATGAAAAATTCATTCCAGATCACAGCTAGGTGCAAATTTCTCCCGCAATCATCCTCCAAATGTCATTCATTCGGAGGCTCTGCTGGTCATTTGGCAGAGATCCGTTCGTGAAAATAGCTCAAGATGAAACATTCCAGATCAAAGCTTGGCACCAATGTCTCCAGGAATCGTCCCCCGAATGTCATTCGGAAGCCCTGCAGGTCATTTGGCAGCGATCCGTTGGTGAAAATATCATGTAGAAAAGCATTCCATGTCCCTGCTAGGGATGACTTTGCCCAAGGCAACTCGGACGCCTTGCTGCGCATTTGGGAGAGATCCATTCATGACAATTGCTAAACGTGAGCCATGAACTCCAGATCCCTACTTGGCACATATTTCTGCTGGAATCGTCCTCCAAATGGCTTTCGGGTGCACCACGGGCCATTTGGCAGAGATCCGTTCGTGAAAATAGCTAAACATGAGACAATCATTCTGGATCTCAGCTAGGACTAATTTCTCCTGGCATCGTCCTCCAAATGCCGTTCGGATGCAGTGCTGGGAAGTTGGCAGCGAACCCTTCTTGAATGTTGCTAAACATGAGCTCTTCAGTCCAGATCACTGCTTGGCAGGAATGTCTCATGGAATCGTCCTCCAAATGTCGTTACGATGCACTGCTTACCATTTCCAGAGATCCAGCCAGGACAATTCCTAAAAACGAACTATTCAGTCCAGGTCACAGCTAGACACGAATATGCCCTGGCATCGTCCTCCAAGAGCCAGTCGGATACGCTGCTGGGCATTGGGCAGCTATCCAGTCCTGAAAAATATTATTCACCTAGAAAAGCATTCCATGTCCCTGCTAGGGACGACTTTGTCCTAGAATCGACCTCCAAGTGCAAATCGGAGGCATTGCTGGTATTTGGCAGAGACCCTTCCTGAAAATTGCTAAACATGAGACATTCACTTCACATCACTGCTAGCCACGAATTTCTCCTGGAAGCATTCTCCAAATGCCTTTCGGATGCACTGCTTGCCATTTGGCAGAGCAGGAAAGAATTTTGCTTGCTTAATCTAGTTCGAGGACCGACCACTCCTAAATAATCAGGATAGTAGCCCAATGGCGCGAATATGAAGAGTCCCTGACAATTTGTCACAAGCACGGGTCACTAAGGATTTTCTCTTCCTTTGTAAGTTCCACGGAACCGATCTTTCCCTAATGCTCAGGACCTCTTTTAAACAGTTTGAAAATGAAAAGGCTCCGAGAAACGAGTCACCCGCAGGGATCACTAACGAGTTTTGTTTTGTTTGAAACGTTCATGATGCCCTCTCTTCCAAATGACCAAGAGAAACCTAGTGGCTTTTAGATGACGAGTCCGGGACAAAGTTTGTCTCAAGTGCTGTTCATTAATGACTTTCTCTCTAGTTCTCATTTTCCCTAACCGCTCTACTGCAAATGACAGTAAGGACAGACTCCTAAATGCTTTAAAAAAGGAGGCTTTCAGAAGTATTTGCCAAACCCCTAGTGGTCAAGAATGAGTTTAACCTTTCTTTAGGACAGGATCCTAAAAGCTGTAATGTGAAGATTCCGCGACAAATTTATCCCCCGCTAAGGTGAGCGAAGCGTTTTGCTTTGTTATTCATCTGCACGGAGCGAGCCTTCCAAATGAGGCTAGACTCCAAACTGTCTTAAGTTGAAGATTCCATAAGAAATGGCTCACAAGCACCGATCAGTAATGAGTTTCGCTTTCTTTTCAATGTCACCATGCGCTCCCTTCCAGATGATCTGGATAGACTCATAATGGCTTGAAGACTTGGATTCCGTGAGAAATTTCACAAAGCACTGATCACTACTGACTTTCTCTTGGTTTATCACTTTCACTGACCGATAAAGCCCATCTCTTCAGGACCCTCTCGTAACGCCTTTTAAATGAAGAGTCACAGATAACTTTTCCTCCAGCAATGATAAGTAATCAGGTTCTCTTTCTTTGCAGCTTTCTATGCCGAAGAATCAGGAGAGTAGTATGATGGCTTTAAGATGAAGCCTGCATGAAACATTTGAGGATGAGAAAAGAGTTTTGCCTTCTTTGTAATTCTCACCAGCCGATCTCTTCTTAACGATGAGGACAGACTCTCAAGGGCTGTAAGATGACGATTAAATGAGAAATTTGTCATAAGCATTCATTAACACTTCCTTTCCCTTTGTTTCTAATTTTCTCCAACCAATCGAGCCCACAAGCTCAGGACAGGATCCGGACAGCTTGAAAATGAAGATTCCATGAGAATTTTGTGCCCAGCCTTGATTAGGGCTGAGTTTTCCTTTCTTTGTACTTTTTACGAGCCCACGTCTTCTAATGGCACAAGACAGTTGGAGTTAAGCTGTGGGTAGGACGCCACGTCCTCAGGGTTATGGCTAGGCCACTTACAAGTGTGGTTCCTGTGTGCAGGCCACATGCAGTTAGAGTTAGGGAAGGGCAGAGCTCCCAGCCCTAGGTTAGCGTTCTCAGCGCTAGGGTTAGGGTTCATACGGGTAGGAATCCCGATCCTAGTGTTTCCTCGACCACAGGAAACGTAAGCCTCCGTGCAAGTGGCCTTCCCGTGGGAACCCTAATCCTAGGGTTCGGGCCTTACCCATAGACACCCTAAGGCAAGGATCCCCATCTGTAGGACCTCTATGCCTAAAGTGAGCTGGCCTAACCATTGGAACCCTTACTTCAACTGGCCTATGCCTAGAACCCTAACCCTAACGCCAAGTGGCCTACCCGTAAGCATCCTAATGCTAGGGCGGGAATCCCTTCCCACAGCAAGCCTATTTCAGCATGGCTAACCCATAGGAACCATAACCCAACTCCCCTTGGTCTAGCAATGGGAACCCTACCCCTTAGTCCAAAGGGCCTAGCTCGGGAAACCCTGACGCTGACGCCAAGTGGGCTAAGGAGCCCTAACGCCTATCCCTAACTCCAACTGACCTACTCAGAGGAACTTTAACCCAATTGGCGGGGAGCCCTACCTTTTGCAAGCCTAACTCTCCCCAAAATTAGCAAATTTCTCCTGCAATCATCCTCCAAATGTAATTCCGATGCACTGCTGGCCATTTGGGAGAGATCCCTTCTTGAAAAATGCTCTCCAGGAGACATTAGTTCCAGGTAACAGCAAGGCACGAATGTCTCCAGGGATCGTTCTCTAAATGCTATCACGATGCACCGCTGGTGATTTGGCAGAGATCCGTTCATGACAAGTCCTAGGCTTGAGACATTCACTCCAGATCACAGCTAGCTACTCATTGCTCCTCAAATCATCTTTCAAAATGCATTCGGATGAAAGCCTGGCATTACCGTTAACGAAAAATGCTGTTCATTTGACATTCCTTCCAGGTTACTGCTAGGGACGAAATTCTCGGGAATCTTCCTCAAGAAGTCAGAGGGATGCACTGCCAGCTACCTGGCAGAGAGCCCTTTCAGAAAATTGCTACAAATGAAAAATGCATTCCAGATCACAGCTAGGTGCAAATTTCTCCCGCAATCATCCTCCAAATGTCATTCATTCGGAGGCTCTGCTGGTCATTTGGCAGAGATCCGTCCGTGAAAATAGCTCAAGATGAAACATTCCAGATCAAAGCTTGGCACCAATGTCTCCAGGAATCGTCCCCCGAATGTCATTCGGAAGCCCTGCAGGTCATTTGGCAGCGATCCGTTGGTGAAAATATCATGTAGAAAAGCATTCCATGTCCCTGCTAGGGATGACTTTGCCCAAGGCAACTCGGACGCCTTGCTGCGCATTTGGGAGAGATCCATTCATGACAATTGCTAAACGTGAGCCATGAACTCCAGATCCCTACTTGGCACATATTTCTGCTGGAATCGTCCTCCAAATGGCTTTCGGGTGCACCACGGGCCATTTGGCAGAGATCCGTTCGTGAAAATAGCTAAACATGAGACAATCATTCTGGATCTCAGCTAGGACTAATTTCTCCTGGCATCGTCCTCCAAATGCCGTTCGGATGCAGTGCTGGGAAGTTGGCAGCGAACCCTTCTTGAACGTTGCTAAACATGAGCTCTTCAGTCCAGATCACTGCTTGGCAGGAATGTCTCATGGAATCGTCCTCCAAATGTCGTTACGATGCACTGCTTACCATTTCCAGAGATCCAGCCAGGACAATTCCTAAAAACGAACTATTCAGTCCAGGTCACAGCTAGACACGAATATGCCCTGGCATCGTCCTCCAAGAGCCAGTCGGATACGCTGCTGGGCATTGGGCAGCTATCCAGTCCTGAAAAATATTATTCACCTAGAAAAGCATTCCATGTCCCTGCTAGGGACGACTTTGTCCTAGAATCGCCCTCCAAGTGCAAATCGGAGGCATTGCTGGTATTTGGCAGAGAGCCTTCCTGAAAATTGCTAAACATGAGACATTCACTTCACATCACTGCTAGCCACCAATTTCTCCTGGAATCATTCTCCAAATGCCTTTCGGATGCACTGCTTGCCATTTGGCAGAGCAGGAAAGAATTTTGCTTGCTTAATCTAGTTCGAGGACCGACCACTCCTAAATAATCAGGATAGTAGCCCAATGGCGCGAATATGAAGAGTCCCTGACAATTTGTCACAAGCACGGGTCACTAAGGATTTTCTCTTTCTTTGTAAGTTCCACGGAACCGATCTTTCCCTAATGCTCAGGACCTCTTTTAAACTGTTTGAAAATGAAAAGGCTCCGAGAAACTTGTCACCCGCAGGGATCACTAACGAGTTTTGTTTTGTTTGTAACGTTCATGATGCCCTCTCTTCCAAATGACCAAGAGAAACCTAGTGGCTTTTAGATGACGAGTCCGGGACAAAGTTTGTCTCAAGTGCTGTTCATTAATGACTTTCTCTCTAGTTCTCATTTTCCCTAACTGCTCTACTGCAAATGACAGTAAGGACAGACTCCTAAATGCTTTAAAAAAGGAGGCTTTCAGAAGTATTTGCCAAACCCCTAGTGGTCAAGAATGAGTTTAACATTTCTTTAGGACAGGATCCTAAAAGCTGTAATGTGAAGATTCCGCGACAAATTTATCCCCCGCTAAGGTGAGCGAAGCATTTTGCTTTGTTATTCATCTGCACGGAGCGAGCCTTCCAAATGAGGCCAGACTCCAAACTGTCTTAAGTTGAAGATTCCATAAGAAATGGCTCACAAGCACCGATCAGTAATGAGTTTCGCTTTCTTTTCAATGTCACCATGCGCTCCCTTCCAGATGATCTGGATAGACTCATAATGGCTTGAAGACTTGGATTCCGTGAGAAATTTCACAAAGCACTGATCACTACTGACTTTCTCTTGGTTTATCACTTTCACTGACCGATAAAGCCCATCTCTTCAGGACCCTCTCGTAACGCCTTTTAAATGAAGAGTCACAGATAACTTTTCCTCCAGCAATGATAAGTAATCAGGTTCTCTTTCTTTGCAGCTTTCTATGCCGAAGAATCAGGAGAGTAGTATGATGGCTTTAAGATGAAGGCTGCATGAAACATTTGAGGATGAGAAAAGAGTTTTGCCTTCTTTGTAATTCTCACCAGCCGATCTCTTCTTAACGATGAGGACAGACTCTCAAGGGCTGTAAGATGACGATTAAATGAGAAATTTGTCATAAGCATTCATTAACACTTCCTTTCCCTTTGTTTCTAATTTTCTCCAACCAATCGAGCCCACAAGCTCAGGACAGGATCCGGACAGCTTGAAAATGAAGATTCCATGAGAATTTTGTGCCCAGCCTTGATTAGGGCTGAGTTTTCCTTTCTTTGTACTTTTTACGAGCCCACGTCTTCTAATGGCACAAGACAGTTGGAGTTAAGCTGTGGGTAGGACGCCACGTCCTCAGGGTTATGGCTAGGCCACTTACAAGTGTGGTTCCTGTGTGCAGGCCACATGCAGTTAGAGTTAGGGAAGGGCAGAGCTCCCAGCCCTAGGTTAGCGTTCTCAGCGCTAGGGTTAGGGTTCATACGGGTAGGAATCCCGATCCTAGTGTTTCCTCGACCACAGGAAACGTAAGCCTCCGTGCAAGTGGCCTTCCCGTGGGAACCCTAATCCTAGGGTTCGGGCCTTACCCATAGACACCCTAAGGCAAGGATCCCCATCTGTAGGACCTCTATGCCTAAAGTGAGCTGGCCTAACCATTGGAACCCTTACTTCAACTGGCCTATGCCTAGAACCCTAACCCTAACGCCAAGTGGCCTACCCGTAAGCATCCTAATGCTAGGGCGGGAATCCCTTCCCACAGCAAGCCTATTTCAGCGTGGCTAACCCATAGGAACCATAACCCAACTCCCCTTGGTCTAGCAATGGGAACCCTACCCCTTAGTCCAAAGGGCCTAGCTCGGGAAACCCTGACGCTGACGCCAAGTGGGCTAAGGAGCCCTAACGCCTATCCCTAACTCCAACTGACCTACTCAGAGGAACTTTAACCCAATTGGCGGGGAGCCCTACCTTTTGCAAGCCTAACTCTCCCCAAAATTAGCAAATTTCTCCTGCAATCATCCTCCAAATGTAATTCCGATGCACTGCTGGCCATTTGGGAGAGATCCCTTCTTGAAAAATGCTCTCCAGGAGACATTAGTTCCAGGTAACAGCAAGGCACGAATGTCTCCAGGGATCGTTCTCTAAATGCTATCACGATGCACCGCTGGTGATTTGGCAGAGATCCGTTCATGACAAGTCCTAGGCTTGAGACATTCACTCCAGATCACAGCTAGCTACTCATTGCTCCTCAAATCATCTTTCAAAATGCATTCGGATGAAAGCCTGGCATTACCGTTAACGAAAAATGCTGTTCATTTGACATTCCTTCCAGGTTACTGCTAGGGACGAAATTCTCGGGAATCTTCCTCAAGAAGTCAGAGGGATGCACTGCCAGCTACCTGGCAGAGAGCCCTTTCAGAAAATTGCTACAAATGAAAAATGCATTCCAGATCACAGCTAGGTGCAAATTTCTCCCGCAATCATCCTCCAAATGTCATTCATTCGGAGGCTCTGCTGGTCATTTGGCAGAGATCCGTTCGTGAAAATAGCTCAAGATGAAACATTCCAGATCAAAGCTTGGCACCAATGTCTCCAGGAATCGTCCCCCGAATGTCATTCGGAAGCCCTGCAGGTCATTTGGCAGCGATCCGTTGGTGAAAATATCATGTAGAAAAGCATTCCATGTCCCTGCTAGGGATGACTTTGCCCAAGGCAACTCGGACGCCTTGCTGCGCATTTGGGAGAGATCCATTCATGACAATTGCTAAACGTGAGCCATGAACTCCAGATCCCTACTTGGCACATATTTCTGCTGGAATCGTCCTCCAAATGGCTTTTGGGTGCACCACGGGCCATTTGGCAGAGATCCGTTCGTGAAAATAGCTAAACATGAGACAATCATTCTGGATCTCAGCTAGGACTAATTTCTCCTGGCATCGTCCTCCAAATGCCGTTCGGATGCAGTGCTGGGAAGTTGGCAGCGAACCCTTCTTGAACGTTGCTAAACATGAGCTCTTCAGTCCAGATCACTGCTTGGCAGGAATGTCTCATGGAATCGTCCTCCAAATGTCGTTACGATGCACTGCTTACCATTTCCAGAGATCCAGCCAGGACAATTCCTAAAAACGAACTATTCAGTCCAGGTCACAGCTAGACACGAATATGCCCTGGCATCGTCCTCCAAGAGCCAGTCGGATACGCTGCTGGGCATTGGGCAGCTATCCATTCCTGAAAAATATTATTCACCTAGAAAAGCATTCCATGTCCCTGCTAGGGACGACTTTGTCCTAGAATCGACCTCCAAGTGCAAATCGGAGGCATTGCTGGTATTTGGCAGAGAGCCTTCCTGAAAATTGCTAAACATGAGACATTCACTTCACATCACTGCTAGCCACCAATTTCTCCTGGAATCATTCTCCAAATGCCTTTCGGATGCACTGCTTGCCATTTGGCAGAGCAGGAAAGAATTTTGCTTGCTTAATCTAGTTCGAGGACCGACCACTCCTAAATAATCAGGATAGTAGCCCAATGGCGCGAATATGAAGAGTCCCTGACAATTTGTCACAAGCACGGGTCACTAAGGATTTTCTCTTTCTTTGTAAGTTCCACGGAACTGATCTTTCCCTAATGCTCAGGACCTCTTTTAAACTGTTTTAAAATGAAAAGGCTCCGAGAAACGAGTCACCCGCAGGGATCACTAACGAGTTTTGTTTTGTTTGTAACGTTCATGATGCCCTCTCTTCCAAATGACCAAGAGAAACCTAGTGGCTTTTAGATGACGAGTCCGGGACAAAGTTTGTCTCAAGTGCTGTTCATTAATGACTTTCTCTCTAGTTCTCATTTTCCCTAACCGCTCTACTGCAAATGACAGTAAGGACAGACTCCTAAATGCTTTAAAAAAGGAGGCTTTCAGAAGTATTTGCCAAACCCCTAGTGGTCAAGAATGAGTTTAACCTTTCTTTAGGACAGGATCCTAAAAGCTGTAATGTGAAGATTCCGCGACAAATTTATCCCCCGCTAAGGTGAGCGAAGCGTTTTGCTTTGTTATTCATCTGCACGGAGCGAGCCTTCCAAATGAGGCCAGACTCCAAACTGTCTTCAGTTGAAGATTCCATAAGAAATGGCTCACAAGCACCGATCAGTAATGAGTTTCGCTTTCTTTTCAATGTCACCGTGCGCTCCCTTCCAGATGATCTGGATAGACTGATAATGGCTTGAAGACTTGGATTCCGTGAGAAATTTCACAAAGCACTGATCACTACTGACTTTCTCTTGGTTTATCACTTTCACTGACCGATAAAGCCCATCTCTTCAGGACCCTCTCGTAACGCCTTTTAAATGAAGAGTCACAGATAACTTTTCCTCCAGCAATGATAAGTAATCAGGTTCTCTTTCTTTGCAGCTTTCTATGCCGAAGAATCAGGAGAGTAGTATGATGGCTTTAAGATGAAGGCTGCATGAAACATTTGAGGATGAGAAAAGAGTTTTGCCTTCTTTGTAATTCTCACCAGCCGATCTCTTCTTAACGATGAGGACAGACTCTCAAGGGCTGTAAGATGACGATTAAATGAGAAATTTGTCATAAGCATTCATTAACACTTCCTTTCCCTTTGTTTCTAATTTTCTCCAACCAATCGAGCCCACAAGCTCAGGACAGGATCCGGACAGCTTGAAAATGAAGATTCCATGAGAATTTTGTGCCCAGCCTTGATTAGGGCTGAGTTTTCCTTTCTTTGTACTTTTTACGAGCCCACGTCTTCTAATGGCACAAGACAGTTGGAGTTAAGCTGTGGGTAGGACGCCACGTCCTCAGGGTTATGGCTAGGCCACTTACAAGTGTGGTTCCTGTGTGCAGGCCACATGCAGTTAGAGTTAGGGAAGGGCAGAGCTCCCAGCCCTAGGTTAGCGTTCTCAGCGCTAGGGTTAGGGTTCATACGGGTAGGAATCCCGATCCTAGTGTTTCCTCAACCACAGGAAACGTAAGCCTCCGTGCAAGTGGCCTTCCCGTGGGAACCCTAATCCTAGGGTTCGGGCCTTACCCATAGACACCCTAAGGCAAGGATCCCCATCTGTAGGACCTCTATGCCTAAAGTGAGCTGGCCTAACCATTGGAACCCTCACTTCAACTGGCCTATGCCTAGAACCCTAACCCTAACGCCAAGTGGCCTACCTGTAGGCATCCTAATGCTAGGGCGGGAATCCCTTCCCACAGCAAGCCTATTTCAGCATGGCTAACCCATAGGAACCATAACCCAACTCCCCTTGGTCTAGCAATGGGAACCCTACCCCTTAGTCCAAAGGGCCTAGCTCGGGAAACCCTGACGCTGACGCCAAGTGGGCTAAGGAGCCCTAACGCCTATCCCTAACTCCAACTGACCTACTCAGAGGAACTTTAACCCAATTGGCAGGGAGCCCTACCTTTTGCAAGCCTAACTCTCCCCAAAATTAGCAAATTTCTCCTGCAATCATCCTCCAAATGTCATTCATTCGGAGGCTCTGCTGGTCATTTGGCAGAGATCCGTTCGTGAAAATAGCTCAAGATGAAACATTCCAGATCAAAGCTTGGCACCAATGTCTCCAGGAATCGTCCCCCGAATGTCATTCGGAAGCCCTGCAGGTCATTTGGCAGCGATCCGTTGGTGAAAATATCATGTAGAAAAGCATTCCATGTCCCTGCTAGGGATGACTTTGCCCAAGGCAACTCGGACGCCTTGCTGCGCATTTGGGAGAGATCCATTCATGACAATTGCTAAACGTGAGCCATGAACTCCAGCTCCCTACTTGGCACATATTTCTGCTGGAATCGTCCTCCAAATGGCTTTCGGGTGCACCACGGGCCATTTGGCAGAGATCCGTTCGTGAAAATAGCTAAACATGAGACAATCATTCTGGATCTCAGCTAGGACTAATTTCTCCTGGCATCGTCCTCCAAATGCCGTTCGGATGCAGTGCTGGGAAGTTGGCAGCGAACCCTTCTTGAACGTTGCTAAACATGAGCTCTTCAGTCCAGATCACTGCTTGGCAGGAATGTCTCATGGAATCGTCCTCCAAATGTCGTTACGATGCACTGCTTACCATTTCCAGAGATCCAGCCAGGACAATTCCTAAAAACGAACTATTCAGTCCAGGTCACAGCTAGACACGAATATGCCCTGGCATCGTCCTCCAAGAGCCAGTCGGATACGCTGCTGGGCATTGGGCAGCTATCCAGTCCTGAAAAATATTATTCACCTAGAAAAGCATTCCATGTCCCTGCTAGGGACGACTTTGTCCTAGAATCGACCTCCAAGTGCAAATCGGAGGCATTGCTGGTATTTGGCAGAGACCCTTCCTGAAAATTGCTAAACATGAGACATTCACTTCACATCACTGCTAGCCACCAATTTCTCCTGGAATCATTCTCCAAATGCCTTTCGGATGCACTGCTTGCCATTTTGCAGAGCAGGAAAGAATTTTGCTTGCTTAATCTAGTTCGAGGACCGACCACTCCTAAATAATCAGGATAGTAGCCCAATGGCGCGAATATGAAGAGTCCCTGACAATTTGTCACAAGCACGGGTCACTAAGGATTTTCTCTTTCTTTGTAAGTTCCACGGAACCGATCTTTCCCTAATGCTCAGGACCTCTTTTAAACTGTTTTAAAATGAAAAGGCTCCGAGAAACGAGTCACCCGCAGGGATCACTAACGAGTTTTGTTTTGTTTGTAACGTTCATGATGCCCTCTCTTCCAAATGACCAAGAGAAACCTAGCGGCTTTTAGATGACGAGTCCGGGACAAAGTTTGTCTCAAGTGCTGTTCATTAATGACTTTCTCTCTAGTTCTCATTTTCCCTAACCGCTCTACTGCAAATGACAGTAAGGACAGACTCCTAAATGCTTTAAAAAAGGAGGCTTTCAGAAGTATTTGCCAAACCCCTAGTGGTCAAGAATGAGTTTAACCTTTCTTTAGGACAGGATCCTAAAAGCTGTAATGTGAAGATTCCGCGACAAATTTATCCCCCGCTAAGGTGAGCGAAGCGTTTTGCTTTGTTATTCATCTGCACGGAGTGAGCCTTCCAAATGAGGCCAGACTCCAAACTGTCTTAAGTTGAAGATTCCATAAGAAATGGCTCACAAGCACCGATCAGTAATGAGTTTCGCTTTCTTTTCAATGTCACCATGCGCTCCCTTCCAGATGATCTGGATAGACTCATAATGGCTTGAAGACTTGGATTCCGTGAGAAATTTCACAAAGCACTGATCACTACTGACTTTCTCTTGGTTTATCACTTTCACTGACCGATAAAGCCCATCTCTTCAGGACCCTCTCGTAACGCCTTTTAAATGAAGAGTCACAGATAACTTTTCCTCCAGCAATGATAAGTAATCAGGTTCTCTTTCTTTGCAGCTTTCTATGCCGAAGAATCAGGAGAGTAGTATGATGGCTTTAAGATGAAGGCTGCATGAAACATTTGAGGATGAGAAAAGAGTTTTGCCTTCTTTGTAATTCTCACCAGCCGATCTCTTCTTAACGATGAGGACAGACTCTCAAGGGCTGTAAGATGACGATTAAATGAGAAATTTGTCATAAGCATTCATTAACACTTCCTTTCCCTTTGTTTCTAATTTTCTCCAACCAATCGAGCCCACAAGCTCAGGACAGGATCCGGACAGCTTGAAAATGAAGATTCCCTGAGAATTTTGTGCCCAGCCTTGATTAGGGCTGAGTTTTCCTTTCTTTGTACTTTTTACGAGCCCACGTCTTCTAATGGCACAAGACAGTTGGAGTTAAGCTGTGGGTAGGACGCCACGTCCTCAGGGTTATGGCTAGGCCACTTACAAGTGTGGTTCCTGTGTGCAGGCCACATGCAGTTAGAGTTAGGGAAGGGCAGAGCTCCCAGCCCTAGGTTAGCGTTCTCAGCGCTAGGGTTAGGGTTCATACGGGTAGGAATCCCGATCCTAGTGTTTCCTCGACCACAGGAAACGTAAGCCTCCGTGCAAGTGGCCTTCCCGTGGGAACCCTAATCCTAGGGTTCGGGCCTTACCCATAGACACCCTAAGGCAAGGATCCCCATCTGTAGGACCTCTATGCCTAAAGTGAGCTGGCCTAACCATTGGAACCCTTACTTCAACTGGCCTATGCCTAGAACCCTAACCCTAACGCCAAGTGGCCTACCCGTAAGCATCCTAATGCTAGGGCGGGAATCCCTTCCCACAGCAAGCCTATTTCAGCGTGGCTAACCCATAGGAACCATAACCCAACTCCCCTTGGTCTAGCAATGGGAACCCTACCCCTTAGTCCAAAGGGCCTAGCTCGGGAAACCCTGACGCTGACGCCAAGTGGGCTAAGGAGCCCTAACGCCTATCCCTAACTCCAACTGACCTACTCAGAGGAACTTTAACCCAATTGGCGGGGAGCCCTACCTTTTGCAAGCCTAACTCTCCCCAAAATTAGCAAATTTCTCCTGCAATCATCCTCCAAATGTAATTCCGATGCACTGCTGGCCATTTGGGAGAGATCCCTTCTTGAAAAATGCTCTCCAGGAGACATTAGTTCCAGGTAACAGCAAGGCACGAATGTCTCCAGGGATCGTTCTCTAAATGCTATCACGATGCACCGCTGGTGATTTGGCAGAGATCCGTTCATGACAAGTCCTAGGCTTGAGACATTCACTCCAGATCACAGCTAGCTACTCATTGCTCCTCAAATCATCTTTCAAAATGCATTCGGATGAAAGCCTGGCATTACCGTTAACGAAAAATGCTGTTCATTTGACATTCCTTCCAGGTTACTGCTAGGGACGAAATTCTCGGGAATCTTCCTCAAGAAGTCAGAGGGATGCACTGCCAGCTACCTGGCAGAGAGCCCTTTCAGAAAATTGCTACAAATGAAAAATGCATTCCAGATCACAGCTAGGTGCAAATTTCTCCCGCAATCATCCTCCAAATGTCATTCATTCGGAGGCTCTGCTGGTCATTTGGCAGAGATCCGTCCGTGAAAATAGCTCAAGATGAAACATTCCAGATCAAAGCTTGGCACCAATGTCTCCAGGAATCGTCCCCCGAATGTCATTCGGAAGCCCTGCAGGTCATTTGGCAGCGATCCGTTGGTGAAAATATCATGTAGAAAAGCATTCCATGTCCCTGCTAGGGATGACTTTGCCCAAGGCAACTCGGACGCCTTGCTGCGCATTTGGGAGAGATCCATTCATGACAATTGCTAAACGTGAGCCATGAACTCCAGATCCCTACTTGGCACATATTTCTGCTGGAATCGTCCTCCAAATGGCTTTCGGGTGCACCACGGGCCATTTGGCAGAGATCCGTTCGTGAAAATAGCTAAACATGAGACAATCATTCTGGATCTCAGCTAGGACTAATTTCTCCTGGCATCGTCCTCCAAATGCCGTTCGGATGCAGTGCTGGGAAGTTGGCAGCGAACCCTTCTTGAACGTTGCTAAACATGAGCTCTTCAGTCCAGATCACTGCTTGGCAGGAATGTCTCATGGAATCGTCCTCCAAATGTCGTTACGATGCACTGCTTACCATTTCCAGAGATCCAGCCAGGACAATTCCTAAAAACGAACTATTCACTCCAGGTCACAGCTAGACACGAATATGCCCTGGCATCGTCCTCCAAGAGCCAGTCGGATACGCTGCTGGGCATTGGGCAGCTATCCAGTCCTGAAAAATATTATTCACCTAGAAAAGCATTCCATGTCCCTGCTAGGGACGACTTTGTCCTAGAATCGACCTCCAAGTGCAAATCGGAGGCATTGCTGGTATTTGGCAGAGACCCTTCCTGAAAATTGCTAAACATGAGACATTCACTTCACATCACTGCTAGCCACCAATTTCTCCTGGAATCATTCTCCAAATGCCTTTCGGATGCACTGCTTGCCATTTTGCAGAGCAGGAAAGAATTTTGCTTGCTTAATCTAGTTCGAGGACCGACCACTCCTAAATAATCAGGATAGTAGCCCAATGGCGCGAATATGAAGAGTCCCTGACAATTTGTCACAAGCACGGGTCACTAAGGATTTTCTCTTTCTTTGTAAGTTCCACGGAACCGATCTTTCCCTAATGCTCAGGACCTCTTTTAAACTGTTTTAAAATGAAAAGGCTCCGAGAAACGAGTCACCCGCAGGGATCACTAACGAGTTTTGTTTTGTTTGTAACGTTCATGATGCCCTCTCTTCCAAATGACCAAGAGAAACCTAGCGGCTTTTAGATGACGAGTCCGGGACAAAGTTTGTCTCAAGTGCTGTTCATTAATGACTTTCTCTCTAGTTCTCATTTTCCCTAACCGCTCTACTGCAAATGACAGTAAGGACAGACTCCTAAATGCTTTAAAAAAGGAGGCTTTCAGAAGTATTTGCCAAACCCCTAGTGGTCAAGAATGAGTTTAACCTTTCTTTAGGACAGGATCCTAAAAGCTGTAATGTGAAGATTCCGCGACAAATTTATCCCCCGCTAAGGTGAGCGAAGCGTTTTGCTTTGTTATTCATCTGCACGGAGTGAGCCTTCCAAATGAGGCCAGACTCCAAACTCTCTTAAGTTGAAGATTCCATAAGAAATGGCTCACAAGCACCGATCAGTAATGAGTTTCGCTTTCTTTTCAATGTCACCATGCGCTCCCTTCCAGATGATCTGGATAGACTCATAATGGCTTGAAGACTTGGATTCCGTGAGAAATTTCACAAAGCACTGATCACTACTGACTTTCTCTTGGTTTATCACTTTCACTGACCGATAAAGCCCATCTCTTCAGGACCCTCTCGTAACGCCTTTTAAATGAAGAGTCACAGATAACTTTTCCTCCAGCAATGATAAGTAATCAGGTTCTCTTTCTTTGCAGCTTTCTATGCCGAAGAATCAGGAGAGTAGTATGATGGCTTTAAGATGAAGGCTGCATGAAACATTTGAGGATGAGAAAAGAGTTTTGCCTTCTTTGTAATTCTCACCAGCCGATCTCTTCTTAACGATGAGGACAGACTCTCAAGGGCTGTAAGATGACGATTAAATGAGAAATTTGTCATAAGCATTCATTAACACTTCCTTTCCCTTTGTTTCTAATTTTCTCCAACCAATCGAGCCCACAAGCTCAGGACAGGATCCGGACAGCTTGAAAATGAAGATTCCCTGAGAATTTTGTGCCCAGCCTTGATTAGGGCTGAGTTTTCCTTTCTTTGTACTTTTTACGAGCCCACGTCTTCTAATGGCACAAGACAGTTGGAGTTAAGCTGTGGGTAGGACGCCACGTCCTCAGGGTTATGGCTAGGCCACTTACAAGTGTGGTTCCTGTGTGCAGGCCACATGCAGTTAGAGTTAGGGAAGGGCAGAGCTCCCAGCCCTAGGTTAGCGTTCTCAGCGCTAGGGTTAGGGTTCATACGGGTAGGAATCCCGATCCTAGTGTTTCCTCGACCACAGGAAACGTAAGCCTCCGTGCAAGTGGCCTTCCCGTGGGAACCCTAATCCTAGGGTTCGGGCCTTACCCATAGACACCCTAAGGCAAGGATCCCCATCTGTAGGACCTCTATGCCTAAAGTGAGCTGGCCTAACCATTGGAACCCTTACTTCAACTGGCCTATGCCTAGAACCCTAACCCTAACGCCAAGTGGCCTACCCGTAAGCATCCTAATGCTAGGGCGGGAATCCCTTCCCACAGCAAGCCTATTTCAGCGTGGCTAACCCATAGGAACCATAACCCAACTCCCCTTGGTCTAGCAATGGGAACCCTACCCCTTAGTCCAAAGGGCCTAGCTCGGGAAACCCTGACGCTGACGCCAAGTGGGCTAAGGAGCCCTAACGCCTATCCCTAACTCCAACTGACCTACTCAGAGGAACTTTAACCCAATTGGCGGGGAGCCCTACCTTTTGCAAGCCTAACTCTCCCCAAAATTAGCAAATTTCTCCTGCAATCATCCTCCAAATGTAATTCCGATGCACTGCTGGCCATTTGGGAGAGATCCCTTCTTGAAAAATGCTCTCCAGGAGACATTAGTTCCAGGTAACAGCAAGGCACGAATGTCTCCAGGGATCGTTCTCTAAATGCTATCACGATGCACCGCTGGTGATTTGGCAGAGATCCGTTCATGACAAGTCCTAGGCTTGAGACATTCACTCCAGATCACAGCTAGCTACTCATTGCTCCTCAAATCATCTTTCAAAATGCATTCGGATGAAAGCCTGGCATTACCGTTAACGAAAAATGCTGTTCATTTGACATTCCTTCCAGGTTACTGCTAGGGACGAAATTCTCGGGAATCTTCCTCAAGAAGTCAGAGGGATGCACTGCCAGCTACCTGGCAGAGAGCCCTTTCAGAAAATTGCTACAAATGAAAAATGCATTCCAGATCACAGCTAGGTGCAAATTTCTCCCGCAATCATCCTCCAAATGTCATTCATTCGGAGGCTCTGCTGGTCATTTGGCAGAGATCCGTTCGTGAAAATAGCTCAAGA
Source organism: Eretmochelys imbricata (assembly GCF_965152235.1). Classification (NCBI taxonomy): domain Eukaryota; kingdom Metazoa; phylum Chordata; order Testudines; family Cheloniidae; genus Eretmochelys; species Eretmochelys imbricata. The sequence continues at coordinate 184,479,021 of NC_135574.1, forward strand.
TGAAACATTCCAGATCAAAGCTTGGCACCAATGTCTCCAGGAATCGTCCCCCGAATGTCATTCGGAAGCCCTGCAGGTCATTTGGCAGCGATCCGTTGGTGAAAATATCATGTAGAAAAGCATTCCATGTCCCTGCTAGGGATGACTTTGCCCAAGGCAACTCGGACGCCTTGCTGCGCATTTGGGAGAGATCCATTCATGACAATTGCTAAACGTGAGCCATGAACTCCAGATCCCTACTTGGCACATATTTCTGCTGGAATCGTCCTCCAAATGGCTTTCGGGTGCACCACGGGCCATTTGGCAGAGATCCGTTCGTGAAAATAGCTAAACATGAGACAATCATTCTGGATCTCAGCTAGGACTAATTTCTCCTGGCATCGTCCTCCAAATGCCGTTCGGATGCAGTGCTGGGAAGTTGGCAGCGAACCCTTCTTGAACGTTGCTAAACATGAGCTCTTCAGTCCAGATCACTGCTTGGCAGGAATGTCTCATGGAATCGTCCTCCAAATGTCGTTACGATGCACTGCTTACCATTTCCAGAGATCCAGCCAGGACAATTCCTAAAAACGAACTATTCACTCCAGGTCACAGCTAGACACGAATATGCCCTGGCATCGTCCTCCAAGAGCCAGTCGGATACGCTGCTGGGCATTGGGCAGCTATCCATTCCTGAAAAATATTATTCACCTAGAAAAGCATTCCATGTCCCTGCTAGGGACGACTTTGTCCTAGAATCGACCTCCAAGTGCAAATCGGAGGCATTGCTGGTATTTGGCAGAGACCCTTCCTGAAAATTGCTAAACATGAGACATTCACTTCACATCACTGCTAGCCACCAATTTCTCCTGGAATCATTCTCCAAATGCCTTTCGGATGCACTGCTTGCCATTTGGCAGAGCAGGAAAGAATTTTGCTTGCTTAATCTAGTTCGAGGACCGACCACTCCTAAATAATCAGGATAGTAGCCCAATGGCGCGAATATGAAGAGTCCCTGACAATTTGTCACAAGCACGGGTCACTAAGGATTTTCTCTTTCTTTGTAAGTTCCACGGAACCGATCTTTCCCTAATGCTCAGGACCTCTTTTAAACTGTTTGAAAATGAAAAGGCTCCGAGAAACGAGTCACCCGCAGGGATCACTAACGAGTTTTGTTTTGTTTGTAACGTTCATGATGCCCTCTCTTCCAAATGACCAAGAGAAACCTAGTGGCTTTTAGATGACGAGTCCGGGACAAAGTTTGTCTCAAGTGCTGTTCATTAATGACTTTCTCTCTAGTTCTCATTTTCCCTAACCGCTCTACTGCAAATGACAGTAAGGACAGACTCCTAAATGCTTTAAAAAAGGAGGCTTTCAGAAGTATTTGCCAAACCCCTAGTGGTCAAGAATGAGTTTAACCTTTCTTTAGGACAGGATCCTAAAAGCTGTAATGTGAAGATTCCGCGACAAATTTATCCCCCGCTAAGGTGAGCGAAGCGTTTTGCTTTGTTATTCATCTGCACGGAGCGAGCCTTCCAAATGAGGCCAGACTCCAAACTCTCTTAAGTTGAAGATTCCATAAGAAATGGCTCACAAGCACCGATCAGTAATGAGTTTCGCTTTCTTTTCAATGTCACCATGCGCTCCCTTCCAGATGATCTGGATAGACTCATAATGGCTTGAAGACTTGGATTCCGTGAGAAATTTCACAAAGCACTGATCACTACTGACTTTCTCTTGGTTTATCACTTTCACTGACCGATAAAGCCCATCTCTTCAGGACCCTCTCGTAACGCCTTTTAAATGAAGAGTCACAGATAACTTTTCCTCCAGCAATGATAAGTAATCAGGTTCTCTTTCTTTGCAGCTTTCTATGCCGAAGAATCAGGAGAGTAGTATGATGGCTTTAAGATGAAGGCTGCATGAAACATTTGAGGATGAGAAAAGAGTTTTGCCTTCTTTGTAATTCTCACCAGCCGATCTCTTCTTAACGATGAGGACAGACTCTCAAGGGCTGTAAGATGACGATTAAATGAGAAATTTGTCATAAGCATTCATTAATACTTCCTTTCCCTTTGTTTCTAATTTTCTCCAACCAATCGAGCCCACAAGCTCAGGACAGGATCCGGACAGCTTGAAAATGAAGATTCCATGAGAATTTTGTGCCCAGCCTTGATTAGGGCTGAGTTTTCCTTTCTTTGGACATTTTACGAGCCCACGTCTTCTAATGGCACAAGACAGTTGGAGTTAAGCTGTGGGTAGGACGCCACGTCCTCAGGGTTATGGCTAGGCCACTTACAAGTGTGGTTCCTGTGTGCAGGCCACATGCAGTTAGAGTTAGGGAAGGGCAGAGCTCCCAGCCCTAGGTTAGCATTCTCAGCGCTAGGGTTAGGGTTCATACGGGTAGGAATCCCGATCCTAGTGTTTCCTCGACCACAGGAAACGTAAGCCTCCGTGCAAGTGGCCTTCCCGTGGGAACCCTAATCCTAGGGTTCGGGCCTTACCCATAGACACCCTAAGGCAAGGATCCCCATCTGTAGGACCTCTATGCCTAAAGTGAGCTGGCCTAACCATTGGAACCCTTACTTCAACTGGCCTATGCCTAGAACCCTAACCCTAACGCCAAGTGGCCTACCCGTAAGCATCCTAATGCTAGGGCGGGAATCCCTTCCCACAGCAAGCCTATTTCAGCGTGGCTAACCCATAGGAACCATAACCCAACTCCCCTTGGTCTAGCAATGGGAACCCTACCCCTTAGTCCAAAGGGCCTAGCTCGGGAAACCCTGACGCTGACGCCAAGTGGGCTAAGGAGCCCTAACGCCTATCCCTAACTCCAACTGACCTACTCAGAGGAACTTTAACCCAATTGGCGGGGAGCCCTACCTTTTGCAAGCCTAACTCTCCCCAAAATTAGCAAATTTCTCCTGCAATCATCCTCCAAATGTAATTCCGATGCACTGCTGGCCATTTGGGAGAGATCCCTTCTTGAAAAATGCTCTCCAGGAGACATTAGTTCCAGGTAACAGCAAGGCACGAATGTCTCCAGGGATCGTTCTCTAAATGCTATCACGATGCACCGCTGGTGATTTGGCAGAGATCCGTTCATGACAAGTCCTAGGCTTGAGACATTCACTCCAGATCACAGCTAGCTACTCATTGCTCCTCAAATCATCTTTCAAAATGCATTCGGATGAAAGCCTGGCATTACCGTTAACGAAAAATGCTGTTCATTTGACATTCCTTCCAGGTTACTGCTAGGGACGAAATTCTCGGGAATCTTCCTCAAGAAGTCAGAGGGATGCACTGCCAGCTACCTGGCAGAGAGCCCTTTCAGAAAATTGCTACAAATGAAAAATGCATTCCAGATCACAGCTAGGTGCAAATTTCTCCCGCAATCATCCTCCAAATGTCATTCATTCGGAGGCTCTGCTGGTCATTTGGCAGAGATCCGTTCGTGAAAATAGCTCAAGATGAAACATTCCAGATCAAAGCTTGGCACCAATGTCTCCAGGAATCGTCCCCCGAATGTCATTCGGAAGCCCTGCAGGTCATTTGGCAGCGATCCGTTGGTGAAAATATCATGTAGAAAAGCATTCCATGTCCCTGCTAGGGATGACTTTGCCCAAGGCAACTCGGACGCCTTGCTGCGCATTTGGGAGAGATCCATTCATGACAATTGCTAAACGTGAGCCATGAACTCCAGATCCCTACTTGGCACATATTTCTGCTGGAATCGTCCTCCAAATGGCTTTCGGGTGCACCACGGGCCATTTGGCAGAGATCCGTTCGTGAAAATAGCTAAACATGAGACAATCATTCTGGATCTCAGCTAGGACTAATTTCTCCTGGCATCGTCCTCCAAATGCCGTTCGGATGCAGTGCTGGGAAGTTGGCAGCGAACCCTTCTTGAACGTTGCTAAACATGAGCTCTTCAGTCCAGATCACTGCTTGGCAGGAATGTCTCATGGAATCGTCCTCCAAATGTCGTTACGATGCACTGCTTACCATTTCCAGAGATCCAGCCAGGACAATTCCTAAAAACGAACTATTCACTCCAGGTCACAGCTAGACACGAATATGCCCTGGCATCGTCCTCCAAGAGCCAGTCGGATACGCTGCTGGGCATTGGGCAGCTATCCAGTCCTGAAAAATATTATTCACCTAGAAAAGCATTCCATGTCCCTGCTAGGGACGACTTTGTCCTAGAATCGACCTCCAAGTGCAAATCGGAGGCATTGCTGGTATTTGGCAGAGAGCCTTCCTGAAAATTGCTAAACATGAGACATTCACTTCACATCACTGCTAGCCACCAATTTCTCCTGGAATCATTCTCCAAATGCCTTTCGGATGCACTGCTTGCCATTTGGCAGAGCAGGAAAGAATTTTGCTTGCTTAATCTAGTTCGAGGACCGACCACTCCTAAATAATCAGGATAGTAGCCCAATGGCGCGAATATGAAGAGTCCCTGACAATTTGTCACAAGCACGGGTCACTAAGGATTTTCTCTTTCTTTGTAAGTTCCACGGAACCGATCTTTCCCTAATGCTCAGGACCTCTTTTAAACTGTTTGAAAATGAAAAGGCTCCGAGAAACGAGTCACCCGCAGGGATCACTAACGAGTTTTGTTTTGTTTGTAACGTTCATGATGCCCTCTCTTCCAAATGACCAAGAGAAACCTAGTGACTTTTAGATGACGAGTCCGGGACAAAGTTTGTCTCAAGTGCTGTTCATTAATGACTTTCTCTCTAGTTCTCATTTTCCCTAACCGCTCTACTGCAAATGACAGTAAGGACAGACTCCTAAATGCTTTAAAAAAGGAGGCTTTCAGAAGTATTTGCCAAACCCCTAGTGGTCGAGAATGAGTTTAACCTTTCTTTAGGACAGGATCCTAAAAGCTGTAATGTGAAGATTCCGCGACAAATTTATCCCCCGCTAAGGTGAGCGAAGCGTTTTGCTTTGTTATTCATCTGCACGGAGCGAGCCTTCCAAATGAGGCCAGACTCCAAACTGTCTTAAGTTGAAGATTCCATAAGAAATGGCTCACAAGCACCGATCAGTAATGAGTTTCGCTTTCTTTTCAATGTCACCATGCGCTCCCTTCCAGATGATCTGGATAGACTCATAATGGCTTGAAGACTTGGATTCCGTGAGAAATTTCACAAAGCACTGATCACTACTGACTTTCTCTTGGTTTATCACTTTCACTGACCGATAAAGCCCATCTCTTCAGGACCCTCTCGTAACGCCTTTTAAATGAAGAGTCACAGATAACTTTTCCTCCAGCAATGATAAGTAATCAGGTTCTCTTTCTTTGCAGCTTTCTATGCCGAAGAATCAGGAGAGTAGTATGATGGCTTTAAGATGAAGGCTGCATGAAACATTTGAGGATGAGAAAAGAGTTTTGCCTTCTTTGTAATTCTCACCAGCCGATCTCTTCTTAACGATGAGGACAGACTCTCAAGGGCTGTAAGATGACGATTAAATGAGAAATTTGTCATAAGCATTCATTAATACTTCCTTTCCCTTTGTTTCTAATTTTCTCCAACCAATCGAGCCCACAAGCTCAGGACAGGATCCGGACAGCTTGAAAATGAAGATTCCCTGAGAATTTTGTGCCCAGCCTTGATTAGGGCTGAGTTTTCCTTTCTTTGTACTTTTTACGAGCCCACGTCTTCTAATGGCACAAGACAGTTGGAGTTAAGCTGTGGGTAGGACGCCACGTCCTCAGGGTTATGGCTAGGCCACTTACAAGTGTGGTTCCTGTGTGCAGGCCACATGCAGTTAGAGTTAGGGAAGGGCAGAGCTCCCAGCCCTAGGTTAGCGTTCTCAGCGCTAGGGTTAGGGTTCATACGGGTAGGAATCCCGATCCTAGTGTTTCCTCGACCACAGGAAACGTAAGCCTCCGTGCAAGTGGCCTTCCCGTGGGAACCCTAATCCTAGGGTTCGGGCCTTACCCATAGACACCCTAAGGCAAGGATCCCCATCTGTAGGACCTCTATGCCTAAAGTGAGCTGGCCTAACCATTGGAACCCTTACTTCAACTGGCCTATGCCTAGAACCCTAACCCTAACGCCAAGTGGCCTACCCGTAAGCATCCTAATGCTAGGGCGGGAATCCCTTCCCACAGCAAGCCTATTTCAGCGTGGCTAACCCATAGGAACCATAACCCAACTCCCCTTGGTCTAGCAATGGGAACCCTACCCCTTAGTCCAAAGGGCCTAGCTCGGGAAACCCTGACGCTGACGCCAAGTGGGCTAAGGAGCCCTAACGCCTATCCCTAACTCCAACTGACCTACTCAGAGGAACTTTAACCCAATTGGCGGGGAGCCCTACCTTTTGCAAGCCTAACTCTCCCCAAAATTAGCAAATTTCTCCTGCAATCATCCTCCAAATGTAATTCCGATGCACTGCTGGCCATTTGGGAGAGATCCCTTCTTGAAAAATGCTCTCCAGGAGACATTAGTTCCAGGTAAAAGCAAGGCACGAATGTCTCCAGGGATCGTTCTCTAAATGCTATCACGATCCACCGCTGGTGATTTGGCAGAGATCCGTTCATGACAAGTCCTAGGCTTGAGACATTCACTCCAGATCACAGCTAGCTACTCATTGCTCCTCAAATCATCTTTCAAAATGCATTCGGATGAAAGCCTGGCATTACCGTTAACGAAAAATGCTGTTCATTTGACATTCCTTCCAGGTTACTGCTAGGGACGAAATTCTCGGGAATCTTCCTCAAGAAGTCAGAGGGATGCACTGCCAGCTACCTGGCAGAGAGCCCTTTCAGAAAATTGCTACAAATGAAAAATGCATTCCAGATCACAGCTAGGTGCAAATTTCTCCCGCAATCATCCTCCAAATGTCATTCATTCGGAGGCTCTGCTGGTCATTTGGCAGAGATCCGTTCGTGAAAATAGCTCAAGATGAAACATTCCAGATCAAAGCTTGGCACCAATGTCTCCAGGAATCGTCCCCCGAATGTCATTCGGAAGCCCTGCAGGTCATTTGGCAGCGATCCGTTGGTGAAAATATCATGTAGAAAAGCATTCCATGTCCCTGCTAGGGATGACTTTGCCCAAGGCAACTCGGACGCCTTGCTGCGCATTTGGGAGAGATCCATTCATGACAATTGCTAAACGTGAGCCATGAACTCCAGATCCCTACTTGGCACATATTTCTGCTGGAATCGTCCTCCAAATGGCTTTCGGGTGCACCACGGGCCATTTGGCAGAGATCCGTTCGTGAAAATAGCTAAACATGAGACAATCATTCTGGATCTCAGCTAGGACTAATTTCTCCTGGCATCGTCCTCCAAATGCCGTTCGGATGCAGTGCTGGGAAGTTGGCAGCGAACCCTTCTTGAACGTTGCTAAACATGAGCTCTTCAGTCCAGATCACTGCTTGGCAGGAATGTCTCATGGAATCGTCCTCCAAATGTCGTTACGATGCACTGCTTACCATTTCCAGAGATCCAGCCAGGACAATTCCTAAAAACGAACTATTCACTCCAGGTCACAGCTAGACAGGAATATGCCCTGGCATCGTCCTCCAAGAGCCAGTCGGATACGCTGCTGGGCATTGGGCAGCTATCCAGTCCTGAAAAATATTATTCACCTAGAAAAGCATTCCATGTCCCTGCTAGGGACGACTTTGTCCTAGAATCGACCTCCAAGTGCAAATCGGAGGCATTGCTGGTATTTGGCAGAGAGCCTTCCTGAAAATTGCTAAACATGAGACATTCACTTCACATCACTGCTAGCCACCAATTTCTCCTGGAATCATTCTCCAAATGCCTTTCGGATGCACTGCTTGCCATTTGGCAGAGCAGGAAAGAATTTTGCTTGCTTAATCTAGTTCGAGGACCGACCACTCCTAAATAATCAGGATAGTAGCCCAATGGCGCGAATATGAAGAGTCCCTGACAATTTGTCACAAGCACGGGTCACTAAGGATTTTCTCTTTCTTTGTAAGTTCCACGGAACCTATCTTTCCCTAATGCTCAGGACCTCTTTTAAACTGTTTGAAAATGAAAAGGCTCCGAGAAACGAGTCACCCGCAGGGATCACTAACGAGTTTTGTTTTGTTTGTAACGTTCATGATGCCCTCTCTTCCAAATGACCAAGAGAAACCTAGTGGCTTTTAGATGACGAGTCCGGGACAAAGTTTGTCTCAAGTGCTGTTCATTAATGACTTTCTCTCTAGTTCTCATTTTCCCTAACCGCTCTACTGCAAATGACAGTAAGGACAGACTCCTAAATGCTTTAAAAAAGGAGGCTTTCAGAAGTATTTGCCAAACCCCTAGTGGTCAAGAATGAGTTTAACCTTTCTTTAGGACAGGATCCTAAAAGCTGTAATGTGAAGATTCCGCGACAAATTTATCCCCCGCTAAGGTGAGCGAAGCGTTTTGCTTTGTTATTCATCTGCACGGAGCGAGCCTTCCAAATGAGGCCAGACTCCAAACTCTCTTAAGTTGAAGATTCCATAAGAAATGGCTCACAAGCACCGATCAGTAATGAGTTTCGCTTTCTTTTCAATGTCACCATGCGCTCCCTTCCAGATGATCTGGATAGACTCATAATGGCTTGAAGACTTGGATTCCGTGAGAAATTTCACAAAGCACTGATCACTACTGACTTTCTCTTGGTTTATCACTTTCACTGACCGATAAAGCCCATCTCTTCAGGACCCTCTCGTAACGCCTTTTAAATGAAGAGTCACAGATAACTTTTCCTCCAGCAATGATAAGTAATCAGGTTCTCTTTCTTTGCAGCTTTCTATGCCGAAGAATCAGGAGAGTAGTATGATGGCTTTAAGATGAAGGCTGCATGAAACATTTGAGGATGAGAAAAGAGTTTTGCCTTCTTTGTAATTCTCACCAGCCGATCTCTTCTTAACGATGAGGACAGACTCTCAAGGGCTGTAAGATGACGATTAAATGAGAAATTTGTCATAAGCATTCATTAATACTTCCTTTCCCTTTGTTTCTAATTTTCTCCAACCAATCGAGCCCACAAGCTCAGGACAGGATCCGGACAGCTTGAAAATGAAGATTCCATGAGAATTTTGTGCCCAGCCTTGATTAGGGCTGAGTTTTCCTTTCTTTGGACTTTTTACGAGCCCACGTCTTCTAATGGCACAAGACAGTTGGAGTTAAGCTGTGGGTAGGACGCCACGTCCTCAGGGTTATGGCTAGGCCACTTACAAGTGTGGTTCCTGTGTGCAGGCCACATGCAGTTAGAGTTAGGGAAGGGCAGAGCTCCCAGCCCTAGGTTAGCATTCTCAGCGCTAGGGTTAGGGTTCATACGGGTAGGAATCCCGATCCTAGTGTTTCCTCGACTACAGGAATCGTAAGCCTCCGTGCAAGTGGCCTTCCCGTGGGAACCCTAATCCTAGGGTTCGGGCCTTACCCATAGACACCCTAAGGCAAGGATCCCCATCTGTAGGACCTCTATGCCTAAAGTGAGCTGGCCTAACCATTGGAACCCTTACTTCAACTGGCCTATGCCTAGAACCCTAACCCTAACGCCAAGTGGCCTACCCGTAAGCATCCTAATGCTAGGGCGGGAATCCCTTCCCACAGCAAGCCTATTTCAGCGTGGCTAACCCATAGGAACCATAACCCAACTCCCCTTGGTCTAGCAATGGGAACCCTACCCCTTAGTCCAAAGGGCCTAGCTCGGGAAACCCTGACGCTGACGCCAAGTGGGCTAAGGAGCCCTAACGCCTATCCCTAACTCCAACTGACCTACTCAGAGGAACTTTAACCCAATTGGCGAGGAGCCCTACCTTTTGCAAGCCTAACTCTCCCCAAAATTAGCAAATTTCTCCTGCAATCATCCTCCAAATGTAATTCCGATGCACTGCTGGCCATTTGGGAGAGATCCCTTCTTGAAAAATGCTCTCCAGGAGACATTAGTTCCAGGTAACAGCAAGGCACGAATGTCTCCAGGGATCGTTCTCTAAATGCTATCACGATGCACCGCTGGTGATTTGGCAGAGATCCGTTCATGACAAGTCCTAGGCTTGAGACATTCACTCCAGATCACAGCTAGCTACTCATTGCTCCTCAAATCATCTTTCAAAATGCATTCGGATGAAAGCCTGGCATTACCGTTAACGAAAAATGCTGTTCATTTGACATTCCTTCCAGGTTACTGCTAGGGACGAAATTCTCGGGAATCTTCCTCAAGAAGTCAGGGGGATGCACTGCCGGCTACCTGGCAGAGAGCCCTTTCAGAGAATTGCTACAAATGAAAAATGCATTCCAGATCACAGCTAGGTGCAAATTTCTCCCGCAATCATCCTCCAAATGTCATTCATTCGGAGGCTCTGCTGGTCATTTGGCAGAGATCCGTTCGTGAAAATAGCTCAAGATGAAACATTCCAGATCAAAGCTTGGCACCAATGTCTCCAGGAATCGTCCCCTGAATGTCATTCGGAAGCCCTGCAGGTCATTTGGCAGCGATCCGTTGGTGAAAATATCATGTAGAAAAGCATTCCATGTCCCTGCTAGGGATGACTTTGCCCAAGGCAACTCGGACGCCTTGCTGCGCATTTGGGAGAGATCCATTCATGACAATTGCTAAACGTGAGCCATGAACTCCAGATCCCTACTTGGCACATATTTCTGCTGGAATCGTCCTCCAAATGGCTTTCGGGTGCACCACGGGCCATTTGGCAGAGATCCGTTCGTGAAAATAGCTAAACATGAGACAATCATTCTGGATCTCAGCTAGGACTAATTTCTCCTGGCATCGTCCTCCAAATGCCGTTCGGATGCAGTGCTGGGAAGTTGGCAGCGAACCCTTCTTGAACGTTGCGAAACATGAGCTCTTCAGTCCAGATCACTGCTTGGCAGGAATGTCTCATGGAATCGTCCTCCAAATGTCGTTACGATGCACTGCTTACCATTTCCAGAGATCCAGCCAGGACAATTCCTAAAAACGAACTATTCACTCCAGGTCACAGCTAGACACGAATATGCCCTGGCATCGTCCTCCAAGAGCCAGTCGGATACGCTGCTGGGCATTGGGCAGCTATCCAGTCCTGAAAAATATTATTCACCTAGAAAAGCATTCCATGTCCCTGCTAGGGACGACTTTGTCCTAGAATCGACCTCCAAGTGCAAATCGGAGGCATTGCTGGTATTTGGCAGAGAGCCTTCCTGAAAATTGCTAAACATGAGACATTCACTTCACATCACTGCTAGCCACCAATTTCTCCTGGAATCATTCTCCAAATGCCTTTCGGATGCACTGCTTGCCATTTGGCAGAGCAGGAAAGAATTTTGCTTGCTTAATCTAGTTTGAGGACTGACCACTACTAAATAATCAGGATAGTAGCCCAATGGCGCGAATATGAAGAGTCCCTGACAATTTTTCACAAGCACGGGTCACTAAGGATTTTCTCTTTCTTTGTAAGTTCCACGGAACCGATCTTTCCCGAATGCTCAGGACCTCTTTTAAACTGTTTGAAAATGAAAAGGCTCCGAGAAACGAGTCACCCGCAGGGATCACTAACGAGTTTTGTTTTGTTTGTAACGTTCATGATGCCCTCTCTTCCAAATGACCAAGAGAAACCTAGCGGCTTTTAGATGACGAGTCCGGGACAAAGTTTGTCTCAAGTGCTGTTCATTAATGACTTTCTCTCTAGTTCTCATTTTCCCTAACCGCTCTACTGCAAATGACAGTAAGGACAGACTCCTAAATGCTTTAAAAAAGGAGGCTTTCAGAAGTATTTGCCAAACCCCTAGTGGTCAAGAATGAGTTTAACCTTTCTTTAGGACAGGATCCTAAAAGCTGTAATGTGAAGATTCCGCGACAAATTTATCCCCCGCTAAGGTGAGCGAAGCGTTTTGCTTTGTTATTCATCTGCACGGAGCGAGCCTTCCAAATGAGGCCAGACTCCAAACTCTCTTAAGTTGAAGATTCCATAAGAAATGGCTCACAAGCACCGATCAGTAATGAGTTTCGCTTTCTTTTCAATGTCACCATGCGCTCCCTTCCAGATGATCTGAATAGACTCATAATGGCTTGAAGACTTGGATTCCGTGAGAAATTTCACAAAGCACTGATCACTACTGACTTTCTCTTGGTTTATCACTTTCACTGACCGATAAAGCCCATCTCTTCAGGACCCTCTCGTAACGCCTTTTAAATGAAGAGTCACAGATAACTTTTCCTCCAGCAATGATAAGTAATCAGGTTCTCTTTCTTTGCAGCTTTCTATGCCGAAGAATCAGGAGAGTAGTATGATGGCTTTAAGATGAAGCCTGCATGAAACATTTGAGGATGAGAAAAGAGTTTTGCCTTCTTTGTAATTCTCACCAGCCGATCTCTTCTTAACGATGAGGACAGACTCTCAAGGGCTGTAAGATGACGATTAAATGAGAAATTTGTCATAAGCATTCATTAACACTTCCTTTCCCTTTGTTTCTAATTTTCTCCAACCAATCGAGCCCACAAGCTCAGGACAGGATCCGGACAGCTTGAAAATGAAGATTCCATGAGAATTTTGTGCCCAGCCTTGATTAGGGCTGAGTTTTCCTTTCTTTGTACTTTTTACGAGCCCACGTCTTCTAATGGCACAAGACAGTTGGAGTTAAGCTGTGGGTAGGACGCCACGTCCTCAGGGTTATGGCTAGGCCACTTACAAGTGTGGTTCCTGTGTGCAGGCCACATGCAGTTAGAGTTAGGGAAGGGCAGAGCTCCCAGCCCTAGGTTAGCGTTCTCAGCGCTAGGGTTAGGGTTCATACGGGAAGGAATCCCGATCCTAGTGTTTCCTCGACCACAGGAAACGTAAGCCTCCGTGCAAGTGGCCTTCCCGTGGGAACCCTAATCCTAGGGTTCGGGCCTTACCCATAGACACCCTAAGGCAAGGATCCCCATCTGTAGGACCTCTATGCCTAAAGTGAGCTGGCCTAACCATTGGAACCCTTACTTCAACTGGCCTATGCCTAGAACCCTAACCCTAACGCCAAGTGGCCTACCCGTAAGCATCCTAATGCTAGGGCGGGAATCCCTTCCCACAGCAAGCCTATTTCAGCGTGGCTAACCCATAGGAACCATAACCCAACTCCCCTTGGTCTAGCAATGGGAACCCTACCCCTTAGTCCAAAGGGCCTAGCTCGGGAAACCCTGACGCTGACGCCAAGTGGGCTAAGGAGCCCTAACGCCTATCCCTAACTCCAACTGACCTACTCAGAGGAACTTTAACCCAATTGGCGGGGAGCCCTACCTTTTGTAAGCCGAACTCTCCCCAAAATTAGCAAATTTCTCCTGCAATCATCCTCCAAATGTAATTCCGATGCACTGCTGGCCATTTGGGAGAGATCCCTTCTTGAAAAATGCTCTCCAGGAGACATTAGTTCCAGGTAACAGCAAGGCACGAATGTCTCCAGGGATCGTTCTCTAAATGCTATCACGATGCACCGCTGGTGATTTGGCAGAGATGCGTTCATGACAAGTCCTAGGCTTGAGACATTCACTCCAGATCACAGCTAGCTACTCATTGCTCCTCAAATCATCTTTCAAAATGCATTCGGATGAAAGCCTGGCATTACCGTTAACGAAAAATGCTGTTCATTTGACATTCCTTCCAGGTTACTGCTAGGGACGAAATTCTCGGGAATCTTCCTCAAGAAGTCAGAGGGATGCACTGCCGGCTACCTGGCAGAGAGCCCTTTCAGAAAATTGCTACAAATGAAAAATGCATTCCAGATCACAGCTAGGTGCAAATTTCTCCCGCAATCATCCTCAAATGTCATTCATTCGGAGGCTCTGCTGGTCATTTGGCAGAGATCCGTTCGTGAAAATAGCTCAAGATGAAACATTCCAGATCAAAGCTTGGCACCAATGTCTCCAGGAATCGTCCCCCGAATGTCATTCGGAAGCCCTGCAGGTCATTTGGCAGCGATCCGTTGGTGAAAATATCATGTAGAAAAGCATTCCATGTCCCTGCTAGGGATGACTTTGCCCAAGGCAACTCGGACGCCTTGCTGCGCATTTGGGAGAGATCCATTCATGACAATTGCTAAACGTGAGCCATGAACTCCAGATCCCTACTTGGCACATATTTCTGCTGGAATCGTCCTCCAAATGGCTTTCGGGTGCACCACGGGCCATTTGGCAGAGATCCGTTCGTGAAAATAGCTAAACATGAGACAATCATTCTGGATCTCAGCTAGGACTAATTTCTCCTGGCATCGTCCTCCAAATGCCGTTCGGATGCGGTGCTGGGAAGTTGGCAGCGAACCCTTCTTGAACGTTGCGAAACATGAGCTCTTCAGTCCAGATCACTGCTTGGCAGGAATGTCTCATGGAATCGTCCTCCAAATGTCGTTACGATGCACTGCTTACCATTTCCAGAGATCCAGCCAGGACAATTCCTAAAAACGAACTATTCAGTCCAGGTCACAGCTAGACACGAATGTGCCCTGGCATCGTCCTCCAAGAGCCAGTCGGATACGCTGCTGGGCATTGGGCAGCTATCCATTCCTGAAAAATATTATTCACCTAGAAAAGCATTCCATGTCCCTGCTAGGGACGACTTTGTCCTAGAATCGACCTCCAAGTGCAAATCGGAGGCATTGCTGGTATTTGGCAGAGAGCCTTCCTGAAAATTGCTAAACATGAGACATTCACTTCACATCACTGCTAGCCACCAATTTCTCCTGGAATCATTCTCCAAATGCCTTTCGGATGCACTGCTTGCCATTTGGCAGAGCAGGAAAGAATTTTGCTTGCTTAATCTAGTTCGAGGACCGACCACTCCTAAATAATCAGGATAGTAGCCCAATGGCGCGAATATGAAGAGTCCCTGACAATTTGTCACAAGCACGGGTCACTAAGGATTTTCTCTTTCTTTGTAAGTTCCACAGAACCGATCTTTCCCTAATGCTCAGGACCTCTTTTAAACTATTTAAAATGAAAAGGCTCCGAGAAACGAGTCACCCGCAGGGATCACTAACGAGTTTTGTTTTGTTTGTAACGTTCATGATGCCCTCTCTTCCAAATGACCAAGGGAAACCTAGTGGCTTTTAGATGACGAGTCCGGGACAAAGTTTGTCTCAAGTGCTGTTCATTAATGACTTTCTCTCTAGTTCTCATTTTCCCTAACCGCTCTACTGCAAATGACAGTAAGGACAGACTCCCAAATGCTTTAAAAAAGGAGGCTTTCAGAAGTATTTGCCAAACCCCTAGTGGTCAAGAATGAGTTTAACCTTTCTTTAGGACAGGATCCTAAAAGCTGTAATGTGAAGATTCCGCGACAAATTTATCCCCCGCTAAGGTGAGCGAAGCGTTTTGCTTTGTTATTCATCTGCACGGAGCGAGCCTTCCAAATGAGGCCAGACTCCAAACTGTCTTAAGTTGAAGATTCCATAAGAAATGGCTCACAAGCACCGATCAGTAATGAGTTTCGCTTTCTTTTCAATGTCACCATGCGCTCCCTTCCAGATGATCTGGATAGACTCATAATGGCTTGAAGACTTGGATTCCGTGAGAAATTTCACAAAGCACTGATCACTACTGACTTTCTCTTGGTTTATCACTTTCACTGACCGATAAAGCCCATCTCTTCAGGACCCTCTCGTAACGCCTTTTAAATGAAGAGTCACAGATAACTTTTCCTCCAGCAATGATAAGTAATCAGGTTCTCTTTCTTTGCAGCTTTCTATGCCGAAGAATCAGGAGAGTAGTATGATGGATTTAAGATGAAGGCTGCATGAAACATTTGAGGATGAGAAAAGAGTTTTGCCTTCTTTGTAATTCTCACCAGCCGATCTCTTCTTAACGATGAGGACAGACTCTCAAGGGCTGTAAGATGACGATTAAATGAGAAATTTGTCATAAGCATTCATTAATACTTCCTTTCCCTTTGTTTCTAATTTTCTCCAACCAATCGAGCCCACAAGCTCAGGACAGGATCCGGACAGCTTGAAAATGAAGATTCCATGAGAATTTTGTGCCCAGCCTTGATTAGGGCTGAGTTTTCCTTTCTTTGTACTTTTTACGAGCCCACGTCTTCTAATGGCACAAGACAGTTGGAGTTAAGCTGTGGGTAGGACGCCACGTCCTCAGGGTTATGGCTAGGCCACTTACAAGTGTGGTTCCTGTGTGCAGGCCACATGCAGTTAGAGTTAGGGAAGGGCAGAGCTCCCAGCCCTAGGTTAGCGTTCTCAGCGCTAGGGTTAGGGTTCATACGGGTAGGAATCCCGATCCTAGTGTTTCCTCGACCACAGGAAACGTAAGCCTCCGTGCAAGTGGCCTTCCCGTGGGAACCCTAATCCTAGGGTTCGGGCCTTACCCATAGACACCCTAAGGCAAGGATCCCCATCTGTAGGACCTCTATGCCTAAAGTGAGCTGGCCTAACCATTGGAACCCTTACTTCAACTGGCCTATGCCTAGAACCCTAACCCTAACGCCAAGTGGCCTACCCGTAAGCATCCTAATGCTAGGGCGGGAATCCCTTCCCACAGCAAGCCTATTTCAGCGTGGCTAACCCATAGGAACCATAACCCAACTCCCCTTGGTCTAGCAATGGGAACCCTACCCCTTAGTCCAAAGGGCCTAGCTCGGGAAACCCTGACGCTGATGCCAAGTGGGCTAAGGAGCCCTAACGCCTATCCCTAACTCCAACTGACCTACTCAGAGGAACTTTAACCCAATTGGCGGGGAGCCCTACCTTTTGCAAGCCTAACTCTCCCCAAAATTAGCAAATTTCTCCTGCAATCATCCTCCAAATGTAATTCCGATGCACTGCTGGCCATTTGGGAGAGATCCCTTCTTGAAAAATGCTCTCCAGGAGACATTAGTTCCAGGTAACAGCAAGGCACGAATGTCTCCAGGGATCGTTCTCTAAATGCTATCACGATGCACCGCTGGTGATTTGGCAGAGATCCGTTCATGACAAGTCCTAGGCTTGAGACATTCACTCCAGATCACAGCTAGCTACTCATTGCTCCTCAAATCATCTTTCAAAATGCATTCGGATGAAAGCCTGGCATTACCGTTAACGAAAAATGCTGTTCATTTGACATTCCTTCCAGGTTACTGCTAGGGACGAAATTCTCGGGAATCTTCCTCAAGAAGTCAGAGGGATGCACTGCCGGCTACCTGGCAGAGAGCCCTTTCAGAAAATTGCTACAAATGAAAAATGCATTCCAGATCACAGCTAGGTGCAAATTTCTCCCGCAATCATCCTCCAAATGTCATTCATTCGGAGGCTCTGCTGGTCATTTGGCAGAGATCCGTTCGTGAAAATAGCTCAAGATGAAACATTCCAGATCAAAGCTTGGCACCAATGTCTCCAGGAATCGTCCCCCGAATGTCATTCGGAAGCCCTGCAGGTCATTTGGCAGCGATCCGTTGGTGAAAATATCATGTAGAAAAGCATTCCATGTCCCTGCTAGGGATGACTTTGCCCAAGGCAACTCGGACGCCTTGCTGCGCATTTGGGAGAGATCCATTCATGACAATTGCTAAACGTGAGCCATGAACTCCAGCTCCCTACTTGGCACATATTTCTGCTGGAATCGTCCTCCAAATGGCTTTCGGGTGCACCACGGGCCATTTGGCAGAGATCCATTCGTGAAAATAGCTAAACATGAGACAATCATTCTGGATCTCAGCTAGGACTAATTTCTCCTGGCATCGTCCTCCAAATGCCGTTCGGATGCAGTGCTGGGAAGTTGGCAGCGAACCCTTCTTGAACGTTGCTAAACATGAGCTCTTCAGTCCAGATCACTGCTTGGCAGGAATGTCTCATGGAATCGTCCTCCAAATGTCGTTACGATGCACTGCTTACCATTTCCAGAGATCCAGCCAGGACAATTCCTAAAAACGAACTATTCAGTCCAGGTCACAGCTAGACACGAATATGCATTGGCATCGTCCTCCAAGAGCCAGTCGGATACGCTGCTGGGCATTGGGCAGCTATCCATTCCTGAAAAATATTATTCACCTAGAAAAGCATTCCATGTCCCTGCTAGGGACGACTTTGTCCTAGAATCGACCTCCAAGTGCAAATCGGAGGCATTGCTGGTATTTGGCAGAGAGCCTTCCTGAAAATTGCTAAACATGAGACATTCACTTCACATCACTGCTAGCCACCAATTTCTCCTGGAATCATTCTCCAAATGCCTTTCGGATGCACTGCTTGCCATTTGGCAGAGCAGGAAAGAATTTTGCTTGCTTAATCTAGTTCGAGGACCGACCACTCCTAAATAATCAGGATAGTAGCCCAATGGCGCGAATATGAAGAGTCCCTGACAATTTGTCACAAGCACGGGTCACTAAGGATTTTCTCTTTCTTTGTAAGTTCCACAGAACCGATCTTTCCCTAATGCTCAGGACCTCTTTTAAACTATTTAAAATGAAAAGGCTCCGAGAAACGAGTCACCCGCAGGGATCACTAACGAGTTTTGTTTTGTTTGTAACGTTCATGATGCCCTCTCTTCCAAATGACCAAGGGAAACCTAGTGGCTTTTAGATGACGAGTCCGGGACAAAGTTTGTCTCAAGTGCTGTTCATTAATGACTTTCTCTCTAGTTCTCATTTTCCCAAACCGCTCTACTGCAAATGACAGTAAGGACAGACTCCCAAATGCTTTAAAAAAGGAGGCTTTCAGAAGTATTTGCCAAACCCCTAGTGGTCAAGAATGAGTTTAACCTTTCTTTAGGACAGGATCCTAAAAGCTGTAATGTGAAGATTCCGCGACAAATTTATCCCCCGCTAAGGTGAGCGAAGCGTTTTGCTTTGTTATTCATCTGCACGGAGCGAGCCTTCCAAATGAGGCCAGACTCCAAACTGTCTTAAGTTGAAGATTCCATAAGAAATGGCTCACAAGCACCGATCAGTAATGAGTTTCGCTTTCTTTTCAATGTCACCATGCGCTCCCTTCCAGATGATCTGGATAGACTCATAATGGCTTGAAGACTTGGATTCCGTGAGAAATTTCACAAAGCACTGATCACTACTGACTTTCTCTTGGTTTATCACTTTCACTGACCGATAAAGCCCATCTCTTCAGGACCCTCTCGTAACGCCTTTTAAATGAAGAGTCACAGATAACTTTTCCTCCAGCAATGATAAGTAATCAGGTTCTCTTTCTTTGCAGCTTTCTATGCCGAAGAATCAGGAGAGTAGTATGATGGCTTTAAGATGAAGGCTGCATGAAACATTTGAGGATGAGAAAAGAGTTTTGCCTTCTTTGTAATTCTCACCAGCCGATCTCTTCTTAACGATGAGGACAGACTCTCAAGGGCTGTAAGATGACGATTAAATGAGAAATTTGTCATAAGCATTCATTAATACTTCCTTTCCCTTTGTTTCTAATTTTCTCCAACCAATCGAGCCCACAAGCTCAGGACAGGATCCGGACAGCTTGAAAATGAAGATTCCATGAGAATTTTGTGCCCAGCCTTGATTAGGGCTGAGTTTTCCTTTCTTTGTACTTTTTACGAGCCCACGTCTTCTAATGGCACAAGACAGTTGGAGTTAAGCTGTGGGTAGGACGCCACGTCCTCAGGGTTATGGCTAGGCCACTTACAAGTGTGGTTCCTGTGTGCAGGCCACATGCAGTTAGAGTTAGGGAAGGGCAGAGCTCCCAGCCCTAGGTTAGCGTTCTCAGCGCTAGGGTTAGGGTTCATACGGGTAGGAATCCCGATCCTAGTGTTTCCTCGACCACAGGAAACGTAAGCCTCCGTGCAAGTGGCCTTCCCGTGGGAACCCTAATCCTAGGGTTCGGGCCTTACCCATAGACACCCTAAGGCAAGGATCCCCATCTGTAGGACCTCTATGCCTAAAGTGAGCTGGCCTAACCATTGGAACCCTTACTTCAACTGGCCTATGCCTAGAACCCTAACCCTAACGCCAAGTGGCCTACCCGTAAGCATCCTAATGCTAGGGCGGGAATCCCTTCCCACAGCAAGCCTATTTCAGCGTGGCTAACCCATAGGAACCATAACCCAACTCCCCTTGGTCTAGCAATGGGAACCCTACCCCTTAGTCCAAAGGGCCTAGCTCGGGAAACCCTGACGCTGATGCCAAGTGGGCTAAGGAGCCCTAACGCCTATCCCTAACTCCAACTGACCTACTCAGAGGAACTTTAACCCAATTGGCGGGGAGCCCTACCTTTTGCAAGCCTAACTCTCCCCAAAATTAGCAAATTTCTCCTGCAATCATCCTCCAAATGTAATTCCGATGCACTGCTGGCCATTTGGGAGAGATCCCTTCTTGAAAAATGCTCTCCAGGAGACATTAGTTCCAGGTAACAGCAAGGCACGAATGTCTCCAGGGATCGTTCTCTAAATGCTATCACGATGCACCGCTGGTGATTTGGCAGAGATCCGTTCATGACAAGTCCTAGGCTTGAGACATTCACTCCAGATCACAGCTAGCTACTCATTGCTCCTCAAATCATCTTTCAAAATGCATTCGGATGAAAGCCTGGCATTACCGTTAACGAAAAATGCTGTTCATTTGACATTCCTTCCAGGTTACTGCTAGGGACGAAATTCTCGGGAATCTTCCTCAAGAAGTCAGAGGGATGCACTGCCGGCTACCTGGCAGAGAGCCCTTTCAGAAAATTGCTACAAATGAAAAATGCATTCCAGATCACAGCTAGGTGCAAATTTCTCCCGCAATCATCCTCCAAATGTCATTCATTCGGAGGCTCTGCTGGTCATTTGGCAGAGATCCGTTCGTGAAAATAGCTCAAGATGAAACATTCCAGATCAAAGCTTGGCACCAATGTCTCCAGGAATCGTCCCCCGAATGTCATTCGGAAGCCCTGCAGGTCATTTGGCAGCGATCCGTTGGTGAAAATATCATGTAGAAAAGCATTCCATGTCCCTGCTAGGGATGACTTTGCCCAAGGCAACTCGGACGCCTTGCTGCGCATTTGGGAGAGATCCATTCATGACAATTGCTAAACGTGAGCCATGAACTCCAGCTCCCTACTTGGCACATATTTCTGCTGGAATCGTCCTCCAAATGGCTTTCGGGTGCACCACGGGCCATTTGGCAGAGATCCATTCGTGAAAATAGCTAAACATGAGACAATCATTCTGGATCTCAGCTAGGACTAATTTCTCCTGGCATCGTCCTCCAAATGCCGTTCGGATGCAGTGCTGGGAAGTTGGCAGCGAACCCTTCTTGAACGTTGCTAAACATGAGCTCTTCAGTCCAGATCACTGCTTGGCAGGAATGTCTCATGGAATCGTCCTCCAAATGTCGTTACGATGCACTGCTTACCATTTCCAGAGATCCAGCCAGGACAATTCCTAAAAACGAACTATTCAGTCCAGGTCACAGCTAGACACGAATATGCCCTGGCATCGTCCTCCAAGAGCCAGTCGGATACGCTGCTGGGCATTGGGCAGCTATCCATTCCTGAAAAATATTATTCACCTAGAAAAGCATTCCATGTCCCTGCTAGGGACGACTTTGTCCTAGAATCGACCTCCAAGTGCAAATCGGAGGCATTGCTGGTATTTGGCAGAGAGCCTTCCTGAAAATTGCTAAACATGAGACATTCACTTCACATCACTGCTAGCCACCAATTTCTCCTGGAATCATTCTCCAAATGCCTTTCGGATGCACTGCTTGCCATTTGGCAGAGCAGGAAAGAATTTTGCTTGCTTAATCTAGTTCGAGGACCGACCACTCCTAAATAATCAGGATAGTAGCCCAATGGCGCGAATATGAAGAGTCCCTGACAATTTGTCACAAGCACGGGTCACTAAGGATTTTCTCTTTCTTTGTAAGTTCCACGGAACCGATCTTTCCCTAATGCTCAGGACCTCTTTTAAACTGTTTTAAAATGAAAAGGCTCCGAGAAACGAGTCAGCCGCAGGGATCACTACCGAGTTTTGTTTTGTTTGTAACGTTCATGATGCCCTCTCTTCCAAATGACCAAGAGAAACCTAGTGGCTTTTAGATGACGAGTCCAGGACAAAGTTTGTCTCAAGTGCTGTTCATTAATGACTTTCTCTCTAGTTCTCATTTTCCCTAACCGCTCTACTGCAAATGACAGTAAGGACAGACTCCCAAATGCTTTAAAAAAGGAGGCTTTCAGAAGTATTTGCCAAACCCCTAGTGGTCAAGAATGAGTTTAACCTTTCTTTAGGACAGGATCCTAAAAGCTGTAATGTGAAGATTCCGCGACAAATTTATCCCCCGCTAAGGTGAGCGAAGCGTTTTGCTTTGTTATTCATCTGCACGGAGCGAGCCTTCCAAATGAGGCCAGACTCCAAACTGTCTTAAGTTGAAGATTCCATAAGAAATGGCTCACAAGCACCGATCAGTAATGAGTTTCGCTTTCTTTTCAATGTCACCATGCGCTCCCTTCCAGATGATCTGGATAGACTCATAATGGCTTGAAGACTTGGATTCCGTGAGAAATTTCACAAAGCACTGATCACTACTGACTTTCTCTTGGTTTATCACTTTCACTGACCGATAAAGCCCATCTCTTCAGGACCCTCTCGTAACGCCTTTTAAATGAAGAGTCACAGATAACTTTTCCTCCAGCAATGATAAGTAATCAGGTTCTCTTTCTTTGCAGCTTTCTATGCCGAAGAATCAGGAGAGTAGTATGATGGCTTTAAGATGAAGGCTGCATGAAACATTTGAGGATGAGAAAAGAGTTTTGCCTTCTTTGTAATTCTCACCAGCCGATCTCTTCTTAACGATGAGGACAGACTCTCAAGGGCTGTAAGATGACGATTAAATGAGAAATTTGTCATAAGCATTCATTAATACTTCCTTTCCCTTTGTTTCTAATTTTCTCCAACCAATCGAGCCCACAAGCTCAGGACAGGATCCGGACAGCTTGAAAATGAAGATTCCATGAGAATTTTGTGCCCAGCCTTGATTAGGGCTGAGTTTTCCTTTCTTTGCACTTTTTACGAGCCCACGTCTTCTAATGGCACAAGACAGTTGGAGTTAAGCTGTGGGTAGGACGCCACGTCCTCAGGGTTATGGCTAGGCCACTTACAAGTGTGGTTCCTGTGTGCAGGCCACATGCAGTTAGAGTTAGGGAAGGGCAGAGCTCCCAGCCCTAGGTTAGCGTTCTCAGCGCTAGGGTTAGGGTTCATACGGGTAGGAATCCCGATCCTAGTATTTCCTCGACCACAGGAAACGTAAGCCTCCGTGCAAGTGGCCTTCCCGTGGGAACCCTAATCCTAGGGTTCGGGCCTTACCCATAGACACCCTAAGGCAAGGATCCCCATCTGTAGGACCTCTATGCCTAAAGTGAGCTGGCCTAACCATTGGAACCCTTACTTCAACTGGCCTATGCCTAGAACCCTAACCCTAACGCCAAGTGGCCTACCCGTAAGCATCCTAATGCTAGGGCGGGAATCCCTTCCCACAGCAAGCCTATTTCAGCGTGGCTAACCCATAGGAACCATAACCCAACTCCCCTTGGTCTAGCAATGGGAACCCTACCCCTTAGTCCAAAGGGCCTAGCTCGGGAAACCCTGACGCTGACGCCAAGTGGGCTAAGGAGCCCTAACGCCTATCCCTAACTCCAACTGACCTACTCAGAGGAACTTTAACCCAATTGGCGGGGAGCCCTACCTTTTGCAAGCCTAACTCTCCACAAAATTAGCAAATTTCTCCTGCAATCATCCTCCAAATGTAATTCCGATGCACTGCTGGCCATTTGGGAGAGATCCCTTCTTGAAAAATGCTCTCCAGGAGACATTAGTTCCAGGTAACAGCAAGGCACGAATGTCTCCAGGGATCGTTCTCTAAATGCTATCACGATGCACCGCTGGTGATTTGGCAGAGATCCGTTCATGACAAGTCCTAGGCTTGAGACATTCACTCCAGATCACAGCTAGCTACTCACTGCTCCTCAAATCAACTTTCAAAATGCATTCGGATGAAAGCCTGGCATTACCGTTAACGAAAAATGCTGTTCATTTGACATTCCTTCCAGGTTACTGCTAGGGACAAAATTCTCGGGAATCTTCCTCAAGAAGTCAGAGGGATGCACTGCCGGCTACCTGGCATAGAGCCCTTTCAGAAAATTGCTACAAATGAAAAATGCATTCCAGATCACAGCTAGGTGCAAATTTCTCCCGCAATCATCCTCCAAATGTCATTCATTCGGAGGCTCTGCTGGTCATTTGGCAGAGATCCGTTCGTGAAAATAGCTCAAGATGAAACATTCCAGATCAAAGCTTGGCACCAATGTCTCCAGGAATCGTCCCCCGAATGTCATTCGGAAGCCCTGCAGGTCATTTGGCAGCGATCCGTTGGTGAAAATATCATGTAGAAAAGCATTCCATGTCCCTGCTAGGGATGACTTTGCCCAAGGCAACTCGGACGCCTTGCTGCGCATTTGGGAGAGATCCATTCATGACAATTGCTAAACATGAGCCATGAACTCCAGCTCCCTACTTGGCACATATTTCTGCTGGAATCGTCCTCCAAATGGCTTTCGGGTGCACCACGGGCCATTTGGCAGAGATCCGTTCGTGAAAATAGCTAAACATGAGACAATCATTCTGGATCTCAGCTAGGACTAATTTCTCCTGGCATCGTCCTCCAAATGCCGTTCGGATGCAGTGCTGGGAAGTTGGCAGCGAACCTTTCTTGAACGTTGCTAAACATGAGCTCTTCAGTCCAGATCACTGCTTGGCAGGAATGTCTCATGGAATCGTCCTCCAAATGTCGTTACGATGCACTGCTTACCATTTCCAGAGATCCAGCCAGGACAATTCCTAAAAACGAACTATTCACTCCAGGTCACAGCTAGACACGAATATGCCCTGGCATCGTCCTCCAAGAGCCAGTCGGATACGCTGCTGGGCATTGGGCAGCTATCCATTCCTGAAAAATATTATTCACCTAGAAAAGCATTCCATGTCCCTGCTAGGGACGACTTTGTCCTAGAATCGACCTCCAAGTGCAAATCGGAGGCATTGCTGGTATTTGGCAGAGACCCTTCCTGAAAATTGCTAAACATGAGACATTCACTTCACATCACTGCTAGCCACCAATTTCTCCTGGAATCATTCTCCAAATGCCTTTCGGATGCACTGCTTGCCATTTGGCAGAGCAGGAAAGAATTTTGCTTGCTTAATCTAGTTCGAGGACCGACCACTCCTAAATAATCAGGATAGTAGCCCAATGGCGCGAATATGAAGAGTCCCTGACAATTTGTCACAAGCACGGGTCACTAAGGATTTCCTCTTTCTTTGTAAGTTCCACGGAACCGATCTTTCCCTAATGCTCAGGACCTCTTTTAAACTGTTTTAAAATGAAAAGGCTCCGAGAAACGAGTCACCCGCAGGGATCACTAACGAGTTTTGTTTTGTTTGTAACGTTCATGATGCCCTCTCTTCCAAATGACCAAGAGAAACCTAGTGGCTTTTAGATGACGAGTCCGGGACAAAGTTTGTCTCAAGTGCTGTTCATTAATGACTTTCTCTCTAGTTCTCATTTTCCCTAACCGCTCTACTGCAAATGACAGTAAGGACAGACTCCTAAATGCTTTAAAAAAGGAGGCTTTCAGAAGTATTTGCCAAACCCCTAGTGGTCAAGAATGAGTTTAACCTTTCTTTAGGACAGGATCCTAAAAGCTGTAATGTGAAGATTCCGCGACAAATTTATCCCCCGCTAAGGTGAGCGAAGCGTTTTGCTTTGTTATTCATCTGCACGGAGCGAGCCTTCCAAATGAGGCCAGACTCCAAACTCTCTTAAGTTGAAGATTCCATAAGAAATGGCTCACAAGCACCGATCAGTAATGAGTTTCGCTTTCTTTTCAATGTCACCATGCGCTCCCTTCCAGATGATCTGGATAGACTCATAATGGCTTGAAGACTTGGATTCCGTGAGAAATTTCACAAAGCACTGATCACTACTGACTTTCTCTTGGTTTATCACTTTCACTGACCGATAAAGCCCATCTCTTCAGGACCCTCTCGTAACGCCTTTTAAATGAAGAGTCACAGATAACTTTTCCTCCAGCAATGATAAGTAATCAGGTTCTCTTTCTTTGCAGCTTTCTATGCCGAAGAATCAGGAGAGTAGTATGATGGCTTTAAGATGAAGGCTGCATGAAACATTTGAGGATGAGAAAAGAGTTTTGCCTTCTTTGTAATTCTCACCAGCCGATCTCTTCTTAACGATGAGGACAGACTCTCAAGGGCTGTAAGATGACGATTAAATGAGAAATTTGTCATAAGCATTCATTAACACTTCCTTTCCCTTTGTTTCTAATTTTCTCCAACCAATCGAGCCCACAAGCTCAGGACAGGATCCGGACAGCTTGAAAATGAAGATTCCATGAGAATTTTGTGCCCAGCCTTGATTAGGGCTGAGTTTTCCTTTCTTTGTACTTTTTACGAGCCCACGTCTTCTAATGGCACAAGACAGTTGGAGTTAAGCTGTGGGTAGGACGCCACGTCCTCAGGGTTATGGCTAGGCCACTTACAAGTGTGGTTCCTGTGTGCAGGCCACATGCAGGTAGAGTTAGGGAAGGGCAGAGCTCCCAGCCCTAGGTTAGCGTTCTCAGCGCTAGGGTTAGGGTTCATACGGGTAGGAATCCCGATCCTAGTGTTTCCTCGACCACAGGAAACGTAAGCCTCCGTGCAAGTGGCCTTCCCGTGGGAACCCTAATCCTAGGGTTCGGGCCTTACCCATAGACACCCTAAGGCAAGGATCCCCATCTGTAGGACCTCTATGCCTAAAGTGAGCTGGCCTAACCATTGGAACCCTTACTTCAACTGGCCTATGCCTAGAACCCTAACCCTAACACCAAGTGGCCTACCCGTAAGCATCCTAATGCTAGGGCGGGAATCCCTTCCCACAGCAAGCCTATTTCAGCGTGGCTAACCCATAGGAACCATAACCCAACTCCCCTTGGTCTAGCAATGGGAACCCTACCCCTTAGTCCAAAGGGCCTAGCTCGGGAAACCCTGACGCTGACGCCAAGTGGGCTAAGGAGCCCTAACGCCTATCCCTAACTCCAACTGACCTACTCAGAGGAACTTTAACCCAATTGGCGGGGAGCCCTACCTTTTGCAAGCCTAACTCTCCCCAAAATTAGCAAATTTCTCCTGCAATCATCCTCCAAATGTAATTCCGATGCACTGCTGGCCATTTGGGAGAGATCCCTTCTTGAAAAATGCTCTCCAGGAGACATTAGTTCCAGGTAACAGCAAGGCACGAATGTCTCCAGGGATCGTTCTCTAAATGCTATCACGATGCACCGCTGGTGATTTGGCAGAGATCCGTTCATGACAAGTCCTAGGCTTGAGACATTCACTCCAGATCACAGCTAGCTACTCATTGCTCCTCAAATCATCTTTCAAAATGCATTCGGATGAAAGCCTGGCATTACCGTTAACGAAAAATGCTGTTCATTTGACATTCCTTCCAGGTTACTGCTAGGGACGAAATTCTCGGGAATCTTCCTCAAGAAGTCAGAGGGATGCACTGCCGGCTACCTGGCAGAGAGCCCTTTCAGAAAATTGCTACAAATGAAAAATGCATTCCAGATCACAGCTAGGTGCAAATTTCTCCCGCAATCATCCTCCAAATGTCATTCATTCGGAGGCTCTGCTGGTCATTTGGCAGAGATCCGTTCGTGAAAATAGCTCAAGATGAAACATTCCAGATCAAAGCTTGGCACCAATGTCTCCAGGAATCGTCCCCCGAATGTCATTCGGAAGCCCTGCAGGTCATTTGGCAGCGATCCGTTGGTGAAAATATCATGTAGAAAAGCATTCCATGTCCCTGCTAGGGATGACTTTGCCCAAGGCAACTCGGACGCCTTGCTGCGCATTTGGGAGAGATCCATTCATGACAATTGCTAAACGTGAGCCATGAACTCCAGATCCCTACTTGGCACATATTTCTGCTGGAATCGTCCTCCAAATGGCTTTCGGGTGCACCACGGGCCATTTGGCAGAGATCCGTTCGTGAAAATAGCTAAACATGAGACAATCATTCTGGATCTCAGCTAGGACTAATTTCTCCTGGCATCGTCCTCCAAATGCCGTTCGGATGCAGTGCTGGGAAGTTGGCAGCGAACCCTTCTTGAACGTTGCTAAACATGAGCTCTTCAGTCCAGATCACTGCTTGGCAGGAATGTCTCATGGAATCGTCCTCCAAATGTCGTTACGATGCACTGCTTACCATTTCCAGAGATCCAGCCAGGACAATTCCTAAAAACAAACTATTCAGTCCAGGTCACAGCTAGACACGAATATGCCCTGGCATCGTCCTCCAAGAGCCAGTCGGATACGCTGCTGGGCATTGGGCAGCTATCCATTCCTGAAAAATATTATTCACCTAGAAAAGCATTCCATGTCCCTGCTAGGGACGACTTTGTCCTAGAATCGACCTCCAAGTGCAAATCGGAGGCATTGCTGGTATTTGGCAGAGAGCCTTCCTGAAAATTTCTAAACATGAGACATTCACTTCACATCACTGCTAGACACCAATTTCTCCTGGAATCATTCTCCAAATGCCTTTCGGATGCACTGCTTGCCATTTGGCAGAGCAGGAAAGAATTTTGCTTGCTTAATCTAGTTCGAGGACCGACCACTCCTAAATAATCAGGATAGTAGCCCAATGGCGCGAATATGAAGAGTCCCTGACAATTTGTCACAAGCACGGGTCACTAAGGATTTCCTCTTTCTTTGTAAGTTCCACGGAACCGATCTTTCCCTAATGCTCAGGACCTCTTTTAAACTGTTTTAAAATGAAAAGGCTCCGAGAAACGAGTCACCCGCAGGGATCACTAACGAGTTTTGTTTTGTTTGTAACGTTCATGATGCCCTCTCTTCCAAATGACCAAGAGAAACCTAGCGGCTTTTAGATGACGAGTCCGGGACAAAGTTTGTCTCAAGTGCTGTTCATTAATGACTTTCTCTCTAGTTCTCATTTTCCCTAACCGCTCTACTGCAAATGACAGTAAGGACAGACTCCTAAATGCTTTAAAAAAGGAGGCTTTCAGAAGTATTTGCCAAACCCCTAGTGGTCAAGAATGAGTTTAACCTTTCTTTAGGACAGGATCCTAAAAGCTGTAATGTGAAGATTCCGCGACAAATTGATCCCCCGCTAAGGTGAGCGAAGCGTTTTGCTTTGTTATTCATCTGCACGGAGCGAGCCTTCCAAATGAGGCCAGACTCCAAACTGTCTTAAGTTGAAGTTTCCATAAGAAATGGCTCACAAGCACCGATCAGTAATGAGTTTCGCTTTCTTTTCAATGTCACCATGCGCTCCCTTCCAGATTATCTGGATAGACTCATAATGGCTTGAAGACTTGGATTCCGTGAGAAATTTCACAAAGCACTGATCACTACTGACTTTCTCTCGGTTTATTACTGTCACTGACCGATAAAGCCCATCTCTTCAGGACCCTCCCGTAACGCCTTTTAAATGAAGAGTCACAGATAACTTTTCCTCCAGCAATGATAAGTAATCAGGTTCTCTTTCTTTGCAGCTTTCTATGCCGAAGAATCAGGAGAGTAGTATGATGGCTTTAAGATGAAGCTTGCATGAAACATTTGAGGATGAGAAAAGAGTTTTGCCTTCTTTGTAATTCTCACCAGCCGATCTCTTCTTAACGATGAGGACAGACTCTCAAGGGCTGTAAGATGACGATTAAATGAGAAATTTGTCATAAGCATTCATTAATACTTCCTTTCCCTTTGTTTCTAATTTTCTCCAACCAATCGAGCCCACAAGCTCAGGACAGGATCCGGACAGCTTGAAAATGAAGATTCCATGAGAATTTTGTGCCCAGCCTTGATTAGGGCTGAGTTTTCCTTTCTTTGTACTTTTTACGAGCCCACGTCTTCTAATGGCACAAGACAGTTGGAGTTAAGCTGTGGGTAGGACGCCACGTCCTCAGGGTTATGGCTAGGCCACTTACAAGTGTGGTTCCTGTGTGCAGGCCACATGCAGGTAGAGTTAGGGAAGGGCAGAGCTCCCAGCCCTAGGTTAGCGTTCTCAGCGCTAGGGTTAGGGTTCATACGGGTAGGAATCCCGATCCTAGTGTTTCCTCGACCACAGGAAACGTAAGCCTCCGTGCAAGTGGCCTTCCCGTGGGAACCCTAATCCTAGGGTTCGGGCCTTACCCATAGACACCCTAAGGCAAGGATCCCCATCTGTAGGACCTCTATGCCTAAAGTGAGCTGGCCTAACCATTGGAACCCTTACTTCAACTGGCCTATGCCTAGAACCCTAACCCTAACGCCAAGTGGCCTACCCGTAAGCATCCTAATGCTAGGGCGGGAATCCCTTCCCACAGCAAGCCTATTTCAGCGTGGCTAACCCATAGGAACCATAACCCAACTCCCCTTGGTCTAGCAATGGGAACCCTACCCCTTAGTCCAAAGGGCCTAGCTCGGGAAACCCTGACGCTGACGCCAAGTGGGCTAAGGAGCCCTAACGCCTATCCCTAACTCCAACTGACCTACTCAGAGGAACTTTAACCCAATTGGCGGGGAGCCCTACCTTTTGCAAGCCTAACTCTCCCCAAAATTAGCAAATTTCTCCTGCAATCATCCTCCAAATGTAATTCCGATGCACTGCTGGCCATTTGGGAGAGATCCCTTCTTGAAAAATGCTCTCCAGGAGACATTAGTTCCAGGTAACAGCAAGGCACGAATGTCTCCAGGGATCGTTCTCTAAATGCTATCACGATGCACCGCTGGTGATTTGGCAGAGATCCGTTCATGACAAGTCCTAGGCTTGAGACATTCACTCCAGATCACAGCTAGCTACTCATTGCTCCTCAAATCATCTTTCAAAATGCATTCGGATGAAAGCCTGGCATTACCGTTAACGAAAAATGCTGTTCATTTGACATTCCTTCCAGGTTACTGCTAGGGACGAAATTCTCGGGAATCTTCCTCAAGAAGTCAGAGGGATGCACTGCCAGCTACCTGGCAGAGAGCCCTTTCAGAAAATTGCTACAAATGAAAAATGCATTCCAGATCACAGCTAGGTGCAAATTTCTCCCGCAATCATCCTCCAAATGTCATTCATTCGGAGGCTCTGCTGGTCATTTGGCAGAGATCCGTTCGTGAAAATAGCTCAAGATGAAACATTCCAGATCAAAGCTTGGCACCAATGTCTCCAGGAATCGTCCCCCGAATGTCATTCGGAAGCCCTGCAGGTCATTTGGCAGCGATCCGTTGGTGAAAATATCATGTAGAAAAGCATTCCATGTCCCTGCTAGGGATGACTTTGCCCAAGGCAACTCGGACGCCTTGCTGCGCATTTGGGAGAGATCCATTCATGACAATTGCTAAACGTGAGCCATGAACTCCAGATCCCTACTTGGCACATATTTCTGCTGGAATCGTCCTCCAAATGGCTTTCGGGTGCACCACGGGCCATTTGGCAGAGATCCGTTCGTGAAAATAGCTAAACATGAGACAATCATTCTGGATCTCAGCTAGGACTAATTTCTCCTGGCATCGTCCTCCAAATGCCGTTCGGATGCAGTGCTGGGAAGTTGGCAGCGAACCCTTCTTGAACGTTGCTAAACATGAGCTCTTCAGTCCAGATCACTGCTTGGCAGGAATGTCTCATGGAATCGTCCTCCAAATGTCGTTACGATGCACTGCTTACCATTTCCAGAGATCCAGCCAGGACAATTCCTAAAAACGAACTATTCAGTCCAGGTCACAGCTAGACACGAATATGCCCTGGCATCGTCCTCCAAGAGCCAGTCGGATACGCTGCTGGGCATTGGGCAGCTATCCATTCCTGAAAAATATTATTCACCTAGAAAAGCATTCCATGTACCTGCTAGGGACGACTTTGTCCTAGAATCGACCTCCAAGTGCAAATCGGAGGCATTGCTGGTATGTGGCAGAGAGCCTTCCTGAAAATTGCTAAACATGAGACATTCACTTCACATCACTGCTAGCCACCAATTTCTCCTGGAAGCATTCTCCAAATGCCTTTCGGATGCACTGCTTGCCATTTGGCAGAGCAGGAAAGAATTTTGCTTGCTTAATCTAGTTCGAGGACCGACCACTCCTAAATAATCAGGATAGTAGCCCAATGGCGCGAATATGAAGAGTCCCTGACAATTTGTCACAAGCACGGGTCACTAAGGATTTTCTCTTTCTTTGTAAGTTCCACGGAACCGATCTTTCCCTAATGCTCAGGACCTCTTTTAAACTGTTTTAAAATGAAAAGGCTCCGAGAAACGAGTCACCCGCAGGGATCACTAACGAGTTTTGTTTTGTTTGTAACGTTCATGATGCCCTCTCTTCCAAATGACCAAGAGAAACCTAGCGGCTTTTAGATGACGAGTCCGGGACAAAGTTTGTCTCAAGTGCTGTTCATTAATGACTTTCTCTCTAGTTCTCATTTTCCCTAACCGCTCTACTGCAAATGACAGTAAGGACAGACTCCTAAATGCGTTAAAAAAGGAGGTTTTCAGAAGTATTTGCCAAACCCCTAGTGGTCAAGAATGAGTTTAACCTTTCTTTAGGACAGGATCCTAAAAGCTGTAATGTGAAGATTCCGCGACAAATTTATCCCCCGCTAAGGTGAGCGAAGCGTTTTGCTTTGTTATTCATCTGCACGGAGCGAGCCTTCCAAATGAGGCCAGACTCCAAACTGTCTTAAGTTGAAGATTCCATAAGAAATGGCTCACAAGCACCGATCAGTAATGAGTTTCGCTTTCTTTTCAATGTCACCATGCGCTCCCTTCCAGATTATCTGGATAGACTCATAATGGCTTGAAGACTTGGATTCCGTGAGAAATTTCACAAAGCACTGATCACTACTGACTTTCTCTCGGTTTATTACTGTCACTGACCGATAAAGCCCATCTCTTCAGGACCCTCCCGTAACGCCTTTTAAATGAAGAGTCACAGATAACTTTTCCTCCAGCAATGATAAGTAATCAGGTTCTCTTTCTTTGCAGCTTTCTATGCCGAAGAATCAGGAGAGTAGTATGATGGCTTTAAGATGAAGCTTGCATGAAACATTTGAGGATGAGAAAAGAGTTTTGCCTTCTTTGTAATTCTCACCAGCCGATCTCTTCTTAACGATGAGGACAGACTCTCAAGGGCTGTAAGATGACGATTAAATGAGAAATTTGTCATAAGCATTCATTAATACTTCCTTTCCCTTTGTTTCTAATTTTCTCCAACCAATCGAGCCCACAAGCTCAGGACAGGATCCGGACAGCTTGAAAATGAAGATTCCATGAGAATTTTGTGCCCAGCCTTGATTAGGGCTGAGTTTTCCTTTCTTTGTACTTTTTACGAGCCCACGTCTTCTAATGGCACAAGACAGTTGGAGTTAAGCTGTGGGTAGGACGCCACGTCCTCAGGGTTATGGCTAGGCCACTTACAAGTGTGGTTCCTGTGTGCAGGCCACATGCAGTTAGAGTTAGGGAAGGGCAGAGCTCCCAGCCCTAGGTTAGCGTTCTCAGCACTAGGGTTAGGGTTCATACGGGTAGGAATCCCGATCCTAGTGTTTCCTCGACCACAGGAAACGTAAGCCTCCGTGCAAGTGGCCTTCCCGTGGGAACCCTAATCCTAGGGTTCGGGCCTTACCCATAGACACCCTAAGGCAAGGATCCCCATCTGTAGGACCTCTATGCCTAAAGTGAGCTGGCCTAACCATTGGAACCCTTACTTCAACTGGCCTATGCCTAGAACCCTAACCCTAACGCCAAGTGGCCTACCCGTAAGCATCCTAATGCTAGGGCGGGAATCCCTTCCCACAGCAAGCCTATTTCAGCGTGGCTAACCCATAGGAACCATAACCCAACTCCCCTTGGTCTAGCAATGGGAACCCTACCCCTTAGTCCAAAGGGCCTAGCTCGGGAAACCCTGACGCTGACGCCAAGTGGGCTAAGGAGCCCTAACGCCTATCCCTAACTCCAACTGACCTACTCAGAGGAACTTTAACCCAATTGGCGGGGAGCCCTACCTTTTGCAAGCCTAACTCTCCCCAAAATTAGCAAATTTCTCCTGCAATCATCCTCCAAATGCAATTCCGATGCACTGCTGGCCATTTGGGAGAGATCCCTTCTTGAAAAATGCTCTCCAGGAGACATTAGTTCCAGGTAACAGCAAGGCACGAATGTCTCCAGGGATCGTTCTCTAAATGCTATCACGATGCACCGCTGGTGATTTGGCAGAGATCCGTTCATGACAAGTCCTAGGCTTGAGACATTCACTCCAGATCACAGCTAGCTACTCATTGCTCCTCAAATCATCTTTCAAAATGCATTCGGATGAAAGCCTGGCATTACCGTTAACGAAAAATGCTGTTCATTTGACATTCCTTCCAGGTTACTGCTAGGGACGAAATTCTCGGGAATCTTCCTCAAGAAGTCAGAGGGATGCACTGCCGGCTACCTGGCAGAGAGCCCTTTCAGAAAATTGCTACAAATGAAAAATGCATTCCAGATCACAGCTAGGTGCAAATTTCTCCCGCAATCATCCTCCAAATGTCATTCATTCGGAGGCTCTGCTGGTCATTTGGCAGAGATCCGTTCGTGAAAATAGCTCAAGATGAAACATTCCAGATCAAAGCTTGGCACCAATGTCTCCAGGAATCGTCCCCCGAATGTCATTCGGAAGCCCTGCAGGTCATTTGGCAGCGATCCGTTGGTGAAAATATCATGTAGAAAAGCATTCCATGTCCCTGCTAGGGATGACTTTGCCCAAGGCAACTCGGACGCCTTGCTGCGCATTTGGGAGAGATCCATTCATGACAATTGCTAAACGTGAGCCATGAACTCCAGATCCCTACTTGGCACATATTTCTGCTGGAATCGTCCTCCAAATGGCTTTCGGGTGCACCACGGGCCATTTGGCAGAGATCCGTTCGTGAAAATAGCTAAACATGAGACAATCATTCTGGATCTCAGCTAGGACTAATTTCTCCTGGCATCGTCCTCCAAATGCCGTTCGGATGCAGTGCTGGGAAGTTGGCAGCGAACCCTTCTTGAACGTTGCGAAACATGAGCTCTTCAGTCCAGATCACTGCTTGGCAGGAATGTCTCATGGAATCGTCCTCCAAATGTCGTTACGATGCACTGCTTACCATTTCCAGAGATCCAGCCAGGACAATTCCTAAAAACGAACTATTCAGTCCAGGTCACAGCTAGACATGAATGTGCCCTGGCATCGTCCTCCAAGAGCCAGTCGGATACGCTGCTGGGCATTGGGCAGCTATCCATTCCTGAAAAATATTATTCACCTAGAAAAGCATTCCATGTCCCTGCTAGGGACGACTTTGTCCTAGAATCGACCTCCAAGTGCAAATCGGAGGCATTGCTGGTGTTTGGCAGAGAGCCTTCCTGAAAATTGCTAAACATGAGACATTCACTTCACATCACTGCTAGCCACCAATTTCTCCTGGAATCATTCTCCAAATGCCTTTCGGATGCACTGCTTGCCATTTGGCAGAGCAGGAAAGAATTTTGCTTGCTTAATCTAGTTCGAGGACCGACCACTCCTAAATAATCAGGATAGTAGCCCAATGGCGCGAATATGAAGAGTCCCTGACAATTTGTCACAAGCACGGGTCACTAAGGATTTTCTCTTTCTTTGTAAGTTCCACGGAACCGATCTTTCCCGAATGCTCAGGACCTCTTTTAAACTGTTTGAAAATGAAAAGGCTCCGAGAAACGAGTCACCCGCAGGGATCACTAACGAGTTTTGTTTTGTTTGTAACGTTCATGATGCCCTCTCTTCCAAATGACCAAGAGAAACCTAGCGGCTTTTAGATGACTAGTCCGGGACAAAGTTTGTCTCAAGTGCTGTTCATTAATGACTTTCTCTCTAGTTCTCATTTTCCCTAACCGCTCTACTGCAAATGACAGTTAGGACAGACTCCTAAATGCTTTAAAAAAGGAGGCTTTCAGAAGTATTTGCCAAACCCCTAGTGGTCAAGAATGAGTTTAACCTTTCTTTAGGACAGGATCCTAAAAGCTGTAATGTGAAGATTCCGCGACAAATTTATCCCCCGCTAAGGTGAGCGAAGCGTTTTGCTTTGTTATTCATCTGCACGGAGCGAGCCTTCCAAATGAGGCCAGACTCCAAACTGTCTTAAGTTGAAGATTCCATAAGAAATGGCTCACAAGCACCGATCAGTAATGAGTTTCGCTTTCTTTTCAATGTCACCATGCGCTCCCTTCCAGATGATCTGGATAGACTCATAATGGCTTGAAGACTTGGATTCCGTGAGAAATTTCACAAAGCACTGATCACTACTGACTTTCTCTCGGTTTATTACTTTCACTGACCGATAATGCCCATCTCTTCAGGACCCTCCCGTAACGCCTTTTAAATGAAGAGTCACAGATAACTTTTCCTCCAGCAATGATAAGTAATCAGGTTCTCTTTCTTTGCAGCTTTCTATGCCGAAGAATCAGGAGAGTAGTATGATGGCTTTAAGATGAAGCTTGCATGAAACATTTGAGGATGAGAAAAGAGTTTTGCCTTCTTTGTAATTCTCACCAGCCGATCTCTTCTTAACGATGAGGACAGACTCTCAAGGGCTGTAAGATGATGATTAAATGAGAAATTTGTCATAAGCATTCATTAATACTTCCTTTCCCTTTGTTTCTAATTTTCTCCAACCAATCGAGCCCACAAGCTCAGGACAGGATCCGGACAGCTTGAAAATGAAGATTCCATGAGAATTTTGTGCCCAGCCTTGATTAGGGCTGAGTTTTCCTTTCTTTGTACTTTTTACGAGCCCACGTCTTCTAATGGCACAAGACAGTTGGAGTTAAGCTGTGGGTAGGACGCCACGTCCTCAGGGTTATGGCTAGGCCACTTACAAGTGTGGTTCCTGTGTGCAGGCCACATGCAGTTAGAGTTAGGGAAGGGCAGAGCTCCCAGCCCTAGGTTAGCGTTCTCAGCGCTAGGGTTAGGGTTCATACGGGTAGGAATCCCGATCCTAGTGTTTCCTCGACCACAGGAAACGTAAGCCTCCGTGCAAGTGGCCTTCCCGTGGGAACCCTAATCCTAGGGTTCGGGCCTTACCCATAGACACCCTAAGGCAAGGATCCCCATCTGTAGGACCTCTATGCCTAAAGTGAGCTGGCCTAACCATTGGAACCCTTACTTCAACTGGCCTATGCCTAGAACCCTAACCCTAACGCCAAGTGGCCTACCCGTAAGCATCCTAATGCTAGGGCGGGAATCCCTTCCCACAGCAAGCCTATTTCAGCGTGGCTAACCCATAGGAACCATAACCCAACTCCCCTTGGTCTAGCAATGGGAACCCTACCCCTTAGTCCAAAGGGCCTAGCTCGGGAAACCCTGACGCTGACGCCAAGTGGGCTAAGGAGCCCTAACGCCTATCCCTAACTCCAACTGACCTACTCAGAGGAACTTTAACCCAATTGGCGGGGAGCCCTACCTTTTGCAAGCCTAACTCTCCCCAAAATTAGCAAATTTCTCCTGCAATCATCCTCCAAATGTAATTCCGATGCACTGCTGGCCATTTGGGAGAGATCCCTTCTTGAAAAATGCTCTCCAGGAGACATTAGTTCCAGGTAACAGCAAGGCACGAATGTCTCCAGGGATCGTTCTCTAAATGCTATCACGATGCACCGCTGGTGATTTGGCAGAGATCCGTTCATGACAAGTCCTAGGCTTGAGACATTCACTCCAGATCACAGCTAGCTACTCATTGCTCCTCAAATCATCTTTCAAAATGCATTCGGATGAAAGCCTGGCATTACCGTTAACGAAAAATGCTGTTCATTTGACATTCCTTCCAGGTTACTGCTAGGGACGAAATTCTCGGGAATCTTCCTCAAGAAGTCAGAGGGATGCACTGCCGGCTACCTGGCAGAGAGCCCTTTCAGAAAATTGCTACAAATGAAAAATGCATTCCAGATCACAGCTAGGTGCAAATTTCTCCCGCAATCATCCTCCAAATGTCATTCATTCGGAGGCTCTGCTGGTCATTTGGCAGAGATCCGTTCGTGAAAATAGCTCAAGATGAAACATTCCAGATCAAAGCTTGGCACCAATGTCTCCAGGAATCGTCCCCCGAATGTCATTCGGAAGCCCTGCAGGTCATTTGGCAGCGATCCGTTGGTGAAAATATCATGTAGAAAAGCATTCCATGTCCCTGCTAGGGATGACTTTGCCCAAGGCAACTCGGACGCCTTGCTGCGCATTTGGGAGAGATCCATTCATGACAATTGCTAAACGTGAGCCATGAACTCCAGATCCCTACTTGGCACATATTTCTGCTGGAATCGTCCTCCAAATGGCTTTCGGGTGCACCACGGGCCATTTGGCAGAGATCCATTCGTGAAAATAGCTAAACATGAGACAATCATTCTGGATCTCAGCTAGGACTAATTTCTCCTGGCATCGTCCTCCAAATGCCGTTCGGATGCAGTGCTGGGAAGTTGGCAGCGAACCCTTCTTGAACGTTGCTAAACATGAGCTCTTCAGTCCAGATCACTGCTTGGCAGGAATGTCTCATGGAATCGTCCTCCAAATGTCGTTACGATGCACTGCTTACCATTTCCAGAGATCCAGCCAGGACAATTCCTAAAAACGAACTATTCAGTCCAGGTCACAGCTAGACACGAATATGCCCTGGCATCGTCCTCCAAGAGCCAGTCGGATACGCTGCTGGGCATTGGGCAGCTATCTAGTCCTGAAAAATATTATTCACCTAGAAAAGCATTCCATGTCCCTGCTAGGGACGACTTTGTCCTAGAATCGACCTCCAAGTGCAAATCGGAGGCATTGCTGGTATTTGGCAGAGACCCTTCCTGAAAATTGCTAAACATGAGACATTCACTTCACATCACTGCTAGCCACCAATTTCTCCTGGAATCATTCTCCAAATGCCTTTCGGATGCACTGCTTGCCATTTGGCAGAGCAGGAAAGAATTTTGCTTGCTTAATCTAGTTCGAGGACCGACCACTCCTAAATAATCAGGATAGTAGCCCAATGGCGCGAATATGAAGAGTCCCTGACAATTTGTCACAAGCACGGGTCACTAAGGATTTTCTCTTTCTTTGTAAGTTCCACGGAACCGATCTTTC
Organism: Eretmochelys imbricata; assembly: GCF_965152235.1. NCBI lineage: Eukaryota > Metazoa > Chordata > Testudines > Cheloniidae > Eretmochelys > Eretmochelys imbricata. Next base: position 184,518,035 of record NC_135574.1, read on the forward strand.
CCGAATGCTCAGGACCTCTTTTAAACTGTTTTAAAATGAAAAGGCTCCGAGAAACGAGTCACCCGCAGGGATCACTAACGAGTTTTGTTTTGTTTGTAACGTTCATGATGCCCTCTCTTCCAAATGACCAAGAGAAACCTAGTGGCTTTTAGATGACGAGTCCGGGACAAAGTTTGTCTCAAGTGCTGTTCATTAATGACTTTCTCTCTAGTTCTCATTTTCCCTAACCGCTCTACTGCAAATGACAGTAAGGACAGACTCCTAAATGCTTTAAAAAAGGAGGCTTTCAGAAGTATTTGCCAAACCCCTAGTGGTCAAGAATGAGTTTAACCTTTCTTTAGGACAGGATCCTAAAAGCTGTAATGTGAAGATTCCGCGACAAATTTATCCCCCGCTAAGGTGAGCGAAGCGTTTTGCTTTGTTATTCATCTGCACGGAGCGAGCCTTCCAAATGAGGCCAGACTCCAAACTGTCTTAAGTTGAAGATTCCATAAGAAATGGCTCACAAGCACCGATCAGTAATGAGTTTCGCTTTCTTTTCAATGTCACCATGCGCTCCCTTCCAGATGATCTGGCTAGACTCATAATGGCTTGAAGACTTGGATTCCGTGAGAAATTTCACAAAGCACTGATCACTACTGACTTTCTCTTGGTTTATCACTTTCAATGACCGATAAAGCCCATCTCTTCAGGACCCTCCCGTAACGCCTTTTAAATGAAGAGTCACAGATAACTTTTCCTCCAGCAATGATAAGTAATCAGGTTCTCTTTCTTTGCAGCTTTCTATGCCGAAGAATCAGGAGAGTAGTATGATGGCTTTAAGATGAAGCTTGCATGAAACATTTGAGGATGAGAAAAGAGTTTTGCCTTCTTTGTAATTCTCACCAGCCGATCTCTTCTTAACGATGAGGACAGACTCTCAAGGGCTGTAAGATGACGATTAAATGAGAAATTTGTCATAAGCATTCATTAATACTTCCTTTCCCTTTGTTTCTAATTTTCTCCAACCAATCGAGCCCACAAGCTCAGGACAGGATCCGGACAGCTTGAAAATGAAGATTCCATGAGAATTTTGTGCCCAGCCTTGATTAGGGCTGAGTTTTCCTTTCTTTGTACTTTTTACGAGCCCACGTCTTCTAATGGCACAAGACAGTTGGAGTTAAGCTGTGGGTAGGACGCCACGTCCTCAGGGTTATGGCTAGGCCACTTACAAGTGTGGTTCCTGTGTGCAGGCCACATGCAGGTAGAGTTAGGGAAGGGCAGAGCTCCCAGCCCTAGGTTAGCGTTCTCAGCGCTAGGGTTAGGGTTCATACGGGTAGGAATCCCGATCCTAGTGTTTCCTCGACCACAGGAAACGTAAGCCTCCGTGCAAGTGGCCTTCCCGTGGGAACCCTAATCCTAGGGTTCGGGCCTTACCCATAGACACCCTAAGGCAAGGATCCCCATCTGTAGGACCTCTATGCCTAAAGTGAGCTGGCCTAACCATTGGAACCCTTACTTCAACTGGCCTATGCCTAGAACCCTAACCCTAACGCCAAGTGGCCTACCCGTAAGCATCCTAATGCTAGGGCGGGAATCCCTTCCCACAGCAAGCCTATTTCAGCGTGGCTAACCCATAGGAACCATAACCCAACTCCCCTTGGTCTAGCAATGGGAACCCTACCCCTTAGTCCAAAGGGCCTAGCTCGGGAAACCCTGACGCTGACGCCAAGTGGGCTAAGGAGCCCTAACGCCTATCCCTAACTCCAACTGACCTACTCAGAGGAACTTTAACCCAATTGGCGGGGAGCCCTACCTTTTGCAAGCCTAACTCTCCCCAAAATTAGCAAATTTCTCCTGCAATCATCCTCCAAATGTAATTCCGATGCACTGCTGGCCATTTGGGAGAGATCCCTTCTTGAAAAATGCTCTCCAGGAGACATTAGTTCCAGGTAACAGCAAGGCACGAATGTCTCCAGGGATCGTTCTCTAAATGCTATCACGATGCACCGCTGGTGATTTGGCAGAGATCCGTTCATGACAAGTCCTAGGCTTGAGACATTCACTCCAGATCACAGCTAGCTACTCATTGCTCCTCAAATCATCTTTCAAAATGCATTCGGATGAAAGCCTGGCATTACCGTTAACGAAAAATGCTGTTCATTTGACATTCCTTCCAGGTTACTGCTAGGGACGAAATTCTCGGGAATCTTCCTCAAGAAGTCAGAGGGATGCACTGCCAGCTACCTGGCAGAGAGCCCTTTCAGAAAATTGCTACAAATGAAAAATGCATTCCAGATCACAGCTAGGTGCAAATTTCTCCCGCAATCATCCTCCAAATGTCATTCATTCGGAGGCTCTGCTGGTCATTTGGCAGAGATCCGTTCGTGAAAATAGCTCAAGATGAAACATTCCAGATCAAAGCTTGGCACCAATGTCTCCAGGAATCGTCCCCCGAATGTCATTCGGAAGCCCTGCAGGTCATTTGGCAGCGATCCGTTGGTGAAAATATCATGTAGAAAAGCATTCCATGTCCCTGCTAGGGATGACTTTGCCCAAGGCAACTCGGACGCCTTGCTGCGCATTTGGGAGAGATCCATTCATGACAATTGCTAAACGTGAGCCATGAACTCCAGATCCCTACTTGGCACATATTTCTGCTGGAATCGTCCTCCAAATGGCTTTCGGGTGCACCACGGGCCATTTGGCAGAGATCCGTTCGTGAAAATAGCTAAACATGAGACAATCATTCTGGATCTCAGCTAGGACTAATTTCTCCTGGCATCGTCCTCCAAATGCCGTTCGGATGCAGTGCTGGGAAGTTGGCAGCGAACCCTTCTTGAACGTTGCTAAACATGAGCTCTTCAGTCCAGATCACTGCTTGGCAGGAATGTCTCATGGAATCGTCCTCCAAATGTCGTTACGATGCACTGCTTACCATTTCCAGAGATCCAGCCAGGACAATTCCTAAAAACGAACTATTCAGTCCAGGTCACAGCTAGACACGAATATGCCCTGGCATCGTCCTCCAAGAGCCAGTCGGATACGCTGCTGGGCATTGGGCAGCTATCCAGTCCTGAAAAATATTATTCACCTAGAAAAGCATTCCATGTACCTGCTAGGGACGACTTTGTCCTAGAATCGACCTCCAAGTGCAAATCGGAGGCATTGCTGGTATGTGGCAGAGAGCCTTCCTGAAAATTGCTAAACATGAGACATTCACTTCACATCACTGCTAGCCACCAATTTCTCCTGGAAGCATTCTCCAAATGCCTTTCGGATGCACTGCTTGCCATTTGGCAGAGCAGGAAAGAATTTTGCTTGCTTAATCTAGTTCGAGGACCGACCACTCCTAAATAATCAGGATAGTAGCCCAATGGCGCGAATATGAAGAGTCCCTGACAATTTGTCACAAGCACGGGTCACTAAGGATTTTCTCTTTCTTTGTAAGTTCCACGGAACCGATCTTTCCCTAATGCTCAGGACCTCTTTTAAACTGTTTTAAAATGAAAAGGCTCCGAGAAACGAGTCACCCGCAGGGATCACTACCGAGTTTTGTTTTGTTTGTAACGTTCATGATGCCCTCTCTTCCAAATGACCAAGAGAAACCTAGCGGCTTTTAGATGACGAGTCCGGGACAAAGTTTGTCTCAAGTGCTGTTCATTAATGACTTTCTCTCTAGTTCTCATTTTCCCTAACCGCTCTACTGCAAATGACAGTAAGGACAGACTCCTAAATGCGTTAAAAAAGGAGGTTTTCAGAAGTATTTGCCAAACCCCTAGTGGTCAAGAATGAGTTTAACCTTTCTTTAGGACAGGATCCTAAAAGCTGTAATGTGAAGATTCCGCGACAAATTTATCCCCCGCTAAGGTGAGCGAAGCGTTTTGCTTTGTTATTCATCTGCACGGAGCGAGCCTTCCAAATGAGGCCAGACTCCAAACTGTCTTAAGTTGAAGATTCCATAAGAAATGGCTCACAAGCACCGATCAGTAATGAGTTTCGCTTTCTTTTCAATGTCACCATGCGCTCCCTTCCAGATTATCTGGATAGACTCATAATGGCTTGAAGACTTGGATTCCGTGAGAAATTTCACAAAGCACTGATCACTACTGACTTTCTCTCGGTTTATTACTGTCACTGACCGATAAAGCCCATCTCTTCAGGACCCTCCCGTAACGCCTTTTAAATGAAGAGTCACAGATAACTTTTCCTCCAGCAATGATAAGTAATCAGGTTCTCTTTCTTTGCAGCTTTCTATGCCGAAGAATCAGGAGAGTAGTATGATGGCTTTAAGATGAAGCTTGCATGAAACATTTGAGGATGAGAAAAGAGTTTTGCCTTCTTTGTAATTCTCACCAGCCGATCTCTTCTTAACGATGAGGACAGACTCTCAAGGGCTGTAAGATGACGATTAAATGAGAAATTTGTCATAAGCATTCATTAATACTTCCTTTCCCTTTGTTTCTAATTTTCTCCAACCAATCGAGCCCACAAGCTCAGGACAGGATCCGGACAGCTTGAAAATGAAGATTCCATGAGAATTTTGTGCCCAGCCTTGATTAGGGCTGAGTTTTCCTTTCTTTGTACTTTTTACGAGCCCACGTCTTCTAATGGCACAAGACAGTTGGAGTTAAGCTGTGGGTAGGACGCCACGTCCTCAGGGTTATGGCTAGGCCACTTACAAGTGTGGTTCCTGTGTGCAGGCCACATGCAGGTAGAGTTAGGGAAGGGCAGAGCTCCCAGCCCTAGGTTAGCGTTCTCAGCGCTAGGGTTAGGGTTCATACGGGTAGGAATCCCGATCCTAGTGTTTCCTCGACCACAGGAAACGTAAGCCTCCGTGCAAGTGGCCTTCCCGTGGGAACCCTAATCCTAGGGTTCGGGCCTTACCCATAGACACCCTAAGGCAAGGATCCCCATCTGTAGGACCTCTATGCCTAAAGTGAGCTGGCCTAACCATTGGAACCCTTACTTCAACTGGCCTATGCCTAGAACCCTAACCCTAACGCCAAGTGGCCTACCCGTAAGCATCCTAATGCTAGGGCGGGAATCCCTTCCCACAGCAAGCCTATTTCAGCGTGGCTAACCCATAGGAACCATAACCCAACTCCCCTTGGTCTAGCAATGGGAACCCTACCCCTTAGTCCAAAGGGCCTAGCTCGGGAAACCCTGACGCTGACGCCAAGTGGGCTAAGGAGCCCTAACGCCTATCCCTAACTCCAACTGACCTACTCAGAGGAACTTTAACCCAATTGGCGGGGAGCCCTACCTTTTGCAAGCCTAACTCTCCCCAAAATTAGCAAATTTCTCCTGCAATCATCCTCCAAATGTAATTCCGATGCACTGCTGGCCATTTGGGAGAGATCCCTTCTTGAAAAATGCTCTCCAGGAGACATTAGTTCCAGGTAACAGCAAGGCACGAATGTCTCCAGGGATCGTTCTCTAAATGCTATCACGATGCACCGCTGGTGATTTGGCAGAGATCCGTTCATGACAAGTCCTAGGCTTGAGACATTCACTCCAGATCACAGCTAGCTACTCATTGCTCCTCAAATCATCTTTCAAAATGCATTCGGATGAAAGCCTGGCATTACCGTTAACGAAAAATGCTGTTCATTTGACATTCCTTCCAGGTTACTGCTAGGGACGAAATTCTCGGGAATCTTCCTCAAGAAGTCAGAGGGATGCACTGCCAGCTACCTGGCAGAGAGCCCTTTCAGAAAATTGCTACAAATGAAAAATGCATTCCAGATCACAGCTAGGTGCAAATTTCTCCCGCAATCATCCTCCAAATGTCATTCATTCGGAGGCTCTGCTGGTCATTTGGCAGAGATCCGTTCGTGAAAATAGCTCAAGATGAAACATTCCAGATCAAAGCTTGGCACCAATGTCTCCAGGAATCGTCCCCCGAATGTCATTCGGAAGCCCTGCAGGTCATTTGGCAGCGATCCGTTGGTGAAAATATCATGTAGAAAAGCATTCCATGTCCCTGCTAGGGATGACTTTGCCCAAGGCAACTCGGACGCCTTGCTGCGCATTTGGGAGAGATCCATTCATGACAATTGCTAAACGTGAGCCATGAACTCCAGATCCCTACTTGGCACATATTTCTGCTGGAATCGTCCTCCAAATGGCTTTCGGGTGCACCACGGGCCATTTGGCAGAGATCCGTTCGTGAAAATAGCTAAACATGAGACAATCATTCTGGATCTCAGCTAGGACTAATTTCTCCTGGCATCGTCCTCCAAATGCCGTTCGGATGCAGTGCTGGGAAGTTGGCAGCGAACCCTTCTTGAACGTTGCTAAACATGAGCTCTTCAGTCCAGATCACTGCTTGGCAGGAATGTCTCATGGAATCGTCCTCCAAATGTCGTTACGATGCACTGCTTACCATTTCCAGAGATCCAGCCAGGACAATTCCTAAAAACGAACTATTCAGTCCAGGTCACAGCTAGACACGAATATGCCCTGGCATCGTCCTCCAAGAGCCAGTCGGATACGCTGCTGGGCATTGGGCAGCTATCCAGTCCTGAAAAATATTATTCACCTAGAAAAGCATTCCATGTACCTGCTAGGGACGACTTTGTCCTAGAATCGACCTCCAAGTGCAAATCGGAGGCATTGCTGGTATGTGGCAGAGAGCCTTCCTGAAAATTGCTAAACATGAGACATTCACTTCACATCACTGCTAGCCACCAATTTCTCCTGGAAGCATTCTCCAAATGCCTTTCGGATGCACTGCTTGCCATTTGGCAGAGCAGGAAAGAATTTTGCTTGCTTAATCTAGTTCGAGGACCGACCACTCCTAAATAATCAGGATAGTAGCCCAATGGCGCGAATATGAAGAGTCCCTGACAATTTGTCACAAGCACGGGTCACTAAGGATTTTCTCTTTCTTTGTAAGTTCCACGGAACCGATCTTTCCCTAATGCTCAGGACCTCTTTTAAACTGTTTTAAAATGAAAAGGCTCCGAGAAACGAGTCAGCCGCAGGGATCACTACCGAGTTTTGTTTTGTTTGTAACGTTCATGATGCCCTCTCTTCCAAATGACCAAGAGAAACCTAGCGGCTTTTAGATGACGAGTCCGGGACAAAGTTTGTCTCAAGTGCTGTTCATTAATGACTTTCTCTCTAGTTCTCATTTTCCCTAACCGCTCTACTGCAAATGACAGTAAGGACAGACTCCTAAATGCGTTAAAAAAGGAGGTTTTCAGAAGTATTTGCCAAACCCCTAGTGGTCAAGAATGAGTTTAACCTTTCTTTAGGACAGGATCCTAAAAGCTGTAATGTGAAGATTCCGCGACAAATTTATCCCCCGCTAAGGTGAGCGAAGCGTTTTGCTTTGTTATTCATCTGCACGGAGCGAGCCTTCCAAATGAGGCCAGACTCCAAACTGTCTTAAGTTGAAGATTCCATAAGAAATGGCTCACAAGCACCGATCAGTAATGAGTTTCGCTTTCTTTTCAATGTCACCATGCGCTCCCTTCCAGATTATCTGGATAGACTCATAATGGCTTGAAGACTTGGATTCCGTGAGAAATTTCACAAAGCACTGATCACTACTGACTTTCTCTCGGTTTATTACTGTCACTGACCGATAAAGCCCATCTCTTCAGGACCCTCCCGTAACGCCTTTTAAATGAAGAGTCACAGATAACTTTTCCTCCAGCAATGATAAGTAATCAGGTTCTCTTTCTTTGCAGCTTTCTATGCCGAAGAATCAGGAGAGTAGTATGATGGCTTTAAGATGAAGCTTGCATGAAACATTTGAGGATGAGAAAAGAGTTTTGCCTTCTTTGTAATTCTCACCAGCCGATCTCTTCTTAACGATGAGGACAGACTCTGAAGGGCTGTAAGATGACGATTAAATGAGAAATTTGTCATAAGCATTCATTAATACTTCCTTTCCCTTTGTTTCTAATTTTCTCCAACCAATCGAGCCCACAAGCTCAGGACAGGATCCGGACAGCTTGAAAATGAAGATTCCATGAGAATTTTGTGCCCAGCCTTGATTAGGGCTGAGTTTTCCTTTCTTTGTACTTTTTACGAGCCCACGTCTTCTAATGGCACAAGACAGTTGGAGTTAAGCTGTGGGTAGGACGCCACGTCCTCAGGGTTATGGCTAGGCCACTTACAAGTGTGGTTCCTGTGTGCAGGCCACATGCAGTTAGAGTTAGGGAAGGGCAGAGCTCCCAGCCCTAGGTTAGCGTTCTCAGCGCTAGGGTTAGGGTTCATACGGGTAGGAATCCCGATCCTAGTGTTTCCTCGACCACAGGAAACGTAAGCCTCCGTGCAAGTGGCCTTCCCGTGGGAACCCTAATCCTAGGGTTCGGGCCTTACCCATAGACACCCTAAGGCAAGGATCCCCATCTGTAGGACCTCTATGCCTAAAGTGAGCTGGCCTAACCATTGGAACCCTTACTTCAACTGGCCTATGCCTAGAACCCTAACCCTAACGCCAAGTGGCCTACCCGTAAGCATCCTAATGCTAGGGCGGGAATCCCTTCCCACAGCAAGCCTATTTCAGCGTGGCTAACCCATAGGAACCATAACCCAACTCCCCTTGGTCTAGCAATGGGAACCCTACCCCTTAGTCCAAAGGGCCTAGCTCGGGAAACCCTGACGCTGACGCCAAGTGGGCTAAGGAGCCCTAACGCCTATCCCTAACTCCAACTGACCTACTCAGAGGAACTTTAACCCAATTGGCGGGGAGCCCTACCTTTTGCAAGCCTAACTCTCCCCAAAATTAGCAAATTTCTCCTGCAATCATCCTCCAAATGCAATTCCGATGCACTGCTGGCCATTTGGGAGAGATCCCTTCTTGAAAAATGCTCTCCAGGAGACATTAGTTCCAGGTAACAGCAAGGCACGAATGTCTCCAGGGATCGTTCTCTAAATGCTATCATGATGCACCGCTGGTGATTTGGCAGAGATCCGTTCATGACAAGTCCTAGGCTTGAGACATTCACTCCAGATCACAGCTAGCTACTCATTGCTCCTCAAATCATCTTTCAAAATGCATTCGGATGAAAGCCTGGCATTACCGTTAACGAAAAATGCTGTTCATTTGACATTCCTTCCAGGTTACTGCTAGGGACGAAATTCTCGGGAATCTTCCTCAAGAAGTCAGAGGGATGCACTGCCGGCTACCTGGCAGAGAGCCCTTTCAGAAAATTGCTACAAATGAAAAATGCATTCCAGATCACAGCTAGGTGCAAATTTCTCCCGCAATCATCCTCCAAATGTCATTCATTCGGAGGCTCTGCTGGTCATTTGGCAGAGATCCGTTCGTGAAAATAGCTCAAGATGAAACATTCCAGATCAAAGCTTGGCACCAATGTCTCCAGGAATCGTCCCCCGAATGTCATTCGGAAGCCCTGCAGGTCATTTGGCAGCGATCCGTTGGTGAAAATATCATGTAGAAAAGCATTCCATGTCCCTGCTAGGGATGACTTTGCCCAAGGCAACTCGGACGCCTTGCTGCGCATTTGGGAGAGATCCATTCATGACAATTGCTAAACGTGAGCCATGAACTCCAGATCCCTACTTGGCACATATTTCTGCTGGAATCGTCCTCCAAATGGCTTTCGGGTGCACCACGGGCCATTTGGCAGAGATCCGTTCGTGAAAATAGCTAAACATGAGACAATCATTCTGGATCTCAGCTAGGACTAATTTCTCCTGGCATCGTCCTCCAAATGCCGTTCGGATGCAGTGCTGGGAAGTTGGCAGCGAACCCTTCTTGAACGTTGCGAAACATGAGCTCTTCAGTCCAGATCACTGCTTTTCAGGAATGTCTCATGGAATCGTCCTCCAAATGTCGTTACGATGCACTGCTTACCATTTCCAGAGATCCAGCCAGGACAATTCCTAAAAACGAACTATTCAGTCCAGGTCACAGCTAGACATGAATGTGCCCTGGCATCGTCCTCCAAGAGCCAGTCGGATACGCTGCTGGGCATTGGGCAGCTATCCATTCCTGAAAAATATTATTCACCTAGAAAAGCATTCCATGTCCCTGCTAGGGACGACTTTGTCCTAGAATCGACCTCCAAGTGCAAATCGGAGGCATTGCTGGTGTTTGGCAGAGAGCCTTCCTGAAAATTGCTAAACATGAGACATTCACTTCACATCACTGCTAGCCACCAATTTCTCCTGGAATCATTCTCCAAATGCCTTTCGGATGCACTGCTTGCCATTTGGCAGAGCAGGAAAGAATTTTGCTTGCTTAATCTAGTTCGAGGACCGACCACTCCTAAATAATCAGGATAGTAGCCCAATGGCGCGAATATGAAGAGTCCCTGACAATTTGTCACAAGCACGGGTCACTAAGGATTTTCTCTTTCTTTGTAAGTTCCACGGAACCGATCTTTCCCGAATGCTCAGGACCTCTTTTAAACTGTTTGAAAATGAAAAGGCTCCGAGAAACGAGTCACCCGCAGGGATCACTAACGAGTTTTGTTTTGTTTGTAACGTTCATGATGCCCTCTCTTCCAAATGACCAAGAGAAACCTAGCGGCTTTTAGATGACTAGTCCGGGACAAAGTTTGTCTCAAGTGCTGTTCATTAATGACTTTCTCTCTAGTTCTCATTTTCCCTAACCGCTCTACTGCAAATGACAGTTAGGACAGACTCCTAAATGCTTTAAAAAAGGAGGCTTTCAGAAGTATTTGCCAAACCCCTAGTGGTCAAGAATGAGTTTAACCTTTCTTTAGGACAGGATCCTAAAAGCTGTAATGTGAAGATTCCGCGACAAATTTATCCCCCGCTAAGGTGAGCGAAGCGTTTTGCTTTGTTATTCATCTGCACGGAGCGAGCCTTCCAAATGAGGCCAGACTCCAAACTGTCTTAAGTTGAAGATTCCATAAGAAATGGCTCACAAGCACCGATCAGTAATGAGTTTCGCTTTCTTTTCAATGTCACCATGCGCTCCCTTCCAGATGATCTGGATAGACTCATAATGGCTTGAAGACTTGGATTCCGTGAGAAATTTCACAAAGCACTGATCACTACTGACTTTCTCTCGGTTTATTACTTTCACTGACCGATAATGCCCATCTCTTCAGGACCCTCCCGTAACGCCTTTTAAATGAAGAGTCACAGATAACTTTTCCTCCAGCAATGATAAGTAATCAGGTTCTCTTTCTTTGCAGCTTTCTATGCCGAAGAATCAGGAGAGTAGTATGATGGCTTTAAGATGAAGCTTGCATGAAACATTTGAGGATGAGAAAAGAGTTTTGCCTTCTTTGTAATTCTCACCAGCCGATCTCTTCTTAACGATGAGGACAGACTCTCAAGGGCTGTAAGATGATGATTAAATGAGAAATTTGTCATAAGCATTCATTAATACTTCCTTTCCCTTTGTTTCTAATTTTCTCCAACCAATCGAGCCCACAAGCTCAGGACAGGATCCGGACAGCTTGAAAATGAAGATTCCATGAGAATTTTGTGCCCAGCCTTGATTAGGGCTGAGTTTTCCTTTCTTTGTACTTTTTACGAGCCCACGTCTTCTAATGGCACAAGACAGTTGGAGTTAAGCTGTGGGTAGGACGCCACGTCCTCAGGGTTATGGCTAGGCCACTTACAAGTGTGGTTCCTGTGTGCAGGCCACATGCAGTTAGAGTTAGGGAAGGGCAGAGCTCCCAGCCCTAGGTTAGCGTTCTCAGCGCTAGGGTTAGGGTTCATACGGGTAGGAATCCCGATCCTAGTGTTTCCTCGACCACAGGAAACGTAAGCCTCCGTGCAAGTGGCCTTCCCGTGGGAACCCTAATCCTAGGGTTCGGGCCTTACCCATAGACACCCTAAGGCAAGGATCCCCATCTGTAGGACCTCTATGCCTAAAGTGAGCTGGCCTAACCATTGGAACCCTTACTTCAACTGGCCTATGCCTAGAACCCTAACCCTAACGCCAAGTGGCCTACCCGTAAGCATCCTAATGCTAGGGCGGGAATCCCTTCCCACAGCAAGCCTATTTCAGCGTGGCTAACCCATAGGAACCATAACCCAACTCCCCTTGGTCTAGCAATGGGAACCCTACCCCTTAGTCCAAAGGGCCTAGCTCGGGAAACCCTGACGCTGACGCCAAGTGGGCTAAGGAGCCCTAACGCCTATCCCTAACTCCAACTGACCTACTCAGAGGAACTTTAACCCAATTGGCGGGGAGCCCTACCTTTTGCAAGCCTAACTCTCCCCAAAATTAGCAAATTTCTCCTGCAATCATCCTCCAAATGTAATTCCGATGCACTGCTGGCCATTTGGGAGAGATCCCTTCTTGAAAAATGCTCTCCAGGAGACATTAGTTCCAGGTAACAGCAAGGCACGAATGTCTCCAGGGATCGTTCTCTAAATGCTATCACGATGCACCGCTGGTGATTTGGCAGAGATCCGTTCATGACAAGTCCTAGGCTTGAGACATTCACTCCAGATCACAGCTAGCTACTCATTGCTCCTCAAATCATCTTTCAAAATGCATTCGGATGAAAGCCTGGCATTACCGTTAACGAAAAATGCTGTTCATTTGACATTCCTTCCAGGTTACTGCTAGGGACGAAATTCTCGGGAATCTTCCTCAAGAAGTCAGAGGGATGCACTGCCGGCTACCTGGCAGAGAGCCCTTTCAGAAAATTGCTACAAATGAAAAATGCATTCCAGATCACAGCTAGGTGCAAATTTCTCCCGCAATCATCCTCCAAATGTCATTCATTCGGAGGCTCTGCTGGTCATTTGGCAGAGATCCGTTCGTGAAAATAGCTCAAGATGAAACATTCCAGATCAAAGCTTGGCACCAATGTCTCCAGGAATCGTCCCCCGAATGTCATTCGGAAGCCCTGCAGGTCATTTGGCAGCGATCCGTTGGTGAAAATATCATGTAGAAAAGCATTCCATGTCCCTGCTAGGGATGACTTTGCCCAAGGCAACTCGGACGCCTTGCTGCGCATTTGGGAGAGATCCATTCATGACAATTGCTAAACGTGAGCCATGAACTCCAGATCCCTACTTGGCACATATTTCTGCTGGAATCGTCCTCCAAATGGCTTTCGGGTGCACCACGGGCCATTTGGCAGAGATCCGTTCGTGAAAATAGCTAAACATGAGACAATCATTCTGGATCTCAGCTAGGACTAATTTCTCCTGGCATCGTCCTCCAAATGCCGTTCGGATGCAGTGCTGGGAAGTTGGCAGCGAACCCTTCTTGAACGTTGCGAAACATGAGCTCTTCAGTCCAGATCACTGCTTGGCAGGAATGTCTCATGGAATCGTCCTCCAAATGTCGTTACGATGCACTGCTTACCATTTCCAGAGATCCAGCCAGGACAATTCCTAAAAACGAACTATTCAGTCCAGGTCACAGCTAGACACGAATATGCCCTGGCATCGTCCTCCAAGAGCCAGTCGGATACGCTGCTGGGCATTGGGCAGCTATCTAGTCCTGAAAAATATTATTCACCTAGAAAAGCATTCCATGTCCCTGCTAGGGACGACTTTGTCCTAGAAACGACCTCCAAGTGCAAATCGGAGGCATTGCTGGTATTTGGCAGAGAGCCTTCCTGAAAATTGCTAAACATGAGACATTCACTTCACATCACTGCTAGCCACCAATTTCTCCTGGAATCATTCTCCAAATGCCTTTCGGATGCACTGCTTGCCATTTGGCAGAGCAGGAAAGAATTTTGCTTGCTTAATCTAGTTCGAGGACCGACCACTCCTAAATAATCAGGATAGTAGCCCAATGGCGCGAATATGAAGAGTCCCTGACAATTTGTCACAAGCACGGGTCACTAAGGATTTCCTCTTTCTTTGTAAGTTCCACGGAACCGATCTTTCCCGAATGCTCAGGACCTCTTTTAAACTGTTTTAAAATGAAAAGGCTCCGAGAAACGAGTCACCCGCAGGGATCACTAACGAGTTTTGTTTTGTTTGTAACGTTCATGATGCCCTCTCTTCCAAATGACCAAGAGAAACCTAGTGGCTTTTAGATGACGAGTCCGGGACAAAGTTTGTCTCAAGTGCTGTTCATTAATGACTTTCTCTCTAGTTCTCATTTTCCCTAACCGCTCTACTGCAAATGACAGTAAGGACAGACTCCTAAATGCTTTAAAAAAGGAGGCTTTCAGAAGTATTTGCCAAACCCCTAGTGGTCAAGAATGAGTTTAACCTTTCTTTAGGACAGGATCCTAAAAGCTGTAATGTGAAGATTCCGCGACAAATTTATCCCCCGCTAAGGTGAGCGAAGCGTTTTGCTTTGTTATTCATCTGCACGGAGCGAGCCTTCCAAATGAGGCCAGACTCCAAACTGTCTTAAGTTGAAGATTCCATAAGAAATGGCTCACAAGCACCGATCAGTAATGAGTTTCGCTTTCTTTTCAATGTCACCATGCGCTCCCTTCCAGATGATCTGGCTAGACTCATAATGGCTTGAAGACTTGGATTCCGTGAGAAATTTCACAAAGCACTGATCACTACTGACTTTCTCTTGGTTTATCACTTTCAATGACCGATAAAGCCCATCTCTTCAGGACCCTCTCGTAACGCCTTTTAAATGAAGAGTCACAGATAACTTTTCCTCCAGCAATGATAAGTAATCAGGTTCTCTTTCTTTGCAGCTTTCTATGCCGAAGAATCAGGAGAGTAGTATGATGGCTTTAAGATGAAGGCTGCATGAAACATTTGAGGATGAGAAAAGAGTTTTGCCTTCTTTGTAATTCTCACCAGCCGATCTCTTCTTAACGATGAGGACAGACTCTCAAGGGCTGTAAGATGACGATTAAATGAGAAATTTGTCATAAGCATTCATTAATACTTCCTTTCCCTTTGTTTCTAATTTTCTCCAACCAATCGAGCCCACAAGCTCAGGACAGGATCCGGACAGCTTGAAAATGAAGATTCCATGAGAATTTTGTGCCCAGCCTTGATTAGGGCTGAGTTTTCCTTTCTTTGTACTTTTTACGAGCCCACGTCTTCTAATGGCACAAGACAGTTGGAGTTAAGCTGTGGGTAGGACGCCACGTCCTCAGGGTTATGGCTAGGCCACTTACAAGTGTGGTTCCTGTGTGCAGGCCACATGCAGGTAGAGTTAGGGAAGGGCAGAGCTCCCAGCCCTAGGTTAGCGTTCTCAGCGCTAGGGTTAGGGTTCATACGGGTAGGAATCCCGATCCTAGTGTTTCCTCGACCACAGGAAACGTAAGCCTCCGTGCAAGTGGCCTTCCCGTGGGAACCCTAATCCTAGGGTTCGGGCCTTACCCATAGACACCCTAAGGCAAGGATCCCCATCTGTAGGACCTCTATGCCTAAAGTGAGCTGGCCTAACCATTGGAACCCTTACTTCAACTGGCCTATGCCTAGAACCCTAACCCTAACGCCAAGTGGCCTACCCGTAAGCATCCTAATGCTAGGGCGGGAATCCCTTCCCACAGCAAGCCTATTTCAGCGTGGCTAACCCATAGGAACCATAACCCAACTCCCCTTGGTCTAGCAATGGGAACCCTACCCCTTAGTCCAAAGGGCCTAGCTCGGGAAACCCTGACGCTGACGCCAAGTGGGCTAAGGAGCCCTAACGCCTATCCCTAACTCCAACTGACCTACTCAGAGGAACTTTAACCCAATTGGCGGGGAGCCCTACCTTTTGCAAGCCTAACTCTCCCCAAAATTAGCAAATTTCTCCTGCAATCATCCTCCAAATGTAATTCCGATGCACTGCTGGCCATTTGGGAGAGATCCCTTCTTGAAAAATGCTCTCCAGGAGACATTAGTTCCAGGTAACAGCAAGGCACGAATGTCTCCAGGGATCGTTCTCTAAATGCTATCATGATGCACCGCTGGTGATTTGGCAGAGATCCGTTCATGACAAGTCCTAGGCTTGAGACATTCACTCCAGATCACAGCTAGCTACTCATTGCTCCTCAAATCATCTTTCAAAATGCATTCGGATGAAAGCCTGGCATTACCGTTAACGAAAAATGCTGTTCATTTGACATTCCTTCCAGGTTACTGCTAGGGACGAAATTCTCGGGAATCTTCCTCAAGAAGTCAGAGGGATGCACTGCCGGCTACCTGGCAGAGAGCCCTTTCAGAAAATTGCTACAAATGAAAAATGCATTCCAGATCACAGCTAGGTGCAAATTTCTCCCGCAATCATCCTCCAAATGTCATTCATTCGGAGGCTCTGCTGGTCATTTGGCAGAGATCCGTTCGTGAAAATAGCTCAAGATGAAACATTCCAGATCAAAGCTTGGCACCAATGTCTCCAGGAATCGTCCCCCGAATGTCATTCGGAAGCCCTGCAGGTCATTTGGCAGCGATCCGTTGGTGAAAATATCATGTAGAAAAGCATTCCATGTCCCTGCTAGGGATGACTTTGCCCAAGGCAACTCGGACGCCTTGCTGCGCATTTGGGAGAGATCCATTCATGACAATTGCTAAACGTGAGCCATGAACTCCAGATCCCTACTTGGCACATATTTCTGCTGGAATCGTCCTCCAAATGGCTTTCGGGTGCACCACGGGCCATTTGGCAGAGATCCGTTCGTGAAAATAGCTAAACATGAGACAATCATTCTGGATCTCAGCTAGGACTAATTTCTCCTGGCATCGTCCTCCAAATGCCGTTCGGATGCAGTGCTGGGAAGTTGGCAGCGAACCCTTCTTGAACGTTGCTAAACATGAGCTCTTCAGTCCAGATCACTGCTTGGCAGGAATGTCTCATGGAATCGTCCTCCAAATGTCGTTACGATGCACTGCTTACCATTTCCAGAGATCCAGCCAGGACAATTCCTAAAAACGAACTATTCAGTCCAGGTCACAGCTAGACACGAATATGCCCTGGCATCGTCCTCCAAGAGCCAGTCGGATACGCTGCTGGGCATTGGGCAGCTATCCAGTCCTGAAAAATATTATTCACCTAGAAAAGCATTCCATGTACCTGCTAGGGACGACTTTGTCCTAGAATCGACCTCCAAGTGCAAATCGGAGGCATTGCTGGTATGTGGCAGAGAGCCTTCCTGAAAATTGCTAAACATGAGACATTCACTTCACATCACTGCTAGCCACCAATTTCTCCTGGAAGCATTCTCCAAATGCCTTTCGGATGCACTGCTTGCCATTTGGCAGAGCAGGAAAGAATTTTGCTTGCTTAATCTAGTTCGAGGACCGACCACTCCTAAATAATCAGGATAGTAGCCCAATGGCGCGAATATGAAGAGTCCCTGACAATTTGTCACAAGCACGGGTCACTAAGGATTTTCTCTTTCTTTGTAAGTTCCACGGAACCGATCTTTCCCTAATGCTCAGGACCTCTTTTAAACTGTTTTAAAATGAAAAGGCTCCGAGAAACGAGTCAGCCGCAGGGATCACTACCGAGTTTTGTTTTGTTTGTAACGTTCATGATGCCCTCTCTTCCAAATGACCAAGAGAAACCTAGCGGCTTTTAGATGACGAGTCCGGGACAAAGTTTGTCTCAAGTGCTGTTCATTAATGACTTTCTCTCTAGTTCTCATTTTCCCTAACCGCTCTACTGCAAATGACAGTAAGGACAGACTCCTAAATGCGTTAAAAAAGGAGGTTTTCAGAAGTATTTGCCAAACCCCTAGTGGTCAAGAATGAGTTTAACCTTTCTTTAGGACAGGATCCTAAAAGCTGTAATGTGAAGATTCCGCGACAAATTTATCCCCCGCTAAGGTGAGCGAAGCGTTTTGCTTTGTTATTCATCTGCACGGAGCGAGCCTTCCAAATGAGGCCAGACTCCAAACTGTCTTAAGTTGAAGATTCCATAAGAAATGGCTCACAAGCACCGATCAGTAATGAGTTTCGCTTTCTTTTCAATGTCACCATGCGCTCCCTTCCAGATGATCTGGATAGACTCATAATGGCTTGAAGACTTGGATTCCGTGAGAAATTTCACAAAGCACTGATCACTACTGACTTTCTCTCGGTTTATTACTGTCACTGACCGATAAAGCCCATCTCTTCAGGACCCTCCCGTAACGCCTTTTAAATGAAGAGTCACAGATAACTTTTCCTCCAGCAATGATAAGTAATCAGGTTCTCTTTCTTTGCAGCTTTCTATGCCGAAGAATCAGGAGAGTAGTATGATGGCTTTAAGATGAAGCTTGCATGAAACATTTGAGGATGAGAAAAGAGTTTTGCCTTCTTTGTAATTCTCACCAGCCGATCTCTTCTTAACGATGAGGACAGACTCTCAAGGGCTGTAAGATGACGATTAAATGAGAAATTTGTCATAAGCATTCATTAATACTTCCTTTCCCTTTGTTTCTAATTTTCTCCAACCAATCGAGCCCACAAGCTCAGGACAGGATCCGGACAGCTTGAAAATGAAGATTCCATGAGAATTTTGTGCCCAGCCTTGATTAGGGCTGAGTTTTCCTTTCTTTGTACTTTTTACGAGCCCACGTCTTCTAATGGCACAAGACAGTTGGAGTTAAGCTGTGGGTAGGACGCCACGTCCTCAGGGTTATGGCTAGGCCACTTACAAGTGTGGTTCCTGTGTGCAGGCCACATGCAGTTAGAGTTAGGGAAGGGCAGAGCTCCCAGCCCTAGGTTAGCGTTCTCAGCGCTAGGGTTAGGGTTCATACGGGTAGGAATCCCGATCCTAGTGTTTCCTCGACCACAGGAAACGTAAGCCTCCGTGCAAGTGGCCTTCCCGTGGGAACCCTAATCCTAGGGTTCGGGCCTTACCCATAGACACCCTAAGGCAAGGATCCCCATCTGTAGGACCTCTATGCCTAAAGTGAGCTGGCCTAACCATTGGAACCCTTACTTCAACTGGCCTATGCCTAGAACCCTAACCCTAACGCCAAGTGGCCTACCCGTAAGCATCCTAATGCTAGGGCGGGAATCCCTTCCCACAGCAAGCCTATTTCAGCGTGGCTAACCCATAGGAACCATAACCCAACTCCCCTTGGTCTAGCAATGGGAACCCTACCCCTTAGTCCAAAGGGCCTAGCTCGGGAAACCCTGACGCTGACGCCAAGTGGGCTAAGGAGCCCTAACGCCTATCCCTAACTCCAACTGACCTACTCAGAGGAACTTTAACCCAATTGGCGGGGAGCCCTACCTTTTGCAAGCCTAACTCTCCCCAAAATTAGCAAATTTCTCCTGCAATCATCCTCCAAATGCAATTCCGATGCACTGCTGGCCATTTGGGAGAGATCCCTTCTTGAAAAATGCTCTCCAGGAGACATTAGTTCCAGGTAACAGCAAGGCACGAATGTCTCCAGGGATCGTTCTCTAAATGCTATCATGATGCACCGCTGGTGATTTGGCAGAGATCCGTTCATGACAAGTCCTAGGCTTGAGACATTCACTCCAGATCACAGCTAGCTACTCATTGCTCCTCAAATCATCTTTCAAAATGCATTCGGATGAAAGCCTGGCATTACCGTTAACGAAAAATGCTGTTCATTTGACATTCCTTCCAGGTTACTGCTAGGGACGAAATTCTCGGGAATCTTCCTCAAGAAGTCAGAGGGATGCACTGCCGGCTACCTGGCAGAGAGCCCTTTCAGAAAATTGCTACAAATGAAAAATGCATTCCAGATCACAGCTAGGTGCAAATTTCTCCCGCAATCATCCTCCAAATGTCATTCATTCGGAGGCTCTGCTGGTCATTTGGCAGAGATCCGTTCGTGAAAATAGCTCAAGATGAAACATTCCAGATCAAAGCTTGGCACCAATGTCTCCAGGAATCGTCCCCCGAATGTCATTCGGAAGCCCTGCAGGTCATTTGGCAGCGATCCGTTGGTGAAAATATCATGTAGAAAAGCATTCCATGTCCCTGCTAGGGATGACTTTGCCCAAGGCAACTCGGACGCCTTGCTGCGCATTTGGGAGAGATCCATTCATGACAATTGCTAAACGTGAGCCATGAACTCCAGATCCCTACTTGGCACATATTTCTGCTGGAATCGTCCTCCAAATGGCTTTCGGGTGCACCACGGGCCATTTGGCAGAGATCCGTTCGTGAAAATAGCTAAACATGAGACAATCATTCTGGATCTCAGCTAGGACTAATTTCTCCTGGCATCGTCCTCCAAATGCCGTTCGGATGCAGTGCTGGGAAGTTGGCAGCGAACCCTTCTTGAACGTTGCGAAACATGAGCTCTTCAGTCCAGATCACTGCTTGGCAGGAATGTCTCATGGAATCGTCCTCCAAATGTCGTTACGATGCACTGCTTACCATTTCCAGAGATCCAGCCAGGACAATTCCTAAAAACGAACTATTCAGTCCAGGTCACAGCTAGACATGAATGTGCCCTGGCATCGTCCTCCAAGAGCCAGTCGGATACGCTGCTGGGCATTGGGCAGCTATCCATTCCTGAAAAATATTATTCACCTAGAAAAGCATTCCATGTCCCTGCTAGGGACGACTTTGTCCTAGAATCGACCTCCAAGTGCAAATCGGAGGCATTGCTGGTGTTTGGCAGAGAGCCTTCCTGAAAATTGCTAAACATGAGACATTCACTTCACATCACTGCTAGCCACCAATTTCTCCTGGAATCATTCTCCAAATGCCTTTCGGATGCACTGCTTGCCATTTGGCAGAGCAGGAAAGAATTTTGCTTGCTTAATCTAGTTCGAGGACCGACCACTCCTAAATAATCAGGATAGTAGCCCAATGGCGCGAATATGAAGAGTCCCTGACAATTTGTCACAAGCACGGGTCACTAAGGATTTTCTCTTTCTTTGTAAGTTCCACGGAACCGATCTTTCCCGAATGCTCAGGACCTCTTTTAAACTGTTTGAAAATGAAAAGGCTCCGAGAAACGAGTCACCCGCAGGGATCACTAACGAGTTTTGTTTTGTTTGTAACGTTCATGATGCCCTCTCTTCCAAATGACCAAGAGAAACCTAGCGGCTTTTAGATGACTAGTCCGGGACAAAGTTTGTCTCAAGTGCTGTTCATTAATGACTTTCTCTCTAGTTCTCATTTTCCCTAACCGCTCTACTGCAAATGACAGTTAGGACAGACTCCTAAATGCTTTAAAAAAGGAGGCTTTCAGAAGTATTTGCCAAACCCCTAGTGGTCAAGAATGAGTTTAACCTTTCTTTAGGACAGGATCCTAAAAGCTGTAATGTGAAGATTCCGCGACAAATTTATCCCCCGCTAAGGTGAGCGAAGCGTTTTGCTTTGTTATTCATCTGCACGGAGCGAGCCTTCCAAATGAGGCCAGACTCCAAACTGTCTTAAGTTGAAGATTCCATAAGAAATGGCTCACAAGCACCGATCAGTAATGAGTTTCGCTTTCTTTTCAATGTCACCATGCGCTCCCTTCCAGATGATCTGGATAGACTCATAATGGCTTGAAGACTTGGATTCCGTGAGAAATTTCACAAAGCACTGATCACTACTGACTTTCTCTCGGTTTATTACTTTCACTGACCGATAATGCCCATCTCTTCAGGACCCTCCCGTAACGCCTTTTAAATGAAGAGTCACAGATAACTTTTCCTCCAGCAATGATAAGTAATCAGGTTCTCTTTCTTTGCAGCTTTCTATGCCGAAGAATCAGGAGAGTAGTATGATGGCTTTAAGATGAAGCTTGCATGAAACATTTGAGGATGAGAAAAGAGTTTTGCCTTCTTTGTAATTCTCACCAGCCGATCTCTTCTTAACGATGAGGACAGACTCTCAAGGGCTGTAAGATGATGATTAAATGAGAAATTTGTCATAAGCATTCATTAATACTTCCTTTCCCTTTGTTTCTAATTTTCTCCAACCAATCGAGCCCACAAGCTCAGGACAGGATCCGGACAGCTTGAAAATGAAGATTCCATGAGAATTTTGTGCCCAGCCTTGATTAGGGCTGAGTTTTCCTTTCTTTGTACTTTTTACGAGCCCACGTCTTCTAATGGCACAAGACAGTTGGAGTTAAGCTGTGGGTAGGACGCCACGTCCTCAGGGTTATGGCTAGGCCACTTACAAGTGTGGTTCCTGTGTGCAGGCCACATGCAGTTAGAGTTAGGGAAGGGCAGAGCTCCCAGCCCTAGGTTAGCGTTCTCAGCGCTAGGGTTAGGGTTCATACGGGTAGGAATCCCGATCCTAGTGTTTCCTCGACCACAGGAAACGTAAGCCTCCGTGCAAGTGGCCTTCCCGTGGGAACCCTAATCCTAGGGTTCGGGCCTTACCCATAGACACCCTAAGGCAAGGATCCCCATCTGTAGGACCTCTATGCCTAAAGTGAGCTGGCCTAACCATTGGAACCCTTACTTCAACTGGCCTATGCCTAGAACCCTAACCCTAACGCCAAGTGGCCTACCCGTAAGCATCCTAATGCTAGGGCGGGAATCCCTTCCCACAGCAAGCCTATTTCAGCGTGGCTAACCCATAGGAACCATAACCCAACTCCCCTTGGTCTAGCAATGGGAACCCTACCCCTTAGTCCAAAGGGCCTAGCTCGGGAAACCCTGACGCTGACGCCAAGTGGGCTAAGGAGCCCTAACGCCTATCCCTAACTCCAACTGACCTACTCAGAGGAACTTTAACCCAATTGGCGGGGAGCCCTACCTTTTGCAAGCCTAACTCTCCCCAAAATTAGCAAATTTCTCCTGCAATCATCCTCCAAATGTAATTCCGATGCACTGCTGGCCATTTGGGAGAGATCCCTTCTTGAAAAATGCTCTCCAGGAGACATTAGTTCCAGGTAACAGCAAGGCACGAATGTCTCCAGGGATCGTTCTCTAAATGCTATCACGATGCACCGCTGGTGATTTGGCAGAGATCCGTTCATGACAAGTCCTAGGCTTGAGACATTCACTCCAGATCACAGCTAGCTACTCATTGCTCCTCAAATCATCTTTCAAAATGCATTCGGATGAAAGCCTGGCATTACCGTTAACGAAAAATGCTGTTCATTTGACATTCCTTCCAGGTTACTGCTAGGGACGAAATTCTCGGGAATCTTCCTCAAGAAGTCAGAGGGATGCACTGCCGGCTACCTGGCAGAGAGCCCTTTCAGAAAATTGCTACAAATGAAAAATGCATTCCAGATCACAGCTAGGTGCAAATTTCTCCCGCAATCATCCTCCAAATGTCATTCATTCGGAGGCTCTGCTGGTCATTTGGCAGAGATCCGTTCGTGAAAATAGCTCAAGATGAAACATTCCAGATCAAAGCTTGGCACCAATGTCTCCAGGAATCGTCCCCCGAATGTCATTCGGAAGCCCTGCAGGTCATTTGGCAGCGATCCGTTGGTGAAAATATCATGTAGAAAAGCATTCCATGTCCCTGCTAGGGATGACTTTGCCCAAGGCAACTCGGACGCCTTGCTGCGCATTTGGGAGAGATCCATTCATGACAATTGCTAAACGTGAGCCATGAACTCCAGATCCCTACTTGGCACATATTTCTGCTGGAATCGTCCTCCAAATGGCTTTCGGGTGCACCACGGGCCATTTGGCAGAGATCCGTTCGTGAAAATAGCTAAACATGAGACAATCATTCTGGATCTCAGCTAGGACTAATTTCTCCTGGCATCGTCCTCCAAATGCCGTTCGGATGCAGTGCTGGGAAGTTGGCAGCGAACCCTTCTTGAACGTTGCGAAACATGAGCTCTTCAGTCCAGATCACTGCTTGGCAGGAATGTCTCATGGAATCGTCCTCCAAATGTCGTTACGATGCACTGCTTACCATTTCCAGAGATCCAGCCAGGACAATTCCTAAAAACGAACTATTCAGTCCAGGTCACAGCTAGACACGAATATGCCCTGGCATCGTCCTCCAAGAGCCAGTCGGATACGCTGCTGGGCATTGGGCAGCTATCTAGTCCTGAAAAATATTATTCACCTAGAAAAGCATTCCATGTCCCTGCTAGGGACGACTTTGTCCTAGAAACGACCTCCAAGTGCAAATCGGAGGCATTGCTGGTATTTGGCAGAGAGCCTTCCTGAAAATTGCTAAACATGAGACATTCACTTCACATCACTGCTAGCCACCAATTTCTCCTGGAATCATTCTCCAAATGCCTTTCGGATGCACTGCTTGCCATTTGGCAGAGCAGGAAAGAATTTTGCTTGCTTAATCTAGTTCGAGGACCGACCACTCCTAAATAATCAGGATAGTAGCCCAATGGCGCGAATATGAAGAGTCCCTGACAATTTGTCACAAGCACGGGTCACTAAGGATTTCCTCTTTCTTTGTAAGTTCCACGGAACCGATCTTTCCCGAATGCTCAGGACCTCTTTTAAACTGTTTTAAAATGAAAAGGCTCCGAGAAACGAGTCACCCGCAGGGATCACTAACGAGTTTTGTTTTGTTTGTAACGTTCATGATGCCCTCTCTTCCAAATGACCAAGAGAAACCTAGTGGCTTTTAGATGACGAGTCCGGGACAAAGTTTGTCTCAAGTGCTGTTCATTAATGACTTTCTCTCTAGTTCTCATTTTCCCTAACCGCTCTACTGCAAATGACAGTAAGGACAGACTCCTAAATGCTTTAAAAAAGGAGGCTTTCAGAAGTATTTGCCAAACCCCTAGTGGTCAAGAATGAGTTTAACCTTTCTTTAGGACAGGATCCTAAAAGCTGTAATGTGAAGATTCCGCGACAAATTTATCCCCCGCTAAGGTGAGCGAAGCGTTTTGCTTTGTTATTCATCTGCACGGAGCGAGCCTTCCAAATGAGGCCAGACTCCAAACTGTCTTAAGTTGAAGATTCCATAAGAAATGGCTCACAAGCACCGATCAGTAATGAGTTTCGCTTTCTTTTCAATGTCACCATGCGCTCCCTTCCAGATGATCTGGCTAGACTCATAATGGCTTGAAGACTTGGATTCCGTGAGAAATTTCACAAAGCACTGATCACTACTGACTTTCTCTTGGTTTATCACTTTCAATGACCGATAAAGCCCATCTCTTCAGGACCCTCTCGTAACGCCTTTTAAATGAAGAGTCACAGATAACTTTTCCTCCAGCAATGATAAGTAATCAGGTTCTCTTTCTTTGCAGCTTTCTATGCCGAAGAATCAGGAGAGTAGTATGATGGCTTTAAGATGAAGGCTGCATGAAACATTTGAGGATGAGAAAAGAGTTTTGCCTTCTTTGTAATTCTCACCAGCCGATCTCTTCTTAACGATGAGGACAGACTCTCAAGGGCTGTAAGATGACGATTAAATGAGAAATTTGTCATAAGCATTCATTAATACTTCCTTTCCCTTTGTTTCTAATTTTCTCCAACCAATCGAGCCCACAAGCTCAGGACAGGATCCGGACAGCTTGAAAATGAAGATTCCATGAGAATTTTGTGCCCAGCCTTGATTAGGGCTGAGTTTTCCTTTCTTTGTACTTTTTACGAGCCCACGTCTTCTAATGGCACAAGACAGTTGGAGTTAAGCTGTGGGTAGGACGCCACGTCCTCAGGGTTATGGCTAGGCCACTTACAAGTGTGGTTCCTGTGTGCAGGCCACATGCAGGTAGAGTTAGGGAAGGGCAGAGCTCCCAGCCCTAGGTTAGCGTTCTCAGCGCTAGGGTTAGGGTTCATACGGGTAGGAATCCCGATCCTAGTGTTTCCTCGACCACAGGAAACGTAAGCCTCCGTGCAAGTGGCCTTCCCGTGGGAACCCTAATCCTAGGGTTCGGGCCTTACCCATAGACACCCTAAGGCAAGGATCCCCATCTGTAGGACCTCTATGCCTAAAGTGAGCTGGCCTAACCATTGGAACCCTTACTTCAACTGGCCTATGCCTAGAACCCTAACCCTAACGCCAAGTGGCCTACCCGTAAGCATCCTAATGCTAGGGCGGGAATCCCTTCCCACAGCAAGCCTATTTCAGCGTGGCTAACCCATAGGAACCATAACCCAACTCCCCTTGGTCTAGCAATGGGAACCCTACCCCTTAGTCCAAAGGGCCTAGCTCGGGAAACCCTGACGCTGACGCCAAGTGGGCTAAGGAGCCCTAACGCCTATCCCTAACTCCAACTGACCTACTCAGAGGAACTTTAACCCAATTGGCGGGGAGCCCTACCTTTTGCAAGCCTAACTCTCCCCAAAATTAGCAAATTTCTCCTGCAATCATCCTCCAAATGTAATTCCGATGCACTGCTGGCCATTTGGGAGAGATCCCTTCTTGAAAAATGCTCTCCAGGAGACATTAGTTCCAGGTAACAGCAAGGCACGAATGTCTCCAGGGATCGTTCTCTAAATGCTATCACGATGCACCGCTGGTGATTTGGCAGAGATCCGTTCATGACAAGTCCTAGGCTTGAGACATTCACTCCAGATCACAGCTAGCTACTCATTGCTCCTCAAATCATCTTTCAAAATGCATTCGGATGAAAGCCTGGCATTACCGTTAACGAAAAATGCTGTTCATTTGACATTCCTTCCAGGTTACTGCTAGGGACGAAATTCTCGGGAATCTTCCTCAAGAAGTCAGAGGGATGCACTGCCGGCTACCTGGCAGAGAGCCCTTTCAGAAAATTGCTACAAATGAAAAATGCATTCCAGATCATAGCTAGGTGCAAATTTCTCCCGCAATCATCCTCCAAATGTCATTCATTCGGAGGCTCTGCTGGTCATTTGGCAGAGATCCGTTCGTGAAAATAGCTCAAGATGAAACATTCCAGATCAAAGCTTGGCACCAATGTCTCCAGGAATCGTCCCCCGAATGTCATTCGGAAGCCCTGCAGGTCATTTGGCAGCGATCCGTTGGTGAAAATATCATGTAGAAAAGCATTCCATGTCCCTGCTAGGGATGACTTTGCCCAAGGCAACTCGGACGCCTTGCTGCTCATTTGGGAGAGATCCATTCATGACAATTGCTAAACGTGAGCCATGAACTCCAGATCCCTACTTGGCACATATTTCTGCTGGAATCGTCCTCCAAATGGCTTTCGGGTGCACCACGGGCCATTTGGCAGAGATCCGTTCGTGAAAATAGCTAAACATGAGACAATCATTCTGGATCTCAGCTAGGACTAATTTCTCCTGGCATCGTCCTCCAAATGCCGTTCGGATGCAGTGCTGGGAAGTTGGCAGCGAACCCTTCTTGAACGTTGCGAAACATGAGCTCTTCAGTCCAGATCACTGCTTGGCAGGAATGTCTCATGGAATCGTCCTCCAAATGTCGTTACGATGCACTGCTTACCATTTCCAGAGATCCAGCCAGGACAATTCCTAAAAACGAACTATTCAGTCCAGGTCACAGCTAGACAGGAATATTCCCTGGCATCGTCCTCCAAGAGCCAGTCGGATACGCTGCTGGGCATTGGGCAGCTATCCATTCCTGAAAAATATTATTCACCTAGAAAAGCATTCCATGTCCCTGCTAGGGACGACTTTGTCCTAGAATCGACCTCCAAGTGCAAATCGGAGGCATTGCTGGTATTTGGCAGAGAGCCTTCCTGAAAATTGCTAAACATGAGACATTCACTTCACATCACTGCTAGCCACCAATTTCTCCTGGAATCATTCTCCAAATGCCTTTCGGATGCACTGCTTGCCATTTGGCAGAGCAGGAAAGAATTTTGCTTGCTTAATCTACTTCGAGGACCGACCACTCCTAAATAATCAGGATAGTAGCCCAATGGCGCGAATATGAAGAGTCCCTGACAATTTGTCACAAACACGGGTCACTAAGGATTTTCTCTTTCTTTGTAAGTTCCACGGAACCGATCTTTCCCGAATGCTCAGGACCTCTTTTAAACTGTTTGAAAATGAAAAGGCTCCGAGAAACGAGTCACCCGCAGGGATCACTAACGAGTTTTGTTTTGTTTGTAACGTTCATGATGCCCTCTCTTCCAAATGACCAAGAGAAAGCTAGCGGCTTTTAGATGACGAATCCGGGACAAAGTTTGTCTCAAGTGCTGTTCATTAATGACTTTCTCTCTAGTTCTCATTTTCCCTAACCGCTCTACTGCAAATGACAGTTAGGACAGACTCCTAAATGCTTTAAAAAAGGAGGTTTTCAGAAGTATTTGCCAAACCCCTAGTGGTCAAGAATGAGTTTAACCTTTCTTTAGGACAGGATCCTAAAAGCTGTAATGTGAAGATTCCGCGACAAATTTATCCCCCGCTAAGGTGAGCGAAGCGTTTTGCTTTGTTATTCATCTGCACGGAGCGAGCCTTCCAAATGAGGCCAGACTCCAAACTGTCTTAAGTTGAAGATTCCATAAGAAATGGCTCACAAGCACCGATCAGTAATGAGTTTCGCTTTCTTTTCAATGTCACCATGCGCTCCCTTCCAGATGATCTGGATAGACTCATAATGGCTTGAAGACTTGGATTCCGTGAGAAATTTCACAAAGCACTGATCACTACTGACTTTCTCTCGGTTTATTACTGTCACTGACCGATAAAGCCCATCTCTTCAGGACCCTCCCGTAACGCCTTTTAAATGAAGAGTCACAGATAACTTTTCCTCCAGCAATGATAAGTAATCAGGTTCTCTTTCTTTGCAGCTTTCTATGCCGAAGAATCAGGAGAGTAGTATGATGGCTTTAAGATGAAGGCTGCATGAAACATTTGAGGATGAGAAAAGAGTTTTGCCTTCTTTGTAATTCTCACCAGCCGATCTCTTCTTAACGATGAGGACAGACTCTCAAGGGCTGTAAGATGACGATTAAATGAGAAATTTGTCATAAGCATTCATTAATACTTCCTTTCCCTTTGTTTCTAATTTTCTCCAACCAATCGAGCCCACAAGCTCAGGACAGGATCCGGACAGCTTGAAAATGAAGATTCCATGAGAATTTTGTGCCCAGCCTTGATTAGGGCTGAGTTTTCCTTTCTTTGTACTTTTTACGAGCCCACGTCTTCTAATGGCACAAGACAGTTGGAGTTAAGCTGTGGGTAGGACGCCACGTCCTCAGGGTTATGGCTAGGCCACTTACAAGTGTGGTTCCTGTGTGCAGGCCACATGCAGGTAGAGTTAGGGAAGGGCAGAGCTCCCAGCCCTAGGTTAGCGTTCTCAGCGCTAGGGTTAGGGTTCATACGGGTAGGAATCCCGATCCTAGTGTTTCCTCGACCACAGGAAACGTAAGCCTCCGTGCAAGTGGCCTTCCCGTGGGAACCCTAATCCTAGGGTTCGGGCCTTACCCATAGACACCCTAAGGCAAGGATCCCCATCTGTAGGACCTCTATGCCTAAAGTGAGCTGGCCTAACCATTGGAACCCTTACTTCAACTGGCCTATGCCTAGAACCCTAACCCTAACGCCAAGTGGCCTACCCGTAAGCATCCTAATGCTAGGGCGGGAATCCCTTCCCACAGCAAGCCTATTTCAGCGTGGCTAACCCATAGGAACCATAACCCAACTCCCCTTGGTCTAGCAATGGGAACCCTACCCCTTAGTCCAAAGGGCCTAGCTCGGGAAACCCTGACGCTGACGCCAAGTGGGCTAAGGAGCCCTAACGCCTATCCCTAACTCCAACTGACCTACTCAGAGGAACTTTAACCCAATTGGCGGGGAGCCCTACCTTTTGCAAGCCTAACTCTCCCCAAAATTAGCAAATTTCTCCTGCAATCATCCTCCAAATGTAATTCCGATGCACTGCTGGCCATTTGGGAGAGATCCCTTCTTGAAAAATGCTCTCCAGGAGACATTAGTTCCAGGTAACAGCAAGGCACGAATGTCTCCAGGGATCGTTCTCTAAATGCTATCACGATGCACCGCTGGTGATTTGGCAGAGATCCGTTCATGACAAGTCCTAGGCTTGAGACATTCACTCCAGATCACAGCTAGCTACTCATTGCTCCTCAAATCATCTTTCAAAATGCATTCGGATGAAAGCCTGGCATTACCGTTAACGAAAAATGCTGTTCATTTGACATTCCTTCCAGGTTACTGCTAGGGACGAAATTCTCGGGAATCTTCCTCAAGAAGTCAGAGGGATGCACTGCCGGCTACCTGGCAGAGAGCCCTTTCAGAAAATTGCTACAAATGAAAAATGCATTCCAGATCATAGCTAGGTGCAAATTTCTCCCGCAATCATCCTCCAAATGTCATTCATTCGGAGGCTCTGCTGGTCATTTGGCAGAGATCCGTTCGTGAAAATAGCTCAAGATGAAACATTCCAGATCAAAGCTTGGCACCAATGTCTCCAGGAATCGTCCCCCGAATGTCATTCGGAAGCCCTGCAGGTCATTTGGCAGCGATCCGTTGGTGAAAATATCATGTAGAAAAGCATTCCATGTCCCTGCTAGGGATGACTTTGCCCAAGGCAACTCGGACGCCTTGCTGCTCATTTGGGAGAGATCCATTCATGACAATTGCTAAACGTGAGCCATGAACTCCAGATCCCTACTTGGCACATATTTCTGCTGGAATCGTCCTCCAAATGGCTTTCGGGTGCACCACGGGCCATTTGGCAGAGATCCGTTCGTGAAAATAGCTAAACATGAGACAATCATTCTGGATCTCAGCTAGGACTAATTTCTCCTGGCATCGTCCTCCAAATGCCGTTCGGATGCAGTGCTGGGAAGTTGGCAGCGAACCCTTCTTGAACGTTGCGAAACATGAGCTCTTCAGTCCAGATCACTGCTTGGCAGGAATGTCTCATGGAATCGTCCTCCAAATGTCGTTACGATGCACTGCTTACCATTTCCAGAGATCCAGCCAGGACAATTCCTAAAAACGAACTATTCAGTCCAGGTCACAGCTAGACACGAATATGCCCTGGCATCGTCCTCCAAGAGCCAGTCGGATACGCTGCTGGGCATTGGGCAGCTATCCATTCCTGAAAAATATTATTCACCTAGAAAAGCATTCCATGTCCCTGCTAGGGACGACTTTGTCCTAGAATCGACCTCCAAGTGCAAATCGGAGGCATTGCTGGTATTTGGCAGAGAGCCTTCCTGAAAATTGCTAAACATGAGACATTCACTTCACATCACTGCTAGCCACCAATTTCTCCTGGAATCATTCTCCAAATGCCTTTCGGATGCACTGCTTGCCATTTGGCAGAGCAGGAAAGAATTTTGCTTGCTTAATCTACTTCGAGGACCGACCACTCCTAAATAATCAGGATAGTAGCCCAATGGCGCGAATATGAAGAGTCCCTGACAATTTGTCACAAACACGGGTCACTAAGGATTTTCTCTTTCTTTGTAAGTTCCACGGAACCGATCTTTCCCGAATGCTCAGGACCTCTTTTAAACTGTTTGAAAATGAAAAGGCTCCGAGAAACGAGTCACCCGCAGGGATCACTAACGAGTTTTGTTTTGTTTGTAACGTTCATGATGCCCTCTCTTCCAAATGACCAAGAGAAAGCTAGCGGCTTTTAGATGACGAATCCGGGACAAAGTTTGTCTCAAGTGCTGTTCATTAATGACTTTCTCTCTAGTTCTCATTTTCCCTAACCGCTCTACTGCAAATGACAGTTAGGACAGACTCCTAAATGCTTTAAAAAAGGAGGTTTTCAGAAGTATTTGCCAAACCCCTAGTGGTCAAGAATGAGTTTAACCTTTCTTTAGGACAGGATCCTAAAAGCTGTAATGTGAAGATTCCGCGACAAATTTATCCCCCGCTAAGGTGAGCGAAGCGTTTTGCTTTGTTATTCATCTGCACGGAGCGAGCCTTCCAAATGAGGCCAGACTCCAAACTGTCTTAAGTTGAAGATTCCATAAGAAATGGCTCACAAGCACCGATCAGTAATGAGTTTCGCTTTCTTTTCAATGTCACCATGCGCTCCCTTCCAGATGATCTGGATAGACTCATAATGGCTTGAAGACTTGGATTCCGTGAGAAATTTCACAAAGCACTGATCACTACTGACTTTCTCTCGGTTTATTACTGTCACTGACCGATAAAGCCCATCTCTTCAGGACCCTCCCGTAACGCCTTTTAAATGAAGAGTCACAGATAACTTTTCCTCCAGCAATGATAAGTAATCAGGTTCTCTTTCTTTGCAGCTTTCTATGCCGAAGAATCAGGAGAGTAGTATGATGGCTTTAAGATGAAGCTTGCATGAAACATTTGAGGATGAGAAAAGAGTTTTGCCTTCTTTGTAATTCTCACCAGCCGATCTCTTCTTAACGATGAGGACAGACTCTCAAGGGCTGTAAGATGACGATTAAATGAGAAATTTGTCATAAGCATTCATTAATACTTCCTTTCCCTTTGTTTCTAATTTTCTCCAACCAATCGAGCCCACAAGCTCAGGACAGGATCCGGACAGCTTGAAAATGAAGATTCCATGAGAATTTTGTGCCCAGCCTTGATTAGGGCTGAGTTTTCCTTTCTTTGTACTTTTTACGAGCCCACGTCTTCTAATGGCACAAGACAGTTGGAGTTAAGCTGTGGGTAGGACGCCACGTCCTCAGGGTTATGGCTAGGCCACTTACAAGTGTGGTTCCTGTGTGCAGGCCACATGCAGTTAGAGTTAGGGAAGGGCAGAGCTCCCAGCCCTAGGTTAGCGTTCTCAGCGCTAGGGTTAGGGTTCATACGGGTAGGAATCCCGATCCTAGTGTTTCCTCGACCACAGGAAACGTAAGCCTCCGTGCAAGTGGCCTTCCCGTGGGAACCCTAATCCTAGGGTTCGGGCCTTACCCATAGACACCCTAAGGCAAGGATCCCCATCTGTAGGACCTCTATGCCTAAAGTGAGCTGGCCTAACCATTGGAACCCTTACTTCAACTGGCCTATGCCTAGAACCCTAACCCTAACGCCAAGTGGCCTACCCGTAAGCATCCTAATGCTAGGGCGGGAATCCCTTCCCACAGCAAGCCTATTTCAGCGTGGCTAACCCATAGGAACCATAACCCAACTCCCCTTGGTCTAGCAATGGGAACCCTACCCCTTAGTCCAAAGGGCCTAGCTCGGGAAACCCTGACGCTGACGCCAAGTGGGCTAAGGAGCCCTAACGCCTATCCCTAACTCCAACTGACCTACTCAGAGGAACTTTAACCCAATTGGCGGGGAGCCCTACCTTTTGCAAGCCTAACTCTCCCCAAAATTAGCAAATTTCTCCTGCAATCATCCTCCAAATGTAATTCCGATGCACTGCTGGCCATTTGGGAGAGATCCCTTCTTGAAAAATGCTCTCCAGGAGACATTAGTTCCAGGTAACAGCAAGGCACGAATGTCTCCAGGGATCGTTCTCTAAATGCTATCACGATGCACCGCTGGTGATTTGGCAGAGATCCGTTCATGACAAGTCCTAGGCTTGAGACATTCACTCCAGATCACAGCTAGCTACTCATTGCTCCTCAAATCATCTTTCAAAATGCATTCGGATGAAAGCCTGGCATTACCGTTAACGAAAAATGCTGTTCATTTGACATTCCTTCCAGGTTACTGCTAGGGACGAAATTCTCGGGAATCTTCCTCAAGAAGTCAGAGGGATGCACTGCCGGCTACCTGGCAGAGAGCCCTTTCAGAAAATTGCTACAAATGAAAAATGCATTCCAGATCACAGCTAGGTGCAAATTTCTCCCGCAATCATCCTCCAAATGTCATTCATTCGGAGGCTCTGCTGGTCATTTGGCAGAGATCCGTTCGTGAAAATAGCTCAAGATGAAACATTCCAGATCAAAGCTTGGCACCAATGTCTCCAGGAATCGTCCCCCGAATGTCATTCGGAAGCCCTGCAGGTCATTTGGCAGCGATCCGTTGGTGAAAATATCATGTAGAAAAGCATTCCATGTCCCTGCTAGGGATGACTTTGCCCAAGGCAACTCGGACGCCTTGCTGCTCATTTGGGAGAGATCCATTCATGACAATTGCTAAACGTGAGCCATGAACTCCAGATCCCTACTTGGCACATATTTCTGCTGGAATCGTCCTCCAAATGGCTTTCGGGTGCACCACGGGCCATTTGGCAGAGATCCGTTCGTGAAAATAGCTAAACATGAGACAATCATTCTGGATCTCAGCTAGGACTAATTTCTCCTGGCATCGTCCTCCAAATGCCGTTCGGATGCAGTGCTGGGAAGTTGGCAGCGAACCCTTCTTGAACGTTGCGAAACATGAGCTCTTCAGTCCAGATCACTGCTTGGCAGGAATGTCTCATGGAATCGTCCTCCAAATGTCGTTACGATGCACTGCTTACCATTTCCAGAGATCCAGCCAGGACAATTCCTAAAAACGAACTATTCAGTCCAGGTCACAGCTAGACAGGAATATTCCCTGGCATCGTCCTCCAAGAGCCAGTCGGATACGCTGCTGGGCATTGGGCAGCTATCCATTCCTGAAAAATATTATTCACCTAGAAAAGCATTCCATGTCCCTGCTAGGGACGACTTTGTCCTAGAATCGACCTCCAAGTGCAAATCGGAGGCATTGCTGGTATTTGGCAGAGAGCCTTCCTGAAAATTGCTAAACATGAGACATTCACTTCACATCACTGCTAGCCACCAATTTCTCCTGGAATCATTCTCCAAATGCCTTTCGGATGCACTGCTTGCCATTTGGCAGAGCAGGAAAGAATTTTGCTTGCTTAATCTACTTCGAGGACCGACCACTCCTAAATAATCAGGATAGTAGCCCAATGGCGCGAATATGAAGAGTCCCTGACAATTTGTCACAAACACGGGTCACTAAGGATTTTCTCTTTCTTTGTAAGTTCCACGGAACCGATCTTTCCCGAATGCTCAGGACCTCTTTTAAACTGTTTGAAAATGAAAAGGCTCCGAGAAACGAGTCACCCGCAGGGATCACTAACGAGTTTTGTTTTGTTTGTAACGTTCATGATGCCCTCTCTTCCAAATGACCAAGAGAAAGCTAGCGGCTTTTAGATGACGAATCCGGGACAAAGTTTGTCTCAAGTGCTGTTCATTAATGACTTTCTCTCTAGTTCTCATTTTCCCTAACCGCTCTACTGCAAATGACAGTTAGGACAGACTCCTAAATGCTTTAAAAAAGGAGGTTTTCAGAAGTATTTGCCAAACCCCTAGTGGTCAAGAATGAGTTTAACCTTTCTTTAGGACAGGATCCTAAAAGCTGTAATGTGAAGATTCCGCGACAAATTTATCCCCCGCTAAGGTGAGCGAAGCGTTTTGCTTTGTTATTCATCTGCACGGAGCGAGCCTTCCAAATGAGGCCAGACTCCAAACTGTCTTAAGTTGAAGATTCCATAAGAAATGGCTCACAAGCACCGATCAGTAATGAGTTTCGCTTTCTTTTCAATGTCACCATGCGCTCCCTTCCAGATGATCTGGATAGACTCATAATGGCTTGAAGACTTGGATTCCGTGAGAAATTTCACAAAGCACTGATCACTACTGACTTTCTCTCGGTTTATTACTGTCACTGACCGATAAAGCCCATCTCTTCAGGACCCTCCCGTAACGCCTTTTAAATGAAGAGTCACAGATAACTTTTCCTCCAGCAATGATAAGTAATCAGGTTCTCTTTCTTTGCAGCTTTCTATGCCGAAGAATCAGGAGAGTAGTATGATGGCTTTAAGATGAAGCTTGCATGAAACATTTGAGGATGAGAAAAGAGTTTTGCCTTCTTTGTAATTCTCACCAGCCGATCTCTTCTTAACGATGAGGACAGACTCTCAAGGGCTGTAAGATGACGATTAAATGAGAAATTTGTCATAAGCATTCATTAATACTTCCTTTCCCTTTGTTTCTAATTTTCTCCAACCAATCGAGCCCACAAGCTCAGGACAGGATCCGGACAGCTTGAAAATGAAGATTCCATGAGAATTTTGTGCCCAGCCTTGATTAGGGCTGAGTTTTCCTTTCTTTGTACTTTTTACGAGCCCACGTCTTCTAATGGCACAAGACAGTTGGAGTTAAGCTGTGGGTAGGACGCCACGTCCTCAGGGTTATGGCTAGGCCACTTACAAGTGTGGTTCCTGTGTGCAGGCCACATGCAGTTAGAGTTAGGGAAGGGCAGAGCTCCCAGCCCTAGGTTAGCGTTCTCAGCGCTAGGGTTAGGGTTCATACGGGTAGGAATCCCGATCCTAGTGTTTCCTCGACCACAGGAAACGTAAGCCTCCGTGCAAGTGGCCTTCCCGTGGGAACCCTAATCCTAGGGTTCGGGCCTTACCCATAGACACCCTAAGGCAAGGATCCCCATCTGTAGGACCTCTATGCCTAAAGTGAGCTGGCCTAACCATTGGAACCCTTACTTCAACTGGCCTATGCCTAGAACCCTAACCCTAACGCCAAGTGGCCTACCCGTAAGCATCCTAATGCTAGGGCGGGAATCCCTTCCCACAGCAAGCCTATTTCAGCGTGGCTAACCCATAGGAACCATAACCCAACTCCCCTTGGTCTAGCAATGGGAACCCTACCCCTTAGTCCAAAGGGCCTAGCTCGGGAAACCCTGACGCTGACGCCAAGTGGGCTAAGGAGCCCTAACGCCTATCCCTAACTCCAACTGACCTACTCAGAGGAACTTTAACCCAATTGGCGGGGAGCCCTACCTTTTGCAAGCCTAACTCTCCCCAAAATTAGCAAATTTCTCCTGCAATCATCCTCCAAATGTAATTCCGATGCACTGCTGGCCATTTGGGAGAGATCCCTTCTTGAAAAATGCTCTCCAGGAGACATTAGTTCCAGGTAACAGCAAGGCACGAATGTCTCCAGGGATCGTTCTCTAAATGCTATCACGATGCACCGCTGGTGATTTGGCAGAGATCCGTTCATGACAAGTCCTAGGCTTGAGACATTCACTCCAGATCACAGCTAGCTACTCATTGCTCCTCAAATCATCTTTCAAAATGCATTCGGATGAAAGCCTGGCATTACCGTTAACGAAAAATGCTGTTCATTTGACATTCCTTCCAGGTTACTGCTAGGGACGAAATTCTCGGGAATCTTCCTCAAGAAGTCAGAGGGATGCACTGCCGGCTACCTGGCAGAGAGCCCTTTCAGAAAATTGCTACAAATGAAAAATGCATTCCAGATCACAGCTAGGTGCAAATTTCTCCCGCAATCATCCTCCAAATGTCATTCATTCGGAGGCTCTGCTGGTCATTTGGCAGAGATCCGTTCGTGAAAATAGCTCAAGATGAAACATTCCAGATCAAAGCTTGGCACCAATGTCTCCAGGAATCGTCCCCCGAATGTCATTCGGAAGCCCTGCAGGTCATTTGGCAGCGATCCGTTGGTGAAAATATCATGTAGAAAAGCATTCCATGTCCCTGCTAGGGATGACTTTGCCCAAGGCAACTCGGACGCCTTGCTGCTCATTTGGGAGAGATCCATTCATGACAATTGCTAAACGTGAGCCATGAACTCCAGATCCCTACTTGGCACATATTTCTGCTGGAATCGTCCTCCAAATGGCTTTCGGGTGCACCACGGGCCATTTGGCAGAGATCCGTTCGTGAAAATAGCTAAACATGAGACAATCATTCTGGATCTCAGCTAGGACTAATTTCTCCTGGCATCGTCCTCCAAATGCCGTTCGGATGCAGTGCTGGGAAGTTGGCAGCGAACCCTTCTTGAACGTTGCGAAACATGAGCTCTTCAGTCCAGATCACTGCTTGGCAGGAATGTCTCATGGAATCGTCCTCCAAATGTCGTTACGATGCACTGCTTACCATTTCCAGAGATCCAGCCAGGACAATTCCTAAAAACGAACTATTCAGTCCAGGTCACAGCTAGACAGGAATATTCCCTGGCATCGTCCTCCAAGAGCCAGTCGGATACGCTGCTGGGCATTGGGCAGCTATCCATTCCTGAAAAATATTATTCACCTAGAAAAGCATTCCATGTCCCTGCTAGGGACGACTTTGTCCTAGAATCGACCTCCAAGTGCAAATCGGAGGCATTGCTGGTATTTGGCAGAGAGCCTTCCTGAAAATTGCTAAACATGAGACATTCACTTCACATCACTGCTAGCCACCAATTTCTCCTGGAATCATTCTCCAAATGCCTTTCGGATGCACTGCTTGCCATTTGGCAGAGCAGGAAAGAATTTTGCTTGCTTAATCTAGTTCGAGGACCGACCACTCCTAAATAATCAGGATAGTAGCCCAATGGCGCGAATATGAAGAGTCCCTGACAATTTGTCACAAACACGGGTCACTAAGGATTTTCTCTTTCTTTGTAAGTTCCACGGAACCGATCTTTCCCGAATGCTCAGGACCTCTTTTAAACTGTTTGAAAATGAAAAGGCTCCGAGAAACGAGTCACCCGCAGGGATCACTAACGAGTTTTGTTTTGTTTGTAACGTTCATGATGCCCTCTCTTCCAAATGACCAAGAGAAACCTAGCGGCTTTTAGATGACGAATCCGGGACAAAGTTTGTCTCAAGTGCTGTTCATTAATGACTTTCTCTCTAGTTCTCATTTTCCCTAACCGCTCTACTGCAAATGACAGTTAGGACAGACTCCTAAATGCTTTAAAAAAGGAGGTTTTCAGAAGTATTTGCCAAACCCCTAGTGGTCAAGAATGAGTTTAACCTTTCTTTAGGACAGGATCCTAAAAGCTGTAATGTGAAGATTCCGCGACAAATTTATCCCCCGCTAAGGTGAGCGAAGCGTTTTGCTTTGTTATTCATCTGCACGGAGCGAGCCTTCCAAATGAGGCCAGACTCCAAACTGTCTTAAGTTGAAGATTCCATAAGAAATGGCTCACAAGCACCGATCAGTAATGAGTTTCGCTTTCTTTTCAATGTCACCATGCGCTCCCTTCCAGATGATCTGGATAGACTCATAATGGCTTGAAGACTTGGATTCCGTGAGAAATTTCACAAAGCACTGATCACTACTGACTTTCTCTCGGTTTATTACTGTCACTGACCGATAAAGCCCATCTCTTCAGGACCCTCCCGTAACGCCTTTTAAATGAAGAGTCACAGATAACTTTTCCTCCAGCAATGATAAGTAATCAGGTTCTCTTTCTTTGCAGCTTTCTATGCCGAAGAATCAGGAGAGTACTATGATGGCTTTAAGATGAAGCTTGCATGAAACATTTGAGGATGAGAAAAGAGTTTTGCCTTCTTTGTAATTCTCACCAGCCGATCTCTTCTTAACGATGAGGACAGACTCTCAAGGGCTGTAAGATGACGATTAAATGAGAAATTTGTCATAAGCATTCATTAATACTTCCTTTCCCGTTGTTTCTAATTTTCTCCAACCAATCGAGCCCACAAGCTCAGGACAGGATCCGGACAGCTTGAAAATGAAGATTCCATGAGAATTTTGTGCCCAGCCTTGATTAGGGCTGAGTTTTCCTTTCTTTGTACTTTTTACGAGCCCACGTCTTCTAATGGCACAAGACAGTTGGAGTTAAGCTGTGGGTAGGACGCCACGTCCTCAGGGTTATGGCTAGGCCACTTACAAGTGTGGTTCCTGTGTGCAGGCCACATGCAGTTAGAGTTAGGGAAGGGCAGAGCTCCCAGCCTTAGGTTAGCGTTCTCAGCGCTAGGGTTAGGGTTCATACGGGTAGGAATCCCGATCCTAGTGTTTCCTCGACCACAGGAAACGTAAGCCTCCGTGCAAGTGGCCTTCCCGTGGGAACCCTAATCCTAGGGTTCGGGCCTTACCCATAGACACCCTAAGGCAAGGATCCCCATCTGTAGGACCTCTATGCCTAAAGTGAGCTGGCCTAACCATTGGAACCCTTACTTCAACTGGCCTATGCCTAGAACCCTAACCCTAACGCCAAGTGGCCTTCCCGTAAGCATCCTAATGCTAGGGCGGGAATCCCTTCCCACAGCAAGCCTATTTCAGCGTGGCTAACCCATAGGAACCATAACCCAACTCCCCTTGCTCTAGCAATGGGAACCCTACCCCTTAGTCCAAAGGGCCTAGCTCGGGAAACCCTGACGCTGACGCCAAGTGGGCTAAGGAGCCCTAACGCCTATCCCTAACTCCAACTGACCTACTCAGAGGAACTTTAACCCAATTGGCGGGGAGCCCTACCTTTTGCAAGCCTAACTCTCCCCAAAATTAGCAAATTTCTCCTGCAATCATCCTCCAAATGTAATTCCGATGCACTGCTGGCCATTTGGGAGAGATCCCTTCTTGAAAAATGCTCTCCAGGAGACATTAGTTCCAGGTAACAGCAAGGCACGAATGTCTCCAGGGATCGTTCTCTAAATGCTATCACGATGCACCGCTGGTGATTTGGCAGAGATCCGTTCATGACAAGTCCTAGGCTTGAGACATTCACTCCAGATCACAGCTAGCTACTCATTGCTCCTCAAATCATCTTTCAAAATGCATTCGGATGAAAGCCTGGCATTACCGTTAACGAAAAATGCTGTTCATTTGACATTCCTTCCAGGTTACTGCTAGGGACGAAATTCTCGGGAATCTTCCTCAAGAAGTCAGAGGGATGCACTGCCGGCTACCTGGCAGAGAGCCCTTTCAGAAAATTGCTACAAATGAAAAATGCATTCCAGATCACAGCTAGGTGCAAATTTCTCCCGCAATCATCCTCCAAATGTCATTCATTCGGAGGCTCTGCTGGTCATTTGGCAGAGATCCGTTCGTGAAAATAGCTCAAGATGAAACATTCCAGATCAAAGCTTGGCACCAATGTCTCCAGGAATCGTCCCCCGAATGTCATTCGGAAGCCCTGCAGGTCATTTGGCAGCGATCCGTTGGTGAAAATATCATGTAGAAAAGCATTCCATGTCCCTGCTAGGGATGACTTTGCCCAAGGCAACTCGGACGCCTTGCTGCTCATTTGGGAGAGATCCATTCATGACAATTGCTAAACGTGAGCCATGAACTCCAGATCCCTACTTGGCACATATTTCTGCTGGAATCGTCCTCCAAATGGCTTTCGGGTGCACCACGGGCCATTTGGCAGAGATCCGTTCGTGAAAATAGCTAAACATGAGACAATCATTCTGGATCTCAGCTAGGACTAATTTCTCCTGGCATCGTCCTCCAAATGCCGTTCGGATGCAGTGCTGGGAAGTTGGCAGCGAACCCTTCTTGAACGTTGCGAAACATGAGCTCTTCAGTCCAGATCACTGCTTGGCAGGAATGTCTCATGGAATCGTCCTCCAAATGTCGTTACGATGCACTGCTTACCATTTCCAGAGATCCAGCCAGGACAATTCCTAAAAACGAACTATTCAGTCCAGGTCACAGCTAGACACGAATATGCCCTGGCATCGTCCTCCAAGAGCCAGTCGGATACGCTGCTGGGCATTGGGCAGCTATCCATTCCTGAAAAATATTATTCACCTAGAAAAGCATTCCATGTCCCTGCTAGGGACGACTTTGTCCTAGAATCGACCTCCAAGTGCAAATCGGAGGCATTGCTGGTATTTGGCAGAGAGCCTTCCTGAAAATTGCTAAACATGAGACATTCACTTCACATCACTGCTAGCCACCAATTTCTCCTGGAATCATTCTCCAAATGCCTTTCGGATGCACTGCTTGCCATTTGGCAGAGCAGGAAAGAATTTTGCTTGCTTAATCTAGTTCGAGGACCGACCACTCCTAAATAATCAGGATAGTAGCCCAATGGCGCGAATATGAAGAGTCCCTGACAATTTGTCACAAGCACGGGTCACTAAGGATTTCCTCTTTCTTTGTAAGTTCCACGGAACCGATCTTTCCCGAATGCTCAGGACCTCTTTTAAACTGTTTGAAAATGAAAAGGCTCCGAGAAACGAGTCACCCGCAGGGATCACTAACGAGTTTTGTTTTGTTTGTAACGTTCATGATGCCCTCTCTTCCAAATGACCAAGAGAAACCTAGTGGCTTTTAGATGACGAGTCCGGGACAAAGTTTGTCTCAAGTGCTGTTCATTAATGACTTTCTCTCTAGTTCTCATTTTCCCTAACCGCTCTACTGCAAATGACAGTAAGGACAGACTCCTAAATGCTTTAAAAAAGGAGGCTTTCAGAAGTATTTGCCAAACCCCTAGTGGTCAAGAATGAGTTTAACCTTTCTTTAGGACAGGATCCTAAAAGCTGTAATGTGAAGATTTCGCGACAAATTTATCCCCCGCTAAGGTGAGCGAAGCGTTTTGCTTTGTTATTCATCTGCACGGAGCGAGCCTTCCAAATGAGGCCAGACTCCAAACTGTCTTAAGTTGAAGATTCCATAAGAAATGGCTCACAAGCACCGATCAGTAATGAGTTTCGCTTTCTTTTCAATGTCACCATGCGCTCCCTTCCAGATGATCTGGATAGACTCATAATGGCTTGAAGACTTGGATTCCGTGAGAAATTTCACAAAGCACTGATCACTACTGACTTTCTCTCAGTTTATTACTGTCACTGACCGATAAAGCCCATCTCTTCAGGACCCTCCCGTAACGCCTTTTAAATGAAGAGTCACAGATAACTTTTCCTCCAGCAATGATAAGTAATCAGGTTCTCTTTCTTTGCAGCTTTCTATGCCGAAGAATCAGGAGAGTAGTATGATGGCTTTAAGATGAAGCTTGCATGAAACATTTGAGGATGAGAAAAGAGTTTTGCCTTCTTTGTAATTCTCACCAGCCGATCTCTTCTTAACGATGAGGACAGACTCTCAAGGGCTGTAAGATGACGATTAAATGAGAAATTTGTCATAAGCATTCATTAATACTTCCTTTCCCTTTGTTTCTAATTTTCTCCAACCAAACGAGCCCACAAGCTCAGGACAGGATCCGGACAGCTTGAAAATGAAGATTCCATGAGAATTTTGTGCCCAGCCTTGATTAGGGCTGAGTTTTCCTTTCTTTGTACTTTTTACAAGCCCACGTCTTCTAATGGCACAAGACAGTTGGAGTTAAGCTGTGGGTAGGACGCCACGTCCTCAGGGTTATGGCTAGGCCACTTACAAGTGTGGTTCCTGTGTGCAGGCCACATGCAGTTAGAGTTAGGGAAGGGCAGAGCTCCCAGCCCTAGGTTAGCGTTCTCAGCGCTAGGGTTAGGGTTCATACGGGTAGGAATCCCGATCCTAGTGTTTCCTCGACCACAGGAAACGTAAGCCTCCGTGCAAGTGGCCTTCCCGTGGGAACCCTAATCCTAGGGTTCGGGCCTTACCCATAGACACCCTAAGGCAAGGATCCCCATCTGTAGGACCTCTATGCCTAAAGTGAGCTGGCCTAACCATTGGAACCCTTACTTCAACTGGCCTATGCCTAGAACCCTAACCCTAACGCCAAGTGGCCTACCCGTAAGCATCCTAATGCTAGGGCGGGAATCCCTTCCCACAGCAAGCCTATTTCAGCGTGGCTAACCCATAGGAACCATAACCCAACTCCCCTTGGTCTAGCAATGGGAACCCTACCCCTTAGTCCAAAGGGCCTAGCTCGGGAAACCCTGACGCTGACGCCAAGTGGGCTAAGGAGCCCTAACGCCTATCCCTAACTCCAACTGACCTACTCAGAGGAACTTTAACCCAATTGGCGGGGAGCCCTACCTTTTGCAAGCCTAACTCTCCCCAAAATTAGCAAATTTCTCCTGCAATCATCCTCCAAATGTAATTCCGATGCACTGCTGGCCATTTGGGAGAGATCCCTTCTTGAAAAATGCTCTCCAGGAGACATTAGTTCCAGGTAACAGCAAGGCACGAATGTCTCCAGGGATCGTTCTCTAAATGCTATCACGATGCACCGCTGGTGATTTGGCAGAGATCCGTTCATGACAAGTCCTAGGCTTGAGACATTCACTCCAGATCACAGCTAGCTACTCATTGCTCCTCAAATCATCTTTCAAAATGCATTCGGATGAAAGCCTGGCATTACCGTTAACGAAAAATGCTGTTCATTTGACATTCCTTCCAGGTTACTGCTAGGGACGAAATTCTCGGGAATCTTCCTCAAGAAGTCAGAGGGATGCACTGCCGGCTACCTGGCAGAGAGCCCTTTCAGAGAATTGCTACAAATGAAAAATGCATTCCAGATCACAGCTAGGTGCAAATTTCTCCCGCAATCATCCTCCAAATGTCATTCATTCGGAGGCTCTGCTGGTCATTTGGCAGAGATCCGTTCGTGAAAATAGCTCAAGATGAAACATTCCAGATCAAAGCTTGGCACCAATGTCTCCAGGAATCGTCCCCCGAATGTCATTCGGAAGCCCTGCAGGTCATTTGGCAGCGATCCGTTGGTGAAAATATCATGTAGAAAAGCATTCCATGTCCCTGCTAGGGATGACTTTGCCCAAGGCAACTCGGACGCCTTGCTGCTCATTTGGGAGAGATCCATTCATGACAATTGCTAAACGTGAGCCATGAACTCCAGATCCCTACTTGGCACATATTTCTGCTGGAATCGTCCTCC
The DNA here is from genome assembly GCF_965152235.1 of Eretmochelys imbricata. Taxonomy (NCBI): domain Eukaryota; kingdom Metazoa; phylum Chordata; order Testudines; family Cheloniidae; genus Eretmochelys; species Eretmochelys imbricata. The sequence continues at coordinate 184,562,089 of NC_135574.1, forward strand.
AAATGGCTTTCGGGTGCACCACGGGCCATTTGGCAGAGATCCGTTCGTGAAAATAGCTAAACATGAGACAATCATTCTGGATCTCAGCTAGGACTAATTTCTCCTGGCATCGTCCTCCAAATGCCGTTCGGATGCAGTGCTGGGAAGTTGGCAGCGAACCCTTCTTGAACGTTGCGAAACATGAGCTCTTCAGTCCAGATCACTGCTTGGCAGGAATGTCTCATGGAATCGTCCTCCAAATGTCGTTACGATGCACTGCTTACCATTTCCAGAGATCCAGCCAGGACAATTCCTAAAAACGAACTATTCAGTCCAGGTCACAGCTAGACACGAATATGCCCTGGCATCGTCCTCCAAGAGCCAGTCGGATACGCTGCTGGGCATTGGGCAGCTATCCATTCCTGAAAAATATTATTCACCTAGAAAAGCATTCCATGTCCCTGCTAGGGACGACTTTGTCCTAGAATCGACCTCCAAGTGCAAATCGGAGGCATTGCTGGTATTTGGCAGAGACCCTTCCTGAAAATTGCTAAACATGAGACATTCACTTCACATCACTGCTAGCCACCAATTTCTCCTGGAATCATTCTCCAAATGCCTTTCGGATGCACTGCTTGCCATTTGGCAGAGCAGGAAAGAATTTTGCTTGCTTAATCTAGTTCGAGGACCGACCACTCCTAAATAATCAGGATAGTAGCCCAATGGCGCGAATATGAAGAGTCCCTGACAATTTGTCACAAGCACGGGTCACTAAGGATTTCCTCTTTCTTTGTAAGTTCCACGGAACCGATCTTTCCCGAATGCTCAGGACCTCTTTTAAACTGTTTTAAAATGAAAAGGCTCCGAGAAACGAGTCACCCGCAGGGATCACTAACGAGTTTTGTTTTGTTTGTAACGTTCATGATGCCCTCTCTTCCAAATGACCAAGAGAAACCTAGTGGCTTTTAGATGACGAGTCCGGGACAAAGTTTGTCTCAAGTGCTGTTCATTAATGACTTTCTCTCTAGTTCTCATTTTCCCTAACCGCTCTACTGCAAATGACAGTAAGGACAGACTCCTAAATGCTTTAAAAAAGGAGGCTTTCAGAAGTATTTGCCAAACCCCTAGTGGTCAAGAATGAGTTTAACCTTTCTTTAGGACAGGATCCTAAAAGCTGTAATGTGAAGATTCCGCGACAAATTTATCCCCCGCTAAGGTGAGCGAAGCGTTTTGCTTTGTTATTCATCTGCACGGAGCGAGCCTTCCAAATGAGGCCAGACTCCAAACTGTCTTAAGTTGAAGATTCCATAAGAAATGGCTCACAAGCACCGATCAGTAATGAGTTTCGCTTTCTTTTCAATGTCACCATGCGCTCCCTTCCAGATGATCTGGATAGACTCATAATGGCTTGAAGACTTGGATTCCGTGAGAAATTTCACAAAGCACTGATCACTACTGACTTTCTCTCGGTTTATTACTGTCACTGACCGATAAAGCCCATCTCTTCAGGACCCTCCCGTAACGCCTTTTAAATGAAGAGTCACAGATAACTTTTCCTCCAGCAATGATAAGTAATCAGGTTCTCTTTCTTTGCAGCTTTCTATGCCGAAGAATCAGGAGAGTAGTATGATGGCTTTAAGATGAAGCTTGCATGAAACATTTGAGGATGAGAAAAGAGTTTTGCCTTCTTTGTAATTCTCACCAGCCGATCTCTTCTTAACGATGAGGACAGACTCTCAAGGGCTGTAAGATGACGATTAAATGAGAAATTTGTCATAAGCATTCATTAATACTTCCTTTCCCTTTGTTTCTAATTTTCTCCAACCAATCGAGCCCACAAGCTCAGGACAGGATCCGGACAGCTTGAAAATGAAGATTCCATGAGAATTTTGTGCCCAGCCTTGATTAGGGCTGAGTTTTCCTTTCTTTGTACTTTTTACGAGCCCACGTCTTCTAATGGCACAAGACAGTTGGAGTTAAGCTGTGGGTAGGACGCCACGTCCTCAGGGTTATGGCTAGGCCACTTACAAGTGTGGTTCCTGTGTGCAGGCCACATGCAGTTAGAGTTAGGGAAGGGCAGAGCTCCCAGCCCTAGGTTAGCGTTCTCAGCGCTAGGGTTAGGGTTCATACGGGTAGGAATCCCGATCCTAGTGTTTCCTCGACCACAGGAAACGTAAGCCTCCGTGCAAGTGGCCTTCCCGTGGGAACCCTAATCCTAGGGTTCGGGCCTTACCCATAGACACCCTAAGGCAAGGATCCCCATCTGTAGGACCTCTATGCCTAAAGTGAGCTGGCCTAACCATTGGAACCCTTACTTCAACTGGCCTATGCCTAGAACCCTAACCCTAACGCCAAGTGGCCTACCCGTAAGCATCCTAATGCTAGGGCGGGAATCCCTTCCCACAGCAAGCCTATTTCAGCGTGGCTAACCCATAGGAACCATAACCCAACTCCCCTTGGTCTAGCAATGGGAACCCTACCCCTTAGTCCAAAGGGCCTAGCTCGGGAAACCCTGACGCTGACGCCAAGTGGGCTAAGGAGCCCTAACGCCTATCCCTAACTCCAACTGACCTACTCAGAGGAACTTTAACCCAATTGGCGGGGAGCCCTACCTTTTGCAAGCCTAACTCTCCCCAAAATTAGCAAATTTCTCCTGCAATCATCCTCCAAATGTAATTCCGATGCACTGCTGGCCATTTGGGAGAGATCCCTTCTTGAAAAATGCTCTCCAGGAGACATTAGTTCCAGGTAACAGCAAGGCACGAATGTCTCCAGGGATCGTTCTCTAAATGCTATCACGATGCACCGCTGGTGATTTGGCAGAGATCCGTTCATGACAAGTCCTAGGCTTGAGACATTCACTCCAGATCACAGCTAGCTACTCATTGCTCCTCAAATCATCTTTCAAAATGCATTCGGATGAAAGCCTGGCATTACCGTTAACGAAAAATGCTGTTCATTTGACATTCCTTCCAGGTTACTGCTAGGGACGAAATTCTCGGGAATCTTCCTCAAGAAGTCAGAGGGATGCACTGCCGGCTACCTGGCAGAGAGCCCTTTCAGAGAATTGCTACAAATGAAAAATGCATTCCAGATCACAGCTAGGTGCAAATTTCTCCCGCAATCATCCTCCAAATGTCATTCATTCGGAGGCTCTGCTGGTCATTTGGCAGAGATCCGTTCGTGAAAATAGCTCAAGATGAAACATTCCAGATCAAAGCTTGGCACCAATGTCTCCAGGAATCGTCCCCCGAATGTCATTCGGAAGCCCTGCAGGTCATTTGGCAGCGATCCGTTGGTGAAAATATCATGTAGAAAAGCATTCCATGTCCCTGCTAGGGATGACTTTGCCCAAGGCAACTCGGACGCCTTGCTGCTCATTTGGGAGAGATCCATTCATGACAATTGCTAAACGTGAGCCATGAACTCCAGATCCCTACTTGGCACATATTTCTGCTGGAATCGTCCTCCAAATGGCTTTCGGGTGCACCACGGGCCATTTGGCAGAGATCCGTTCGTGAAAATAGCTAAACATGAGACAATCATTCTGGATCTCAGCTAGGACTAATTTCTCCTGGCATCGTCCTCCAAATGCCGTTCGGATGCAGTGCTGGGAAGTTGGCAGCGAACCCTTCTTGAACGTTGCGAAACATGAGCTCTTCAGTCCAGATCACTGCTTGGCAGGAATGTCTCATGGAATCGTCCTCCAAATGTCGTTACGATGCACTGCTTACCATTTCCAGAGATCCAGCCAGGACAATTCCTAAAAACGAACTATTCAGTCCAGGTCACAGCTAGACAGGAATATTCCCTGGCATCGTCCTCCAAGAGCCAGTCGGATACGCTGCTGGGCATTGGGCAGCTATCCATTCCTGAAAAATATTATTCACCTAGAAAAGCATTCCATGTCCCTGCTAGGGACGACTTTGTCCTAGAATCGACCTCCAAGTGCAAATCGGAGGCATTGCTGGTATTTGGCAGAGAGCCTTCCTGAAAATTGCTAAACATGAGACATTCACTTCACATCACTGCTAGCCACCAATTTCTCCTGGAATCATTCTCCAAATGCCTTTCGGATGCACTGCTTGCCATTTGGCAGAGCAGGAAAGAATTTTGCTTGCTTAATCTACTTCGAGGACCGACCACTCCTAAATAATCAGGATAGTAGCCCAATGGCGCGAATATGAAGAGTCCCTGACAATTTGTCACAAACACGGGTCACTAAGGATTTTCTCTTTCTTTGTAAGTTCCACGGAACCGATCTTTCCCGAATGCTCAGGACCTCTTTTAAACTGTTTGAAAATGAAAAGGCTCCGAGAAACGAGTCACCCGCAGGGATCACTAACGAGTTTTGTTTTGTTTGTAACGTTCATGATGCCCTCTCTTCCAAATGACCAAGAGAAACCTAGTGGCTTTTAGATGACGAATCCGGGACAAAGTTTGTCTCAAGTGCTGTTCATTAATGACTTTCTCTCTAGTTCTCATTTTCCCTAACCGCTCTACTGCAAATGACAGTTAGGACAGACTCCTAAATGCTTTAAAAAAGGAGGCTTTCAGAAGTATTTGCCAAACCCCTAGTGGTCAAGAATGAGTTTAACCTTTCTTTAGGACAGGATCCTAAAAGCTGTAATGTGAAGATTCCGCGACAAATTTATCCCCCGCTAAGGTGAGCGAAGCGTTTTGCTTTGTTATTCATCTGCACGGAGCGAGCCTTCCAAATGAGGCCAGACTCCAAACTGTCTTAAGTTGAAGATTCCATAAGAAATGGCTCACAAGCACCGATCAGTAATGAGTTTCGCTTTCTTTTCAATGTCACCATGCGCTCCCTTCCAGATGATCTGGATAGACTCATAATGGCTTGAAGACTTGGATTCCGTGAGAAATTTCACAAAGCACTGATCACTACTGACTTTCTCTTGGTTTATCACTTTCACTGACCGATAAAGCCCATCTCTTCAGGACCCTCTCATAACACCTTTTAAATGAAGAGTCACAGATAACTTTTCCTCCAGCAATGATAAGTAATCAGGTTCTCTTTCTTTGCAGCTTTCTATGCCGAAGAATCAGGAGAGTAGTATGATGGCTTTAAGATGAAGGCTGCATGAAACATTTGAGGATGAGAAAAGAGTTTTGCCTTCTTTGTAATTCTCACCAGCCGATCTCTTCTTAACGATGAGGACAGACTCTCAAGGGCTGTAAGATGACGATTAAATGAGAAATTTGTCATAAGCATTCATTAACACTTCCTTTCCCTTTGTTTCTAATTTTCTCCAACCAATCGAGCCCACAAGCTCAGGACAGGATCCGGACAGCTTGAAAATGAAGATTCCATGAGAATTTTGTGCCCAGCCTTGATTAGGGCTGAGTTTTCCTTTCTTTGTACTTTTTACGAGCCCACGTCTTCTAATGGCACAAGACAGTTGGAGTTAAGCTGTGGGTAGGACGCCACGTCCTCAGGGTTATGGCTAGGCCACTTACAAGTGTGGTTCCTGTGTGCAGGCCACATGCAGTTAGAGTTAGGGAAGGGCAGAGCTCCCAGCCCTAGGTTAGCGTTCTCAGCGCTAGGGTTAGGGTTCATACGGGTAGGAATCCCGATCCTAGTGTTTCCTCGACCACAGGAAACGTAAGCCTCCGTGCAAGTGGCCTTCCCGTGGGAACCCTAATCCTAGGGTTCGGGCCTTACCCATAGACACCCTAAGGCAAGGATCCCCATCTGTAGGACCTCTATGCCTAAAGTGAGCTGGCCTAACCATTGGAACCCTTACTTCAACTGGCCTATGCCTAGAACCCTAACCCTAACGCCAAGTGGCCTACCCGTAAGCATCCTAATGCTAGGGCGGGAATCCCTTCCCACAGCAAGCCTATTTCAGCGTGGCTAACCCATAGGAACCATAACCCAACTCCCCTTGGTCTAGCAATGGGAACCCTACACCTTAGTCCAAAGGGCCTAGCTCGGGAAACCCTGACGCTGACGCCAAGTGGGCTAAGGAGCCCTAACGCCTATCCCTAACTCCAACTGACCTACTCAGAGGAACTTTAACCCAATTGGCGGGGAGCCCTACCTTTTGCAAGCCTAACTCTCCCCAAAATTAGCAAATTTCTCCTGCAATCATCCTCCAAATGTAATTCCGATGCACTGCTGGCCATTTGGGAGAGATCCCTTCTTGAAAAATGCTCTCCAGGAGGCATTAGTTCCAGGTAACAGCAAGGCACGAATGTCTCCAGGGATCGTTCTCTAAATGCTATCACGATGCACCGCTGGTGATTTGGCAGAGATCCGTTCATGACAAGTCCTAGGCTTGAGACATTCACTCCAGATCACAGCTAGCTACTCATTGCTCCTCAAATCATCTTTCAAAATGCATTCGGATGAAAGCCTGGCATTACCGTTAACGAAAAATGCTGTTCATTTGACATTCCTTCCAGGTTACTGCTAGGGACGAAATTCTCGGGAATCTTCCTCAAGAAGTCAGAGGGATGCACTGCCGGCTACCTGGCAGAGAGCCCTTTCAGAAAATTGCTACAAATGAAAAATGCATTCCAGATCACAGCTAGGTGCAAATTTCTCCCGCAATCATCCTCCAAATGTCATTCATTCGGAGGCTCTGCTGGTCATTTGGCAGAGATCCGTTCGTGAAAATAGCTCAAGATGAAACATTCCAGATCAAAGCTTGGCACCAATGTCTCCAGGAATCGTCCCCCGAATGTCATTCGGAAGCCCTGCAGGTCATTTGGCAGCGATCCGTTGGTGAAAATATCATGTAGAAAAGCATTCCATGTCCCTGCTAGGGATGACTTTGCCCAAGGCAACTCGGACGCCTTGCTGCGCATTTGGGAGAGATCCATTCATGACAATTGCTAAACGTGAGCCATGAACTCCAGATCCCTACTTGGCACATATTTCTGCTGGAATCGTCCTCCAAATGGCTTTCGGGTGCACCACGGGCCATTTGGCAGAGATCCGTTCGTGAAAATAGCTAAACATGAGACAATCATTCTGGATCTCAGCTAGGACTAATTTCTCCTGGCATCGTCCTCCAAATGCCGTTCGGATGCAGTGCTGGGAAGTTGGCAGCGAACCCTTCTTGAACGTTGCGAAACATGAGCTCTTCAGTCCAGATCACTGCTTGGCAGGAATGTCTCATGGAATCGTCCTCCAAATGTCGTTACGATGCACTGCTTACCATTTCCAGAGATCCAGCCAGGACAATTCCTAAAAACGAACTATTCAGTCCAGGTCACAGCTAGACAGGAATATTCCCTGGCATCGTCCTCCAAGAGCCAGTCGGATACGCTGCTGGGCATTGGGCAGCTATCCATTCCTGAAAAATATTATTCACCTAGAAAAGCATTCCATGTCCCTGCTAGGGACGACTTTGTCCTAGAATCGACCTCCAAGTGCAAATCGGAGGCATTGCTGGTATTTGGCAGAGAGCCTTCCTGAAAATTGCTAAACATGAGACATTCACTTCACATCACTGCTAGCCACCAATTTCTCCTGGAATCATTCTCCAAATGCCTTTCGGATGCACTGCTTGCCATTTGGCAGAGCAGGAAAGAATTTTGCTTGCTTAATCTAGTTCGAGGACCGACCACTCCTAAATAATCAGGATAGTAGCCCAATGGCGCGAATATGAAGAGTCCCTGACAATTTGTCACAAACACGGGTCACTAAGGATTTTCTCTTTCTTTGTAAGTTCCACGGAACCGATCTTTCCCGAATGCTCAGGACCTCTTTTAAACTGTTTGAAAATGAAAAGGCTCCGAGAAACGAGTCACCCGCAGGGATCACTAACGAGTTTTGTTTTGTTTGTAACGTTCATGATGCCCTCTCTTCCAAATGACCAAGAGAAACCTAGCGGCTTTTAGATGACGAATCCGGGACAAAGTTTGTCTCAAGTGCTGTTCATTAATGACTTTCTCTCTAGTTCTCATTTTCCCTAACCGCTCTACTGCAAATGACAGTTAGGACAGACTCCTAAATGCTTTAAAAAAGGAGGTTTTCAGAAGTATTTGCCAAACCCCTAGTGGTCAAGAATGAGTTTAACCTTTCTTTAGGACAGGATCCTAAAAGCTGTAATGTGAAGATTCCGCGACAAATTTATCCCCCGCTAAGGTGAGCGAAGCGTTTTGCTTTGTTATTCATCTGCACGGAGCGAGCCTTCCAAATGAGGCCAGACTCCAAACTGTCTTAAGTTGAAGATTCCATAAGAAATGGCTCACAAGCACCGATCAGTAATGAGTTTCGCTTTCTTTTCAATGTCACCATGCGCTCCCTTCCAGATGATCTGGATAGACTCATAATGGCTTGAAGACTTGGATTCCGTGAGAAATTTCACAAAGCACTGATCACTACTGACTTTCTCTCGGTTTATTACTGTCACTGACCGATAAAGCCCATCTCTTCAGGACCCTCCCGTAACACCTTTTAAATGAAGAGTCACAGATAACTTTTCCTCCAGCAATGATAAGTAATCAGGTTCTCTTTCTTTGCAGCTTTCTATGCCGAAGAATAAGGAGAGTAGTATGATGGCTTTAAGATGAAGCTTGCATGAAACATTTGAGGATGAGAAAAGAGTTTTGCCTTCTTTGTAATTCTCACCAGCCGATCTCTTCTTAACGATGAGGACAGACTCTCAAGGGCTGTAAGATGACGATTAAATGAGAAATTTGTCATAAGCATTCATTAATACTTCCTTTCCCTTTGTTTCTAATTTTCTCCAACCAATCGAGCCCACAAGCTCAGGACAGGATCCGGACAGCTTGAAAATGAAGATTCCATGAGAATTTTGTGCCCAGCCTTGATTAGGGCTGAGTTTTCCTTTCTTTGTACTTTTTACGAGCCCACGTCTTCTAATGGCACAAGACAGTTGGAGTTAAGCTGTGGGTAGGACGCCACGTCCTCAGGGTTATGGCTAGGCCACTTACAAGTGTGGTTCCTGTGTGCAGGCCACAGGCAGTTAGAGTTAGGGAAGGGCAGAGCTCCCAGCCCTAGGTTAGCGTTCTCAGCGCTAGGGTTAGGGTTCATACGGGTAGGAATCCCGATCCTAGTGTTTCCTCGACCACAGGAAATGTAAGCCTCCGTGCAAGTGGCCTTCCCGTGGGAACCCTAATCGTAGGGTTCGGGCCTTACCCATAGACACCCTAAGGCAAGGATCCCCATCTGTAGGACCTCTATGCCTAAAGTGAGCTGGCCTAACCATTGGAACCCTTACTTCAACTGGCCTATGCCTAGAACCCTAACCCTAACGCCAAGTGGCCTACCCGTAAGCATCCTAATGCTAGGGCGGGAATCCCTTCCCACAGCAAGCCTATTTCAGCGTGGCTAACCCATAGGAACCATAACCCAACTCCCCTTGGTCTAGCAATGGGAACCCTACCCCTTAGTCCAAAGGGCCTAGCTCGGGAAACCCTGACGCTGACGCCAAGTGGGCTAAGGAGCCCTAACGCCTATCCCTAACTCCAACTGACCTACTCAGAGGAACTTTAACCCAATTGGCGGGGAGCCCTACCTTTTGCAAGCCTAACTCTCCCCAAAATTAGCAAATTTCTCCTGCAATCATCCTCCAAATGTAATTCCGATGCACTGCTGGCCATTTGGGAGACATCCCTTCTTGAAAAATGCTCTCCAGGAGACATTAGTTCCAGGTAACAGCAAGGCACGAATGTCTCCAGGGATCGTTCTCTAAATGCTATCACGATGCACCGCTGGTGATTTGGCAGAGATCCGTTCATGACAAGTCCTAGGCTTGAGACATTCACTCCAGATCACAGCTAGCTACTCATTGCTCCTCAAATCATCTTTCAAAATGCATTCGGATGAAAGCCTGGCATTACCGTTAACGAAAAATGCTGTTCATTTGACATTCCTTCCAGGTTACTGCTAGGGACGAAATTCTCGGGAATCTTCCTCAAGAAGTCAGAGGGATGCACTGCCGGCTACCTGGCAGAGAGCCCTTTCAGAAAATTGCTACAAATGAAAAATGCATTCCAGATCACAGCTAGGTGCAAATTTCTCCCGCAATCATCCTCCAAATGTCATTCATTCGGAGGCTCTGCTGGTCATTTGGCAGAGATCCGTTCGTGAAAATAGCTCAAGATGAAACATTCCAGATCAAAGCTTGGCACCAATGTCTCCAGGAATCGTCCCCCGAATGTCATTCGGAAGCCCTGCAGGTCATTTGGCAGCGATCCGTTGGTGAAAATATCATGTAGAAAAGCATTCCATGTCCCTGCTAGGGATGACTTTGCCCAAGGCAACTCGGACGCCTTGCTGCTCATTTGGGAGAGATCCATTCATGACAATTGCTAAACGTGAGCCATGAACTCCAGATCCCTACTTGGCACATATTTCTGCTGGAATCGTCCTCCAAATGGCTTTCGGGTGCACCACGGGCCATTTGGCAGAGATCCGTTCGTGAAAATAGCTAAACATGAGACAATCATTCTGGATCTCAGCTAGGACTAATTTCTCCTGGCATCGTCCTCCAAATGCCGTTCGGATGCAGTGCTGGGAAGTTGGCAGCGAACCCTTCTTGAACGTTGCGAAACATGAGCTCTTCAGTCCAGATCACTGCTTGGCAGGAATGTCTCATGGAATCGTCCTCCAAATGTCGTTACGATGCACTGCTTACCATTTCCAGAGATCCAGCCAGGACAATTCCTAAAAACGAACTATTCAGTCCAGGTCACAGCTAGACACGAATATGCCCTGGCATCGTCCTCCAAGAGCCAGTCGGATACGCTGCTGGGCATTGGGCAGCTATCCATTCCTGAAAAATATTATTCACCTAGAAAAGCATTCCATGTCCCTGCTAGGGACGACTTTGTCCTAGAATCGACCTCCAAGTGCAAATCGGAGGCATTGCTGGTATTTGGCAGAGACCCTTCCTGAAAATTGCTAAACATGAGACATTCACTTCACATCACTGCTAGCCACCAATTTCTCCTGGAATCATTCTCCAAATGCCTTTCGGATGCACTGCTTGCCATTTGGCAGAGCAGGAAAGAATTTTGCTTGCTTAATCTAGTTCGAGGACCGACCACTCCTAAATAATCAGGATAGTAGCCCAATGGCGCGAATATGAAGAGTCCCTGACAATTTGTCACAAGCACGGGTCACTAAGGATTTCCTCTTTCTTTGTAAGTTCCACGGAACCGATCTTTCCCGAATGCTCAGGACCTCTTTTAAACTGTTTTAAAATGAAAAGGCTCCGAGAAACGAGTCACCCGCAGGGATCACTAACGAGTTTTGTTTTGTTTGTAACGTTCATGATGCCCTCTCTTCCAAATGACCAAGAGAAACCTAGTGGCTTTTAGATGACGAGTCCGGGACAAAGTTTGTCTCAAGTGCTGTTCATTAATGACTTTCTCTCTAGTTCTCATTTTCCCTAACCGCTCTACTGCAAATGACAGTAAGGACAGACTCCTAAATGCTTTAAAAAAGGAGGCTTTCAGAAGTATTTGCCAAACCCCTAGTGGTCAAGAATGAGTTTAACCTTTCTTTAGGACAGGATCCTAAAAGCTGTAATGTGAAGATTCCGCGACAAATTTATCCCCCGCTAAGGTGAGCGAAGCGTTTTGCTTTGTTATTCATCTGCACGGAGCGAGCCTTCCAAATGAGGCCAGACTCCAAACTGTCTTAAGTTGAAGATTCCATAAGAAATGGCTCACAAGCACCGATCAGTAATGAGTTTCGCTTTCTTTTCAATGTCACCATGCGCTCCCTTCCAGATGATCTGGATAGACTCATAATGGCTTGAAGACTTGGATTCCGTGAGAAATTTCACAAAGCACTGATCACTACTGACTTTCTCTTGGTTTATCACTTTCACTGACCGATAAAGCCCATCTCTTCAGGACCCTCTCATAACACCTTTTAAATGAAGAGTCACAGATAACTTTTCCTCCAGCAATGATAAGTAATCAGGTTCTCTTTCTTTGCAGCTTTCTATGCCGAAGAATCAGGAGAGTAGTATGATGGCTTTAAGATGAAGGCTGCATGAAACATTTGAGGATGAGAAAAGAGTTTTGCCTTCTTTGTAATTCTCACCAGCCGATCTCTTCTTAACGATGAGGACAGACTCTCAAGGGCTGTAAGATGACGATTAAATGAGAAATTTGTCATAAGCATTCATTAACACTTCCTTTCCCTTTGTTTCTAATTTTCTCCAACCAATCGAGCCCACAAGCTCAGGACAGGATCCGGACAGCTTGAAAATGAAGATTCCATGAGAATTTTGTGCCCAGCCTTGATTAGGGCTGAGTTTTCCTTTCTTTGTACTTTTTACGAGCCCACGTCTTCTAATGGCACAAGACAGTTGGAGTTAAGCTGTGGGTAGGACGCCACGTCCTCAGGGTTATGGCTAGGCCACTTACAAGTGTGGTTCCTGTGTGCAGGCCACATGCAGTTAGAGTTAGGGAAGGGCAGAGCTCCCAGCCCTAGGTTAGCGTTCTCAGCGCTAGGGTTAGGGTTCATACGGGTAGGAATCCCGATCCTAGTGTTTCCTCGACCACAGGAAACGTAAGCCTCCGTGCAAGTGGCCTTCCCGTGGGAACCCTAATCCTAGGGTTCGGGCCTTACCCATAGACACCCTAAGGCAAGGATCCCCATCTGTAGGACCTCTATGCCTAAAGTGAGCTGGCCTAACCATTGGAACCCTTACTTCAACTGGCCTATGCCTAGAACCCTAACCCTAACGCCAAGTGGCCTACCCGTAAGCATCCTAATGCTAGGGCGGGAATCCCTTCCCACAGCAAGCCTATTTCAGCGTGGCTAACCCATAGGAACCATAACCCAACTCCCCTTGGTCTAGCAATGGGAACCCTACACCTTAGTCCAAAGGGCCTAGCTCGGGAAACCCTGACGCTGACGCCAAGTGGGCTAAGGAGCCCTAACGCCTATCCCTAACTCCAACTGACCTACTCAGAGGAACTTTAACCCAATTGGCGGGGAGCCCTACCTTTTGCAAGCCTAACTCTCCCCAAAATTAGCAAATTTCTCCTGCAATCATCCTCCAAATGTAATTCCGATGCACTGCTGGCCATTTGGGAGAGATCCCTTCTTGAAAAATGCTCTCCAGGAGGCATTAGTTCCAGGTAACAGCAAGGCACGAATGTCTCCAGGGATCGTTCTCTAAATGCTATCACGATGCACCGCTGGTGATTTGGCAGAGATCCGTTCATGACAAGTCCTAGGCTTGAGACATTCACTCCAGATCACAGCTAGCTACTCATTGCTCCTCAAATCATCTTTCAAAATGCATTCGGATGAAAGCCTGGCATTACCGTTAACGAAAAATGCTGTTCATTTGACATTCCTTCCAGGTTACTGCTAGGGACGAAATTCTCGGGAATCTTCCTCAAGAAGTCAGAGGGATGCACTGCCGGCTACCTGGCAGAGAGCCCTTTCAGAAAATTGCTACAAATGAAAAATGCATTCCAGATCACAGCTAGGTGCAAATTTCTCCCGCAATCATCCTCCAAATGTCATTCATTCGGAGGCTCTGCTGGTCATTTGGCAGAGATCCGTTCGTGAAAATAGCTCAAGATGAAACATTCCAGATCAAAGCTTGGCACCAATGTCTCCAGGAATCGTCCCCCGAATGTCATTCGGAAGCCCTGCAGGTCATTTGGCAGCGATCCGTTGGTGAAAATATCATGTAGAAAAGCATTCCATGTCCCTGCTAGGGATGACTTTGCCCAAGGCAACTCGGACGCCTTGCTGCGCATTTGGGAGAGATCCATTCATGACAATTGCTAAACGTGAGCCATGAACTCCAGATCCCTACTTGGCACATATTTCTGCTGGAATCGTCCTCCAAATGGCTTTCGGGTGCACCACGGGCCATTTGGCAGAGATCCGTTCGTGAAAATAGCTAAACATGAGACAATCATTCTGGATCTCAGCTAGGACTAATTTCTCCTGGCATCGTCCTCCAAATGCCGTTCGGATGCAGTGCTGGGAAGTTGGCAGCGAACCCTTCTTGAACGTTGCGAAACATGAGCTCTTCAGTCCAGATCACTGCTTGGCAGGAATGTCTCATGGAATCGTCCTCCAAATGTCGTTACGATGCACTGCTTACCATTTCCAGAGATCCAGCCAGGACAATTCCTAAAAACGAACTATTCAGTCCAGGTCACAGCTAGACAGGAATATTCCCTGGCATCGTCCTCCAAGAGCCAGTCGGATACGCTGCTGGGCATTGGGCAGCTATCCATTCCTGAAAAATATTATTCACCTAGAAAAGCATTCCATGTCCCTGCTAGGGACGACTTTGTCCTAGAATCGACCTCCAAGTGCAAATCGGAGGCATTGCTGGTATTTGGCAGAGAGCCTTCCTGAAAATTGCTAAACATGAGACATTCACTTCACATCACTGCTAGCCACCAATTTCTCCTGGAATCATTCTCCAAATGCCTTTCGGATGCACTGCTTGCCATTTGGCAGAGCAGGAAAGAATTTTGCTTGCTTAATCTAGTTCGAGGACCGACCACTCCTAAATAATCAGGATAGTAGCCCAATGGCGCGAATATGAAGAGTCCCTGACAATTTGTCACAAACACGGGTCACTAAGGATTTTCTCTTTCTTTGTAAGTTCCACGGAACCGATCTTTCCCGAATGCTCAGGACCTCTTTTAAACTGTTTGAAAATGAAAAGGCTCCGAGAAACGAGTCACCCGCAGGGATCACTAACGAGTTTTGTTTTGTTTGTAACGTTCATGATGCCCTCTCTTCCAAATGACCAAGAGAAACCTAGCGGCTTTTAGATGACGAATCCGGGACAAAGTTTGTCTCAAGTGCTGTTCATTAATGACTTTCTCTCTAGTTCTCATTTTCCCTAACCGCTCTACTGCAAATGACAGTTAGGACAGACTCCTAAATGCTTTAAAAAAGGAGGTTTTCAGAAGTATTTGCCAAACCCCTAGTGGTCAAGAATGAGTTTAACCTTTCTTTAGGACAGGATCCTAAAAGCTGTAATGTGAAGATTCCGCGACAAATTTATCCCCCGCTAAGGTGAGCGAAGCGTTTTGCTTTGTTATTCATCTGCACGGAGCGAGCCTTCCAAATGAGGCCAGACTCCAAACTGTCTTAAGTTGAAGATTCCATAAGAAATGGCTCACAAGCACCGATCAGTAATGAGTTTCGCTTTCTTTTCAATGTCACCATGCGCTCCCTTCCAGATGATCTGGATAGACTCATAATGGCTTGAAGACTTGGATTCCGTGAGAAATTTCACAAAGCACTGATCACTACTGACTTTCTCTCGGTTTATTACTGTCACTGACCGATAAAGCCCATCTCTTCAGGACCCTCCCGTAACACCTTTTAAATGAAGAGTCACAGATAACTTTTCCTCCAGCAATGATAAGTAATCAGGTTCTCTTTCTTTGCAGCTTTCTATGCCGAAGAATAAGGAGAGTAGTATGATGGCTTTAAGATGAACCTTGCATGAAACATTTGAGGATGAGAAAAGAGTTTTGCCTTCTTTGTAATTCTCACCAGCCGATCTCTTCTTAACGATGAGGACAGACTCTCAAGGGCTGTAAGATGACGATTAAATGAGAAATTTGTCATAAGCATTCATTAATACTTCCTTTCCCTTTGTTTCTAATTTTCTCCAACCAATCGAGCCCACAAGCTCAGGACAGGATCCGGACAGCTTGAAAATGAAGATTCCATGAGAATTTTGTGCCCAGCCTTGATTAGGGCTGAGTTTTCCTTTCTTTGTACTTTTTACGAGCCCACGTCTTCTAATGGCACAAGACAGTTGGAGTTAAGCTGTGGGTAGGACGCCACGTCCTCAGGGTTATGGCTAGGCCACTTACAAGTGTGGTTCCTGTGTGCAGGCCACAGGCAGTTAGAGTTAGGGAAGGGCAGAGCTCCCAGCCCTAGGTTAGCGTTCTCAGCGCTAGGGTTAGGGTTCATACGGGTAGGAATCCCGATCCTAGTGTTTCCTCGACCACAGGAAATGTAAGCCTCCGTGCAAGTGGCCTTCCCGTGGGAACCCTAATCCTAGGGTTCGGGCCTTACCCATAGACACCCTAAGGCAAGGATCCCCATCTGTAGGACCTCTATGCCTAAAGTGAGCTGGCCTAACCATTGGAACCCTTACTTCAACTGGCCTATGCCTAGAACCCTAACCCTAACGCCAAGTGGCCTACCCGTAAGCATCCTAATGCTAGGGCGGGAATCCCTTCCCACAGCAAGCCTATTTCAGCGTGGCTAACCCATAGGAACCATAACCCAACTCCCCTTGGTCTAGCAATGGGAACCCTACCCCTTAGTCCAAAGGGCCTAGCTCGGGAAACCCTGACGCTGACGCCAAGTGGGCTAAGGAGCCCTAACGCCTATCCCTAACTCCAACTGACCTACTCAGAGGAACTTTAACCCAATTGGCGGGGAGCCCTACCTTTTGCAAGCCTAACTCTCCCCAAAATTAGCAAATTTCTCCTGCAATCATCCTCCAAATGTAATTCCGATGCACTGCTGGCCATTTGGGAGACATCCCTTCTTGAAAAATGCTCTCCAGGAGACATTAGTTCCAGGTAACAGCAAGGCACGAATGTCTCCAGGGATCGTTCTCTAAATGCTATCACGATGCACCGCTGGTGATTTGGCAGAGATCCGTTCATGACAAGTCCTAGGCTTGAGACATTCACTCCAGATCACAGCTAGCTACTCATTGCTCCTCAAATCATCTTTCAAAATGCATTCGGATGAAAGCCTGGCATTACCGTTAACGAAAAATGCTGTTCATTTGACATTCCTTCCAGGTTACTGCTAGGGACGAAATTCTCGGGAATCTTCCTCAAGAAGTCAGAGGGATGCACTGCCGGCTACCTGGCAGAGAGCCCTTTCAGAAAATTGCTACAAATGAAAAATGCATTCCAGATCACAGCTAGGTGCAAATTTCTCCCGCAATCATCCTCCAAATGTCATTCATTCGGAGGCTCTGCTGGTCATTTGGCAGAGATCCGTTCGTGAAAATAGCTCAAGATGAAACATTCCAGATCAAAGCTTGGCACCAATGTCTCCAGGAATCGTCCCCCGAATGTCATTCGGAAGCCCTGCAGGTCATTTGGCAGCGATCCGTTGGTGAAAATATCATGTAGAAAAGCATTCCATGTCCCTGCTAGGGATGACTTTGCCCAAGGCAACTCGGACGCCTTGCTGCTCATTTGGGAGAGATCCATTCATGACAATTGCTAAACGTGAGCCATGAACTCCAGATCCCTACTTGGCACATATTTCTGCTGGAATCGTCCTCCAAATGGCTTTCGGGTGCACCACGGGCCATTTGGCAGAGATCCGTTCGTGAAAATAGCTAAACATGAGACAATCATTCTGGATCTCAGCTAGGACTAATTTCTCCTGGCATCGTCCTCCAAATGCCGTTCGGATGCAGTGCTGGGAAGTTGGCAGCGAACCCTTCTTGAACGTTGCGAAACATGAGCTCTTCAGTCCAGATCACTGCTTGGCAGGAATGTCTCATGGAATCGTCCTCCAAATGTCGTTACGATGCACTGCTTACCATTTCCAGAGATCCAGCCAGGACAATTCCTAAAAACGAACTATTCAGTCCAGGTCACAGCTAGACACGAATATGCCCTGGCATCGTCCTCCAAGAGCCAGTCGGATACGCTGCTGGGCATTGGGCAGCTATCCATTCCTGAAAAATATTATTCACCTAGAAAAGCATTCCATGTCCCTGCTAGGGACGACTTTGTCCTAGAATCGACCTCCAAGTGCAAATCGGAGGCATTGCTGGTATTTGGCAGAGACCCTTCCTGAAAATTGCTAAACATGAGACATTCACTTCACATCACTGCTAGCCACCAATTTCTCCTGGAATCATTCTCCAAATGCCTTTCGGATGCACTGCTTGCCATTTGGCAGAGCAGGAAAGAATTTTGCTTGCTTAATCTAGTTCGAGGACCGACCACTCCTAAATAATCAGGATAGTAGCCCAATGGCGCGAATATGAAGAGTCCCTGACAATTTGTCACAAGCACGGGTCACTAAGGATTTCCTCTTTCTTTGTAAGTTCCACGGAACCGATCTTTCCCGAATGCTCAGGACCTCTTTTAAACTGTTTTAAAATGAAAAGGCTCCGAGAAACGAGTCACCCGCAGGGATCACTAACGAGTTTTGTTTTGTTTGTAACGTTCATGATGCCCTCTCTTCCAAATGACCAAGAGAAACCTAGTGGCTTTTAGATGACGAGTCCGGGACAAAGTTTGTCTCAAGTGCTGTTCATTAATGACTTTCTCTCTAGTTCTCATTTTCCCTAACCGCTCTACTGCAAATGACAGTAAGGACAGACTCCTAAATGCTTTAAAAAAGGAGGCTTTCAGAAGTATTTGCCAAACCCCTAGTGGTCAAGAATGAGTTTAACCTTTCTTTAGGACAGGATCCTAAAAGCTGTAATGTGAAGATTCCGCGACAAATTTATCCCCCGCTAAGGTGAGCGAACCGTTTTGCTTTGTTATTCATCTGCACGGAGCGAGCCTTCCAAATGAGGCCAGACTCCAAACTGTCTTAAGTTGAAGATTCCATAAGAAATGGCTCACAAGCACCGATCAGTAATGAGTTTCGCTTTCTTTTCAATGTCACCATGCGCTCCCTTCCAGATGATCTGGATAGACTCATAATGGCTTGAAGACTTGGATTCCGTGAGAAATTTCACAAAGCACTGATCACTACTGACTTTCTCTTGGTTTATCACTTTCACTGACCGATAAAGCCCATCTCTTCAGGACCCTCTCATAACACCTTTTAAATGAAGAGTCACAGATAACTTTTCCTCCAGCAATGATAAGTAATCAGGTTCTCTTTCTTTGCAGCTTTCTATGCCGAAGAATCAGGAGAGTAGTATGATGGCTTTAAGATGAAGGCTGCATGAAACATTTGAGGATGAGAAAAGAGTTTTGCCTTCTTTGTAATTCTCACCAGCCGATCTCTTCTTAACGATGAGGACAGACTCTCAAGGGCTGTAAGATGACGATTAAATGAGAAATTTGTCATAAGCATTCATTAACACTTCCTTTCCCTTTGTTTCTAATTTTCTCCAACCAATCGAGCCCACAAGCTCAGGACAGGATCCGGACAGCTTGAAAATGAAGATTCCATGAGAATTTTGTGCCCAGCCTTGATTAGGGCTGAGTTTTCCTTTCTTTGTACTTTTTACGAGCCCACGTCTTCTAATGGCACAAGACAGTTGGAGTTAAGCTGTGGGTAGGACGCCACGTCCTCAGGGTTATGGCTAGGCCACTTACAAGTGTGGTTCCTGTGTGCAGGCCACATGCAGTTAGAGTTAGGGAAGGGCAGAGCTCCCAGCCCTAGGTTAGCGTTCTCAGCGCTAGGGTTAGGGTTCATACGGGTAGGAATCCCGATCCTAGTGTTTCCTCGACCACAGGAAACGTAAGCCTCCGTGCAAGTGGCCTTCCCGTGGGAACCCTAATCCTAGGGTTCGGGCCTTACCCATAGACACCCTAAGGCAAGGATCCCCATCTGTAGGACCTCTATGCCTAAAGTGAGCTGGCCTAACCATTGGAACCCTTACTTCAACTGGCCTATGCCTAGAACCCTAACCCTAACGCCAAGTGGCCTACCCGTAAGCATCCTAATGCTAGGGCGGGAATCCCTTCCCACAGCAAGCCTATTTCAGCGTGGCTAACCCATAGGAACCATAACCCAACTCCCCTTGGTCTAGCAATGGGAACCCTACACCTTAGTCCAAAGGGCCTAGCTCGGGAAACCCTGACGCTGACGCCAAGTGGGCTAAGGAGCCCTAACGCCTATCCCTAACTCCAACTGACCTACTCAGAGGAACTTTAACCCAATTGGCGGGGAGCCCTACCTTTTGCAAGCCTAACTCTCCCCAAAATTAGCAAATTTCTCCTGCAATCATCCTCCAAATGTAATTCCGATGCACTGCTGGCCATTTGGGAGAGATCCCTTCTTGAAAAATGCTCTCCAGGAGGCATTAGTTCCAGGTAACAGCAAGGCACGAATGTCTCCAGGGATCGTTCTCTAAATGCTATCACGATGCACCGCTGGTGATTTGGCAGAGATCCGTTCATGACAAGTCCTAGGCTTGAGACATTCACTCCAGATCACAGCTAGCTACTCATTGCTCCTCAAATCATCTTTCAAAATGCATTCGGATGAAAGCCTGGCATTACCGTTAACGAAAAATGCTGTTCATTTGACATTCCTTCCAGGTTACTGCTAGGGACGAAATTCTCGGGAATCTTCCTCAAGAAGTCAGAGGGATGCACTGCCGGCTACCTGGCAGAGAGCCCTTTCAGAAAATTGCTACAAATGAAAAATGCATTCCAGATCACAGCTAGGTGCAAATTTCTCCCGCAATCATCCTCCAAATGTCATTCATTCGGAGGCTCTGCTGGTCATTTGGCAGAGATCCGTTCGTGAAAATAGCTCAAGATGAAACATTCCAGATCAAAGCTTGGCACCAATGTCTCCAGGAATCGTCCCCCGAATGTCATTCGGAAGCCCTGCAGGTCATTTGGCAGCGATCCGTTGGTGAAAATATCATGTAGAAAAGCATTCCATGTCCCTGCTAGGGATGACTTTGCCCAAGGCAACTCGGACGCCTTGCTGCGCATTTGGGAGAGATCCATTCATGACAATTGCTAAACGTGAGCCATGAACTCCAGATCCCTACTTGGCACATATTTCTGCTGGAATCGTCCTCCAAATGGCTTTCGGGTGCACCACGGGCCATTTGGCAGAGATCCGTTCGTGAAAATAGCTAAACATGAGACAATCATTCTGGATCTCAGCTAGGACTAATTTCTCCTGGCATCGTCCTCCAAATGCCGTTCGGATGCAGTGCTGGGAAGTTGGCAGCGAACCCTTCTTGAACGTTGCTAAACATGAGCTCTTCAGTCCAGATCACTGCTTGGCAGGAATGTCTCATGGAATCGTCCTCCAAATGTCGTTACGATGCACTGCTTACCATTTCCAGAGATCCAGCCAGGACAATTCCTAAAAACGAACTATTCAGTCCAGGTCACAGCTAGACAGGAATATTCCCTGGCATCGTCCTCCAAGAGCCAGTCGGATACGCTGCTGGGCATTGGGCAGCTATCCATTCCTGAAAAATATTATTCACCTAGAAAAGCATTCCATGTCCCTGCTAGGGACGACTTTGTCCTAGAATCGACCTCCAAGTGCAAATCGGAGGCATTGCTGGTATTTGGCAGAGAGCCTTCCTGAAAATTGCTAAACATGAGACATTCACTTCACATCACTGCTAGCCACCAATTTCTCCTGGAATCATTCTCCAAATGCCTTTCGGATGCACTGCTTGCCATTTGGCAGAGCAGGAAAGAATTTTGCTTGCTTAATCTAGTTCGAGGACCGACCACTCCTAAATAATCAGGATAGTAGCCCAATGGCGCGAATATGAAGAGTCCCTGACAATTTGTCACAAGCACGGGTCACTGAGGATTTTCTCTTTCTTTGTAAGTTCCACGGAACCGATCTTTCCCTAATGCTCAGGACCTCTTTTAAACTGTTTTAAAATGAAAAGGCTCCGAGAAACGAGTCACCCGCAGGGATCACTAACGAGTTTTGTTTTGTTTGTAACGTTCATGATGCCCTCTCTTCCAAATGACCAAGAGAAACCTAGCGGCTTTTAGATGACGAATCCGGGACAAAGTTTGTCTCAAGTGCTGTTCATTAATGACTTTCTCTCTAGTTCTCATTTTCCCTAACCGCTCTACTGCAAATGACAGTTAGGACAGACTCCTAAATGCTTTAAAAAAGGAGGCTTTCAGAAGTTTTTGCCAAACCCCTAGTGGTCAAGAATGAGTTTAACCTTTCTTTAGGACAGGATCCTAAAAGCTGTAATGTGAAGATTCCGCGACAAATTTATCCCCCGCTAAGGTGAGCGAAGCGTTTTGCTTTGTTATTCATCTGCACGGAGCGAGCCTTCCAAATGAGGCCAGACTCCAAACTGTCTTAAGTTGAAGATTCCATAAGAAATGGCTCACAAGCACCGATCAGTAATGAGTTTCGCTTTCTTTTCAATGTCACCATGCGCTCCCTTCCAGATTATCTGGATAGACTCATAATGGCTTGAAGACTTGGATTCCGTGAGAAATTTCACAAAGCACTGATCACTACTGACTTTCTCTCGGTTTATTACTGTCACTGACCGATAAAGCCCATCTCTTCAGGACCCTCCCGTAACGCCTTTTAAATGAAGAGTCACAGATAACTTTTCCTCCAGCAATGATAAGTAATCAGGTTCTCTTTCTTTGCAGCTTTCTATGCCGAAGAATCAGGAGAGTAGTATGATGGCTTTAAGATGAAGCTTGCATGAAACATTTGAGGATGAGAAAAGAGTTTTGCCTTCTTTGTAATTCTCACCAGCCGATCTCTTCTTAACGATGAGGACAGACTCTCAAGGGCTGTAAGATGACGATTAAATGAGAAATTTGTCATAAGCATTCATTAATACTTCCTTTCCCTTTGTTTCTAATTTTCTCCAACCAATCGAGCCCACAAGCTCAGGACAGGATCCGGACAGCTTGAAAATGAAGATTCCATGAGAATTTTGTGCCCAGCCTTGATTAGGGCTGAGTTTTCCTTTCTTTGTACTTTTTACGAGCCCACGTCTTCTAATGGCACAAGACAGTTGGAGTTAAGCTGTGGGTAGGACGCCACGTCCTCAGGGTTATGGCTAGGCCACTTACAAGTGTGGTTCCTGTGTGCAGGCCACATGCAGTTAGAGTTAGGGAAGGGCAGAGCTCCCAGCCCTAGGTTAGCGTTCTCAGCGCTAGGGTTAGGGTTCATACGGGTAGGAATCCCGATCCTAGTGTTTCCTCGACCACAGGAAACGTAAGCCTCCGTGCAAGTGGCCTTCCCGTGGGAACCCTAATCCTAGGGTTCGGGCCTTACCCATAGACACCCTAAGGCAAGGATCCCCATCTGTAGGACCTCTATGCCTAAAGTGAGCTGGCCTAACCATTGGAACCCTTACTTCAACTGGCCTATGCCTAGAACCCTAACCCTAACGCCAAGTGGCCTACCCGTAAGCATCCTAATGCTAGGGCGGGAATCCCTTCCCACAGCAAGCCTATTTCAGCGTGGCTAACCCATAGGAACCATAACCCAACTCCCCTTGGTCTAGCAATGGGAACCCTACCCCTTAGTCCAAAGGGCCTAGCTCGGGAAACCCTGACGCTGACGCCAAGTGGGCTAAGGAGCCCTAACGCCTATCCCTAACTCCAACTGACCTACTCAGAGGAACTTTAACCCAATTGGCGGGGAGCCCTACCTTTTGCAAGCCTAACTCTCCCCAAAATTAGCAAATTTCTCCTGCAATCATCCTCCAAATGTAATTCCGATGCACTGCTGGCCATTTGGGAGAGATCCCTTCTTGAAAAATGCTCTCCAGGAGACATTAGTTCCAGGTAACAGCAAGGCACGAATGTCTCCAGGGATCGTTCTCTAAATGCTATCACGATGCACCGCTGGTGATTTGGCAGAGATCCGTTCATGACAAGTCCTAGGCTTGAGACATTCACTCCAGATCACAGCTAGCTACTCATTGCTCCTCAAATCATCTTTCAAAATGCATTCGGATGAAAGCCTGGCATTACCGTTAACGAAAAATGCTGTTCATTTGACATTCCTTCCAGGTTACTGCTAGGGACGAAATTCTCGGGAATGTTCCTCAAGAAGTCAGAGGGATGCACTGCCAGCTACCTGGCAGAGAGCCCTTTCAGAAAATTGCTACAAATGAAAAATACATTCCAGATCACAGCTAGGTGCAAATTTCTCCCGCAATCATCCTCCAAATGTCATTCATTCGGAGGCTCTGCTGGTCATTTGGCAGAGATCCGTTCGTGAAAATAGCTCAAGATGAAACATTCCAGATCAAAGCTTGGCACCAATGTCTCCAGGAATCGTCCCCCGAATGTCATTCGGAAGCCCTGCAGGTCATTTGGCAGCGATCCGTTGGTGAAAATATCATGTAGAAAAGCATTCCATGTCCCTGCTAGGGATGACTTTGCCCAAGGCAACTCGGACGCCTTGCTGCGCATTTGGGAGAGATCCATTCATGACAATTGCTAAACGTGAGCCATGAACTCCAGCTCCCTACTTGGCACATATTTCTGCTGGAATCGTCCTCCAAATGGCTTTCGGGTGCACCACGGGCCATTTGGCAGAGATCCGTTCGTGAAAATAGCTAAACATGAGACAATCATTCTGGATCTCAGCTAGGACTAATTTCTCCTGGCATCGTCCTCCAAATGCCGTTCGGATGCAGTGCTGGGAAGTTGGCAGCGAACCCTTCTTGAACGTTGCGAAACATGAGCTCTTCAGTCCAGATCACTGCTTGGCAGGAATGTCTCATGGAATCGTCCTCCAAATGTCGTTACGATGCACTGCTTACCATTTCCAGAGATCCAGCCAGGACAATTCCTAAAAACGAACTATTCAGTCCAGGTCACAGCTAGACATGAATGTGCCCTGGCATCGTCCTCCAAGAGCCAGTCGGATACGCTGCTGGTCATTGGGCAGCTATTCATTCCTGAAAAATATTATTCACCTAGAAAAGCATTCCATGTCCCTGCTAGGGACGACTTTGTCCTAGAATCGACCTCCAAGTGCAAATCGGAGGCATTGCTGGTATTTGGCAGAGAGCCTTCCTGAAAATTGCTAAACATGAGACATTCACTTCACATCACTGCTAGCCACCAATTTCTCCTGGAATCATTCTCCAAATGCCTTTCGGATGCACTGCTTGCCATTTGGCAGAGCAGGAAAGAATTTTGCTTGCTTAATCTAGTTCGAGGACCGACCACTCCTAAATAATCAGGATAGTAGCCCAATGGCGCGAATATGAAGAGTCCCTGACAATTTGTCACAAGCACGGGTCACTAAGGATTTTCTCTTTCTTTGTAAGTTCCACGGAACCGATCTTTCCCTAATGCTCAGGACCTCTTTTAAACTGTTTTAAAATGAAAAGGCTCCGAGAAACGAGTCACCCGCAGGGATCACTAACGAGTTTTGTTTTGTTTGTAACGTTCATGATGCCCTCTCTTCCAAATGACCAAGAGAAACCTAGCGGCTTTTAGATGACGAATCCGGGACAAAGTTTGTCTCAAGTGCTGTTCATTAATGACTTTCTCTCTAGTTCTCATTTTCCCTAACCGCTCTACTGCAAATGACAGTTAGGACAGACTCCTAAATGCTTTAAAAAAGGAGGCTTTCAGAAGTTTTTGCCAAACCCCTAGTGGTCAAGAATGAGTTTAACCTTTCTTTAGGACAGGATCCTAAAAGCTGTAATGTGAAGATTCCGCGACAAATTTATCCCCCGCTAAGGTGAGCGAAGCGTTTTGCTTTGTTATTCATCTGCACGGAGCGAGCCTTCCAAATGAGGCCAGACTCCAAACTGTCTTAAGTTGAAGATTCCATAAGAAATGGCTCACAAGCACCGATCAGTAATGAGTTTCGCTTTCTTTTCAATGTCACCATGCGCTCCCTTCCAGATTATCTGGATAGACTCATAATGGCTTGAAGACTTGGATTCCGTGAGAAATTTCACAAAGCACTGATCACTACTGACTTTCTCTCGGTTTATTACTGTCACTGACCGATAAAGCCCATCTCTTCAGGACCCTCCCGTAACGCCTTTTAAATGAAGAGTCACAGATAACTTTTCCTCCAGCAATGATAAGTAATCAGGTTCTCTTTCTTTGCAGCTTTCTATGCCGAAGAATCAGGAGAGTAGTATGATGGCTTTAAGATGAAGCTTGCATGAAACATTTGAGGATGAGAAAAGAGTTTTGCCTTCTTTGTAATTCTCACCAGCCGATCTCTTCTTAACGATGAGGACAGACTCTCAAGGGCTGTAAGATGACGATTAAATGAGAAATTTGTCATAAGCATTCATTAATACTTCCTTTCCCTTTGTTTCTAATTTTCTCCAACCAATCGAGCCCACAAGCTCAGGACAGGATCCGGACAGCTTGAAAATGAAGATTCCATGAGAATTTTGTGCCCAGCCTTGATTAGGGCTGAGTTTTCCTTTCTTTGTACTTTTTACGAGCCCACGTCTTCTAATGGCACAAGACAGTTGGAGTTAAGCTGTGGGTAGGACGCCACGTCCTCAGGGTTATGGCTAGGCCACTTACAAGTGTGGTTCCTGTGTGCAGGCCACATGCAGTTAGAGTTAGGGAAGGGCAGAGCTCCCAGCCCTAGGTTAGCGTTCTCAGCGCTAGGGTTAGGGTTCATACGGGTAGGAATCCCGATCCTAGTGTTTCCTCGACCACAGGAAACGTAAGCCTCCGTGCAAGTGGCCTTCCCGTGGGAACCCTAATCCTAGGGTTCGGGCCTTACCCATAGACACCCTAAGGCAAGGATCCCCATCTGTAGGACCTCTATGCCTAAAGTGAGCTGGCCTAACCATTGGAACCCTTACTTCAACTGGCCTATGCCTAGAACCCTAACCCTAATGCCAAGTGGCCTACCCGTAAGCATCCTAATGCTAGGGCGGGAATCCCTTCCCACAGCAAGCCTATTTCAGCGTGGCTAACCCATAGGAACCATAACCCAACTCCCCTTGGTCTAGCAATGGGAACCCTACCCCTTAGTCCAAAGGGCCTAGCTCGGGAAACCCTGACGCTGACGCCAAGTGGGCTAAGGAGCCCTAACGCCTATCCCTAACTCCAACTGACCTACTCAGAGGAACTTTAACCCAATTGGCGGGGAGCCCTACCTTTTGCAAGCCTAACTCTCCCCAAAATTAGCAAATTTCTCCTGCAATCATCCTCCAAATGTAATTCCGATGCACTGCTGGCCATTTGGGAGAGATCCCTTCTTGAAAAATGCTCTCCAGGAGACATTAGTTCCAGGTAACAGCAAGGCACGAATGTCTCCAGGGATCGTTCTCTAAATGCTATCACGATGCACCGCTGGTGATTTGGCAGAGATCCGTTCATGACAAGTCCTAGGCTTGAGACATTCACTCCAGATCACAGCTAGCTACTCATTGCTCCTCAAATCATCTTTCAAAATGCATTCGGATGAAAGCCTGGCATTACCGTTAACGAAAAATGCTGTTCATTTGACATTCCTTCCAGGTTACTGCTAGGGACGAAATTCTCGGGAATGTTCCTCAAGAAGTCAGAGGGATGCACTGCCAGCTACCTGGCAGAGAGCCCTTTCAGAAAATTGCTACAAATGAAAAATGCATTCCAGATCACAGCTAGGTGCAAATTTCTCCCGCAATCATCCTCCAAATGTCATTCATTCGGAGGCTCTGCTGGTCATTTGGCAGAGATCCGTTCGTGAAAATAGCTCAAGATGAAACATTCCAGATCAAAGCTTGGCACCAATGTCTCCAGGAATCGTCCCCCGAATGTCATTCGGAAGCCCTGCAGGTCATTTGGCAGCGATCCGTTGGTGAAAATATCATGTAGAAAAGCATTCCATGTCCCTGCTAGGGATGACTTTGCCCAAGGCAACTCGGACGCCTTGCTGCACATTTGGGAGAGATCCATTCATGACAATTGCTAAACGTGAGCCATGAACTCCAGCTCCCTACTTGGCACATATTTCTGCTGGAATCGTCCTCCAAATGGCTTTCGGGTGCACCACGGGCCATTTGGCAGAGATCCGTTCGTGAAAATAGCTAAACATGAGACAATCATTCTGGATCTCAGCTAGGACTAATTTCTCCTGGCATCGTCCTCCAAATGCCGTTCGGATGCAGTGCTGGGAAGTTGGCAGCGAACCCTTCTTGAACGTTGCGAAACATGAGCTCTTCAGTCCAGATCACTGCTTGGCAGGAATGTCTCATGGAATCGTCCTCCAAATGTCGTTACGATGCACTGCTTACCATTTCCAGAGATCCAGCCAGGACAATTCCTAAAAACGAACTATTCAGTCCAGGTCACAGCTAGACATGAATGTGCCCTGGCATCGTCCTCCAAGAGCCAGTCGGATACGCTGCTGGTCATTGGGCAGCTATTCATTCCTGAAAAATATTATTCACCTAGAAAAGCATTCCATGTCCCTGCTAGGGACGACTTTGTCCTAGAATCGACCTCCAAGTGCAAATCGGAGGCATTGCTGGTATTTGGCAGAGAGCCTTCCTGAAAATTGCTAAACATGAGACATTCACTTCACATCACTGCTAGCCACCAATTTCTCCTGGAATCATTCTCCAAATGCCTTTCGGATGCACTGCTTGCCATTTGGCAGAGCAGGAAAGAATTTTGCTTGCTTAATCTAGTTCGAGGACCGACCACTCCTAAATAATCAGGATAGTAGCCCAATGGCGCGAATATGAAGAGTCCCTGACAATTTGTCACAAGCACGGGTCACTAAGGATTTTCTCTTTCTTTGTAAGTTCCACGGAACCGATCTTTCCCTAATGCTCAGGACCTCTTTTAAACTGTTTTAAAATGAAAAGGCTCCGAGAAACGAGTCACCCGCAGGGATCACTAACGAGTTTTGTTTTGTTTGTAACGTTCATGATGCCCTCTCTTCCAAATGACCAAGAGAAACCTAGCGGCTTTTAGATGACGAATCCGGGACAAAGTTTGTCTCAAGTGCTGTTCATTAATGACTTTCTCTCTAGTTCTCATTTTCCCTAACCGCTCTACTGCAAATGACAGTTAGGACAGACTCCTAAATGCTTTAAAAAAGGAGGCTTTCAGAAGTTTTTGCCAAACCCCTAGTGGTCAAGAATGAGTTTAACCTTTCTTTAGGACAGGATCCTAAAAGCTGTAATGTGAAGATTCCGCGACAAATTTATCCCCCGCTAAGGTGAGCGAAGCGTTTTGCTTTGTTATTCATCTGCACGGAGCGAGCCTTCCAAATGAGGCCAGACTCCAAACTGTCTTAAGTTGAAGATTCCATAAGAAATGGCTCACAAGCACCGATCAGTAATGAGTTTCGCTTTCTTTTCAATGTCACCATGCGCTCCCTTCCAGATTATCTGGATAGACTCATAATGGCTTGAAGACTTGGATTCCGTGAGAAATTTCACAAAGCACTGATCACTACTGACTTTCTCTCGGTTTATTACAGTCACTGACCGATAAAGCCCATCTCTTCAGGACCCTCCCGTAACGCCTTTTAAATGAAGAGTCACAGATAACTTTTCCTCCAGCAATGATAAGTAATCAGGTTCTCTTTCTTTGCAGCTTTCTATGCCGAAGAATCAGGAGAGTAGTATGATGGCTTTAAGATGAAGCTTGCATGAAACATTTGAGGATGAGAAAAGAGTTTTGCCTTCTTTGTAATTCTCACCAGCCGATCTCTTCTTAACGATGAGGACAGACTCTCAAGGGCTGTAAGATGACGATTAAATGAGAAATTTGTCATAAGCATTCATTAACACTTCCTTTCCCTTTGTTTCTAATTTTCTCCAACCAATCGAGCCCACAAGCTCAGGACAGGATCCGGACAGCTTGAAAATGAAGATTCCATGAGAATTTTGTGCCCAGCCTTGATTAGGGCTGAGTTTTCCTTTCTTTGTACTTTTTACGAGCCCACGTCTTCTAATGGCACAAGACAGTTGGAGTTAAGCTGTGGGTAGGACGCCACGTCCTCAGGGTTATGGCTAGGCCACTTACAAGTGTGGTTCCTGTGTGCAGGCCACATGCAGTTAGAGTTAGGGAAGGGCAGAGCTCCCAGCCCTAGGTTAGCGTTCTCAGCGCTAGGGTTAGGGTTCATACGGGTAGGAATCCCGATCCTAGTGTTTCCTCGACCACAGGAAACGTAAGCCTCCGTGCAAGTGGCCTTCCCGTGGGAACCCTAATCCTAGGGTTCGGGCCTTACCCATAGACACCCTAAGGCAAGGATCCCCATCTGTAGGACCTCTATGCCTAAAGTGAGCTGGCCTAACCATTGGAACCCTTACTTCAACTGGCCTATGCCTAGAACCCTAACCCTAACGCCAAGTGGCCTACCCGTAAGCATCCTAATGCTAGGGCGGGAATCCCTTCCCACAGCAAGCCTATTTCAGCGTGGCTAACCCATAGGAACCATAACCCAACTCCCCTTGGTCTAGCAATGGGAACCCTACCCCTTAGTCCAAAGGGCCTAGCTCGGGAAACCCTGACGCTGACGCCAAGTGGGCTAAGGAGCCCTAACGCCTATCCCTAACTCCAACTGACCTACTCAGAGGAACTTTAACCCAATTGGCGGGGAGCCCTACCTTTTGCAAGCCTAACTCTCCCCAAAATTAGCAAATTTCTCCTGCAATCATCCTCCAAATGTAATTCCGATGCACTGCTGGCCATTTGGGAGAGATCCCTTCTTGAAAAATGCTCTCCAGGAGACATTAGTTCCAGGTAACAGCAAGGCACGAATGTCTCCAGGGATCGTTCTCTAAATGCTATCACGATGCACCGCTGGTGATTTGGCAGAGATCCGTTCATGACAAGTCCTAGGCTTGAGACATTCACTCCAGATCACAGCTAGCTACTCATTGCTCCTCAAATCATCTTTCAAAATGCATTCGGATGAAAGCCTGGCATTACCGTTAACGAAAAATGCTGTTCATTTGACATTCCTTCCAGGTTACTGCTAGGGACGAAATTCTCGGGAATCTTCCTCAAGAAGTCAGAGGGATGCACTGCCGGCTACCTGGCAGAGAGCCCTTTCAGAAAATTGCTACAAATGAAAAATGCATTCCAGATCACAGCTAGGTGCAAATTTCTCCCGCAATCATCCTCCAAATGTCATTCATTCGGAGGCTCTGCTGGTCATTTGGCAGAGATCCGTTCGTGAAAATAGCTCAAGATGAAACATTCCAGATCAAAGCTTGGCACCAATGTCTCCAGGAATCGTCCCCCGAATGTCATTCGGAAGCCCTGCAGGTCATTTGGCAGCGATCCGTTGGTGAAAATATCATGTAGAAAAGCATTCCATGTCCCTGCTAGGGATGACTTTGCCCAAGGCAACTCGGACGCCTTGCTGCGCATTTGGGAGAGATCCATTCATGACAATTGCTAAACGTGAGCCATGAACTCCAGCTCCCTACTTGGCACATATTTCTGCTGGAATCGTCCTCCAAATGGCTTTCGGGTGCACCACGGGCCATTTGGCAGAGATCCGTTCGTGAAAATAGCTAAACATGAGACAATCATTCTGGATCTCAGCTAGGACTAATTTCTCCTGGCATCGTCCTCCAAATGCCGTTCGGATGCAGTGCTGGGAAGTTGGCAGCGAACCCTTCTTGAACGTTGCGAAACATGAGCTCTTCAGTCCAGATCACTGCTTGGCAGGAATGTCTCATGGAATCATCCTCCAAATGTCGTTACGATGCACTGCTTACCATTTCCAGAGATCCAGCCAGGACAATTCCTAAAAACGAACTATTCAGTCCAGGTCACAGCTAGACATGAATGTGCCCTGGCATCGTCCTCCAAGAGCCAGTCGGATACGCTGCTGGGCATTGGGCAGCTATTCATTCCTGAAAAATATTATTCACCTAGAAAACCATTCCATGTTCCTGCTAGGGACGACTTTGTCCTAGAATCGACCTCCAAGTGCAAATCGGAGGCATTGCTGGTATTTGGCAGAGAGCCTTCCTGAAAATTGCTAAACATGAGACATTCACTTCACATCACTGCTAGCCACCAATTTCTCCTGGAATCATTCTCCAAATGCCTTTCGGATGCACTGCTTGCCATTTGGCAGAGCAGGAAAGAATTTTGCTTGCTTAATCTAGTTCGAGGACCGACCACTCCTAAATAATCAGGATAGTAGCCCAATGGCGCGAATATGAAGAGTCCCTGACAATTTGTCACAAGCACGGGTCACTAAGGATTTTCTCTTTCTTTGTAAGTTCCACGGAACCGATCTTTCCCGAATGCTCAGGACCTCTTTTAAACTGTTTTAAAATGAAAAGGCTCCGAGAAACGAGTCACCCGCAGGGATCACTAACGAGTTTTGTTTTGTTTGTAACGTTCATGATGCCCTCTCTTCCAAATGACCAAGAGAAACCTAGCGGCTTTTAGATGACGAGTCCGGGACAAAGTTTGTCTCAAGTGCTGTTCATTAATGACTTTCTCTCTAGTTCTCATTTTCCCTAACCGCTCTACTGCAAATGACAGTTAGGACAGACTCCTAAATGCTTTAAAAAAGGAGGCTTTCAGAAGTATTTGCCAAACCCCTAGTGGTCAAGAATGAGTTTAACCTTTCTTTAGGACAGGATCCTAAAAGCTGTAATGTGAAGATTCCGCGACAAATTTATCCCCCGCTAAGGTGAGCGAAGCGTTTTGCTTTGTTATTCATCTGCACGGAGCGAGCCTTCCAAATGAGGCCAGACTCCAAACTGTCTTAAGTTGAAGATTCCATAAGAAATGGCTCACAAGCACCGATCAGTAATGAGTTTCGCTTTCTTTTCAATGTCACCATGCGCTCCCTTCCAGATGATCTGGATAGACTCATAATGGCTTGAAGACTTGGATTCCGTGAGAAATTTCACAAAGCACTGATCACTACTGACTTTCTCTCGGTTTATTACTTTCACTGACCGATAAAGCCCATCTCTTCAGGACCCTCCCGTAACGCCTTTTAAATGAAGAGTCACAGATAACTTTTCCTCCAGCAATGATAAGTAATCAGGTTCTCTTTCTTTGCAGCTTTCTATGCCGAAGAATCAGGAGAGTAGTATGATGGCTTTAAGATGAAGCTTGCATGAAACATTTGAGGATGAGAAAAGAGTTTTGCCTTCTTTGTAATTCTCACCAGCCGATCTCTTCTTAACGATGAGGGCAGACTCTCAAGGGCTGTAAGATGACGATTAAATGAGAAATTTGTCATAAGCATTCATTAACACTTCCTTTCCCTTTGTTTCTAATTTTCTCCAACCAATCGAGCCCACAAGCTCAGGACAGGATCCGGACAGCTTGAAAATGAAGATTCCATGAGAATTTTGTGCCCAGCCTTGATTAGGGCTGAGTTTTCCTTTCTTTGTACTTTTTACGAGCCCACGTCTTCTAATGGCACAAGACAGTTGGAGTTAAGCTGTGGGTAGGACGCCACGTCCTCAGGGTTATGGCTAGGCCACTTACAAGTGTGGTTCCTGTGTGCAGGCCACATGCAGTTAGAGTTAGGGAAGGGCAGAGCTCCCAGCCCTAGGTTAGCGTTCTCAGCGCTAGGGTTAGGGTTCATACGGGTAGGAATCCCGATCCTAGTGTTTCCTCGACCACAGGAAACGTAAGCCTCCGTGCAAGTGGCCTTCCCGTGGGAACCCTAATCCTAGGGTTCGGGCCTTACCCATAGACACCCTAAGGCAAGGATCCCCATCTGTAGGACCTCTATGCCTAAAGTGAGCTGGCCTAACCATTGGAACCCTTACTTCAACTGGCCTATGCCTAGAACCCTAACCCTAACGCCAAGTGGCCTACCCGTAAGCATCCTAATGCTAGGGCGGGAATCCCTTCCCACAGCAAGCCTATTTCAGCGTGGCTAACCCATAGGAACCATAACCCAACTCCCCTTGGTCTAGCAATGGGAACCCTACCCCTTAGTCCAAAGGGCCTAGCTCGGGAAACCCTGACGCTGACGCCAAGTGGGCTAACGAGCCCTAACGCCTATCCCTAACTCCAACTGACCTACTCAGAGGAACTTTAACCCAATTGGCGGGGAGCCCTACCTTTTGCAAGCCTAACTCTCCCCAAAATTAGCAAATTTCTCCTGCAATCATCCTCCAAATGTAATTCCGATGCACTGCTGGCCATTTGGGAGAGATCCCTTCTTGAAAAATGCTCTCCAGGAGACATTAGTTCCAGGTAACAGCAAGGCACGAATGTCTCCAGGGATCGTTCTCTAAATGCTATCACGATGCACCGCTGGTGATTTGGCAGAGATCCGTTCATGACAAGTCCTAGGCTTGAGACATTCACTCCAGATCACAGCTAGCTACTCATTGCTCCTCAAATCATCTTTCAAAATGCATTCGGATGAAAGCCTGGCATTACCGTTAACAAAAAATGCTGTTCATTTGACATTCCTTCCAGGTTACTGCTAGGGACGAAATTCTCGGGAATCTTCCTCAAGAAGTCAGAGGGATGCACTGCCGGCTACCTGGCAGAGAGCCCTTTCAGAAAATTGCTACAAATGAAAAATGCATTCCAGATCACAGCTAGGTGCAAATTTCTCCCGCAATCATCCTCCAAATGTCATTCATTCGGAGGCTCTGCTGGTCATTTGGCAGAGATCCGTTCGTGAAAATAGCTCAAGATGAAACATTCCAGATCAAAGCTTGGCACCAATGTCTCCAGGAATCGTCCCCCGAATGTCATTCGGAAGCCCTGCAGGTCATTTGGCAGCGATCCGTTGGTGAAAATATCATGTAGAAAAGCATTCCATGTCCCTGCTAGGGATGACTTTGCCCAAGGCAACTCGGACGCCTTGCTGCGCATTTGGGAGAGATCCATTCATGACAATTGCTAAACGTGAGCCATGAACTCCAGATCCCTACTTGGCACATATTTCTGCTGGAATCGTCCTCCAAATGGCTTTCGGGTGCACCACGGGCCACTTGGCAGAGATCCGTTCGTGAAAATAGCTAAACATGAGACAATCATTCTGGATCTCAGCTAGGACTAATTTCTCCTGGCATCGTCCTCCAAATGCCGTTCGGATGCAGTGCTGGGAAGTTGGCAGCGAACCCTTCTTGAACGTTGCTAAACATGAGCTCTTCAGTACAGATCACTGCTTGGCAGGAATGTCTCTTGGAATCGTCCTCCAAATGTCGTTACGATGCACTGCTTACCATTTCCAGAGATCCAGCCAGGACAATTCCTAAAAACGAACTATTCACTCCAGGTCACAGCTAGACACGAATATGCGCTGGCATCGTCCTCCAAGAGCCAGTCGGATACGCTGCTGGGCATTGGGCAGCTATCCAGTCCTGAAAAATATTATTCACCTAGAAAAGCATTCCATGTCCCTGCTAGGGACGACTTTGTCCTAGAATCGACCTCCAAGTGCAAATCGGAGGCATTGCTGGTATTTGGCAGAGAGCCTTCCTGAAAATTGCTAAACATGAGACATTCACTTCACATCACTGCTAGCCACCAATTTCTCCTGGAATCATTCTCCAAATGCCTTTCGGATGCACTGCTTGCCATTTGGCAGAGCAGGAAAGAATTTTGCTTGCTTAATCTAGTTCGAGGACCGACCACTCCTAAATAATCAGGATAGTAGCCCAATGGCGCGAATATGAAGAGTCCCTGACAATTTGTCAGAAGCACGGGTCACTAAGGATTTTCTCTTTCTTTGTAAGTTCCACGGAACCGATCTTTCCCGAATGCTCAGGACCTCTTTTAAACTGTTTTAAAATGAAAAGGCTCCGAGAAACGAGTCACCCGCAGGGATCACTAACGAGTTTTGTTTTGTTTGTAACGTTCATGATGCCCTCTCTTCCAAATGACCAAGAGAAACCTAGCGGCTTTTAGATGACGAGTCCGGGACAAAGTTTGTCTCAAGTGCTGTTCATTAATGACTTTCTCTCTAGTTCTCATTTTCCCTAACCGCTCTACTGCAAATGACAGTAAGGACAGACTCCTAAATGCTTTAAAAAAGGAGGCTTTCAGAAGTATTTGCCAAACCCCTAGTGGTCAAGAATGAGTTTAACCTTTCTTTAGGACAGGATCCTAAAAGCTGTAATGTGAAGATTCCGCGACAAATTTATCCCCCGCTAAGGTGAGCGAAGCGTTTTGCTTTGTTATTCATCTGCACGGAGCGAGCCTTCCAAATGAGGCCAGACTCCAAACTGTCTTAAGTTGAAGATTCCATAAGAAATGGCTCACAAGCACCGATCAGTAATGAGTTTCGCTTTCTTTTCAATGTCACCATGCGCTCCCTTCCAGATGATCTGGATAGACTCATAATGGCTTGAAGACTTGGATTCCGTGAGAAATTTCACAAAGCACTGATCACTACTGACTTTCTCTCGGTTTATTACTGTCACTGACCGATAAAGCCCATCTCTTCAGGACCCTCCCGTAACGCCTTTTAAATGAAGAGTCACAGATAACTTTTCCTCCAGCAATGATAAGTAATCAGGTTCTCTTTCTTTGCAGCTTTCTATGCCGAAGAATCAGGAGAGTAGTATGATGGCTTTAAGATGAAGCTTGCATGAAACATTTGAGGATGAGAAAAGAGTTTTGCCTTCTTTGTAATTCTCACCAGCCGATCTCTTCTTAACGATGAGGACAGACTCTCAAGGGCTGTAAGATGACGATTAAATGAGAAATTTGTCATAAGCATTCATTAATACTTCCTTTCCCTTTGTTTCTAATTTTCTCCAACCAATCGAGCCCACAAGCTCAGGACAGGATCCGGACAGCTTGAAAATGAAGATTCCATGAGAATTTTGTGCCCAGCCTTGATTAGGGCTGAGTTTTCCTTTCTTTGTACTTTTTACGAGCCCACGTCTTCTAATGGCACAAGACAGTTGGAGTTAAGCTGTGGGTAGGACGCCACGTCCTCAGGGTTATGGCTAGGCCACTTACAAGTGTGGTTCCTGTGTGCAGGCCACATGCAGTTAGAGTTAGGGAAGGGCAGAGCTCCCAGCCCTAGGTTAGCGTTCTCAGCGCTAGGGTTAGGGTTCATACGGGTAGGAATCCCGATCCTAGTGTTTCCTCGACCACAGGAAACGTAAGCCTCCGTGCAAGTGGCCTTCCCGTGGGAACCCTAATCCTAGGGTTCGGGCCTTACCCATAGACACCCTAAGGCAAGGATCCCCATCTGTAGGACCTCTATGCCTAAAGTGAGCTGGCCTAACCATTGGAACCCTTACTTCAACTGGCCTATGCCTAGAACCCTAACCCTAACGCCAAGTGGCCTACCCGTAAGCATCCTAATGCTAGGGCGGGAATCCCTTCCCACAGCAAGCCTATTTCAGCGTGGCTAACCCATAGGAACCATAACCCAACTCCCCTTGGTCTAGCAATGGGAACCCTACCCCTTAGTCCAAAGGGCCTAGCTCGGGAAACCCTGACGCTGACGCCAAGTGGGCTAAGGAGCCCTAACGCCTATCCCTAACTCCAACTGACCTACTCAGAGGAACTTTAACCCAATTGGCGGGGAGCCCTACCTTTTGCAAGCCTAACTCTCCCCAAAATTAGCAAATTTCTCCTGCAATCATCCTCCAAATGTAATTCCGATGCACTGCTGGCCATTTGGGAGAGATCCCTTCTTGAAAAATGCTCTCCAGGAGACATTAGTTCCAGGTAACAGCAAGGCACGAATGTCTCCAGGGATCGTTCTCTAAATGCTATCACGATGCACCGCTGGTGATTTGGCAGAGATCCGTTCATGACAAGTCCTAGGCTTGAGACATTCACTCCAGATCACAGCTAGCTACTCATTGCTCCTCAAATCATCTTTCAAAATGCATTCGGATGAAAGCCTGGCATTACCGTTAACGAAAAATGCTGTTCATTTGACATTCCTTCCAGGTTACTGCTAGGGACGAAATTCTCGGGAATCTTCCTCAAGAAGTCAGAGGGATGCACTACCGGCTACCTGGCAGAGAGCCCTTTCAGAAAATTGCTACAAATGAAAAATGCATTCCAGATCACAGCTAGGTGCAAATTTCTCCCGCAATCATCCTCCAAATGTCATTCATTCGGAGGCTCTGCTGGTCATTTGGCAGAGATCCGTTCGTGAAAATAGCTCAAGATGAAACATTCCAGATCAAAGCTTGGCACCAATGTCTCCAGGAATCGTCCCCCGAATGTCATTCGGAAGCCCTGCAGGTCATTTGGCAGCGATCCGTTGGTGAAAATATCATGTAGAAAAGCATTCCATGTCCCTGCTAGGGATGACTTTGCCCAAGGCAACTCGGACGCCTTGCTGCGCATTTGGGAGAGATCCATTCATGACAATTGCTAAACGTGAGCCATGAACTCCAGATCCCTACTTGGCACATATTTCTGCTGGAATCGTCCTCCAAATGGCTTTCGGGTGCACCACGGGCCATTTGGCAGAGATCCGTTCGTGAAAATAGCTAAACATGAGACAATCATTCTGGATCTCAGCTAGGACTAATTTCTCCTGGCATCGTCCTCCAAATGCCGTTCGGATGCAGTGCTGGGAAGTTGGCAGCGAACCCTTCTTGAACGTTGCTAAACATGAGCTCTTCAGTCCAGATCACTGCTTGGCAGGAATGTCTCATGGAATCGTCCTCCAAATGTCGTTACGATGCACTGCTTACCATTTCCAGAGATCCAGCCAGGACAATTCCTAAAAACGAACTATTCACTCCAGGTCACAGCTAGACACGAATATGCCCTGGCATCGTCCTCCAAGAGCCAGTCGGATACGCTGCTGGGCATTGGGCAGCTATCCAGTCCTGAAAAATATTATTCACCTAGAAAAGCATTCCATGTCCCTGCTAGGGACGACTTTGTCCTAGAATCGACCTCCAAGTGCAAATCGGAGGCATTGCTGGTATTTGGCAGAGAGCCTTCCTGAAAATTGCTAAACATGAGACATTCACTTCACATCACTGCTAGCCACCAATTTCTCCTGGAATCATTCTCCAAATGCCTTTCGGATGCACTGCTTGCCATTTGGCAGAGCAGGAAAGAATTTTGCTTGCTTAATCTAGTTCGAGGACCGACCACTCCTAAATAATCAGGATAGTAGCCCAATGGCGCGAATATGAAGAGTCCCTGACAATTTGTCAGAAGCACGGGTCACTAAGGATTTTCTCTTTCTTTGTAAGTTCCACGGAACCGATCTTTCCCGAATGCTCAGGACCTCTTTTAAACTGTTTTAAAATGAAAAGGCTCCGAGAAACGAGTCACCCGCAGGGATCACTAACGAGTTTTGTTTTGTTTGTAACGTTCATGATGCCCTCTCTTCCAAATGACCAAGAGAAACCTAGCGGCTTTTAGATGACGAGTCCGGGACAAAGTTTGTCTCAAGTGCTGTTCATTAATGACTTTCTCTCTAGTTCTCATTTTCCCTAACCGCTCTACTGCAAATGACAGTAAGGACAGACTCCTAAATGCTTTAAAAAAGGAGGCTTTCAGAAGTATTTGCCAAACCCCTAGTGGTCAAGAATGAGTTTAACCTTTCTTTAGGACAGGATCCTAAAAGCTGTAATGTGAAGATTCCGCGACAAATTTATCCCCCGCTAAGGTGAGCGAAGCGTTTTGCTTTGTTATTCATCTGCACGGAGCGAGCCTTCCAAATGAGGCCAGACTCCAAACTCTCTTAAGTTGAAGATTCCATAAGAAATGGCTCACAAGCACCGATCAGTAATGAGTTTCGCTTTCTTTTCAATGTCACCATGCGCTCCCTTCCAGATGATCTGGATAGACTCATAATGGCTTGAAGACTTGGATTCCGTGAGAAATTTCACAAAGCACTGATCACTACTGACTTTCTCTTGGTTTATCACTTTCACTGACCGATAAAGCCCATCTCTTCAGGACCCTCTCGTAACGCCTTTTAAATGAAGAGTCACAGATAACTTTTCCTCCAGCAATGATAAGTAATTAGGTTCTCTTTCTTTGCAGCTTTCTATGCCGAAGAATCAGGAGAGTAGTATGATGGCTTTAAGATGAAGGCTGCATGAAACATTTGAGGATGAGAAAAGAGTTTTGCCTTCTTTGTAATTCTCACCAGCCGATCTCTTCTTAACGATGAGGACAGACTCTCAAGGGCTGTAAGATGACGATTAAATGAGAAATTTGTCATAAGCATTCATTAATACTTCCTTTCCCTTTGTTTCTAATTTTCTCCAACCAATCGAGCCCACAAGCTCAGGACAGGATCCGGACAGCTTGAAAATGAAGATTCCATGAGAATTTTGTGCCCAGCCTTGATTAGGGCTGAGTTTTCCTTTCTTTGTACTTTTTACGAGCCCACGTCTTCTAATGGCACAAGACAGTTGGAGTTAAGCTGTGGGTAGGACGCCACGTCCTCAGGGTTATGGCTAGGCCACTTACAAGTGTGTTTCCTGTGTGCAGGCCACATGCAGTTAGAGTTAGGGAAGGGCAGAGCTCCCAGCCCTAGGTTAGCGTTCTCAGCGCTAGGGTTAGGGTTCATACGGGTAGGAATCCCGATCCTAGTGTTTCCTCGACCACAGGAAACGTAAGCCTCCGTGCAAGTGGCCTTCCCGTGGGAACCCTAATCCTAGGGTTCGGGCCTTACCCATAGACACCCTAAGGCAAGGATCCCCATCTGTAGGACCTCTATGCCTAAAGTGAGCTGGCCTAACCATTGGAACCCTTACTTCAACTGGCCTATGCCTAGAACCCTAACCCTAACGCCAAGTGGCCTACCCGTAAGCATCCTAATGCTAGGGCGGGAATCCCTTCCCACAGCAAGCCTATTTCAGCGTGGCTAACCCATAGGAACCATAACCCAACTCCCCTTGCTCTAGCAATGGGAACCCTACCCCTTAGTCCAAAGGGCCTAGCTCGGGAAACCCTGACGCTGACGCCAAGTGGGCTAAGGAGCCCTAACGCCTATCCCTAACTCCAACTGACCTACTCAGAGGAACTTTAACCCAATTGGCGGGGAGCCCTACCTTTTGCAAGCCTAACTCTCCCCAAAATTAGCAAATTTCTCCTGCAATCATCCTCCAAATGTAATTCCGATGCACTGCTGGCCATTTGGGAGAGATCCCTTCTTGAAAAATGCTCTCCAGGAGACATTAGTTCCAGGTAACAGCAAGGCACGAATGTCTCCAGGGATCGTTCTCTAAATGCTATCACGATGCACCGCTGGTGATTTGGCAGAGATCCGTTCATGACAAGTCCTAGCTTGAGACATTCACTCCAGATCACAGCTAGCTACTCATTGCTCCTCAAATCATCTTTCAAAATGCATTCGGATGAAAGCCTGGCATTACCGTTAACGAAAAATGCTGTTCATTTGACATTCCTTCCAGGTTACTGCTAGGGACGAAATTCTCGGGAATCTTCCTCAAGAAGTCAGAGGGATGCACTGCCGGCTACCTGGCAGAGAGCCCTTTCAGAAAATTGCTACAAATGAAAAATGCATTCCAGATCACAGCTAGGTGCAAATTTCTCCCGCAATCATCCTCCAAATGTCATTCATTCGGAGGCTCTGCTGGTCATTTGGCAGAGATCCGTTCGTGAAAATAGCTCAAGATGAAACATTCCAGATCAAAGCTTGGCACCAATGTCTCCAGGAATCGTCCCCCGAATGCCATTCGGAAGCCCTGCAGGTCATTTGGCAGCGATCCGTTGGTGAAAATATCATGTAGAAAAGCATTCCATGTCCCTGCTAGGGATGACTTTGCCCAAGGCAACTCGGACGCCTTGCTGCGCATTTGGGAGAGATCCATTCATGACAATTGCTAAACGTGAGCCATGAACTCCAGATCCCTACTTGGCACATATTTCTGCTGGAATCGTCCTCCAAATGGCTTTCGGGTGCACCACGGGCCATTTGGCAGAGATCCGTTCGTGAAAATAGCTAAACATGAGACAATCATTCTGGATCTCAGCTAGGACTAATTTCTCCTGGCATCGTCCTCCAAATGCCGTTCGGATGCAGTGCTGGGAAGTTGGCAGCGAACCCTTCTTGAACGTTGCTAAACATGAGCTCTTCAGTCCAGATCACTGCTTGGCAGGAATGTCTCATGGAATCGTCCTCCAAATGTCGTTACGATGC
This sequence comes from Eretmochelys imbricata, assembly GCF_965152235.1. Classification (NCBI taxonomy): domain Eukaryota; kingdom Metazoa; phylum Chordata; order Testudines; family Cheloniidae; genus Eretmochelys; species Eretmochelys imbricata. The sequence continues at coordinate 184,603,742 of NC_135574.1, forward strand.
ACTGCTTACCATTTCCAGAGATCCAGCCAGGACAATTCCTAAAAACGAACTATTCACTCCAGGTCACAGCTAGACACGAATATGCCCTGGCATCGTCCTCCAAGAGCCAGTCGGATACGCTGCTGGGCATTGGGCAGCTATCCAGTCCTGAAAAATATTATTCACCTAGAAAAGCATTCCATGTCCCTGCTAGGGACGACTTTGTCCTAGAATCGACCTCCAAGTGCAAATCGGAGGCATTGCTGGTATTTGGCAGAGAGCCTTCCTGAAAATTGCTAAACATGAGACATTCACTTCACATCACTGCTAGCCACCAATTTCTCCTGGAATCATTCTCCAAATGCCTTTCGGATGCACTGCTTGCCATTTGGCAGAGCAGGAAAGAATTTTGCTTGCTTAATCTAGTTCGAGGACCGACCACTCCTAAATAATCAGGATAGTAGCCCAATGGCGCGAATATGAAGAGTCCCTGACAATTTGTCACAAGCACGGGTCACTAAGGATTTTCTCTTTCTTTGTAAGTTCCACGGAACCGATCTTTCCCTAATGCTCAGGACCTCTTTTAAACTGTTTTAAAATGAAAAGGCTCCGAGAAACGAGTCACCCGCAGGGATCACTAACGAGTTTTGTTTTGTTTGTAACGTTCATGATGCCCTCTCTTCCAAATGACCAAGAGAAACCTAGCGGCTTTTAGATGACGAATCCGGGACAAAGTTTGTCTCAAGTGCTGTTCATTAATGACTTTCTCTCTAGTTCTCATTTTCCCTAACCGCTCTACTGCAAATGACAGTTAGGACAGACTCCTAAATGCTTTAAAAAAGGAGGCTTTCAGAAGTTTTTGCCAAACCCCTAGTGGTCAAGAATGAGTTTAACCTTTCTTTAGGACAGGATCCTAAAAGCTGTAATGTGAAGATTCCGCGACAAATTTATCCCCCGCTAAGGTGAGCGAAGCGTTTTGCTTTGTTATTCATCTGCACGGAGCGAGCCTTCCAAATGAGGCCAGACTCCAAACTGTCTTAAGTTGAAGATTCCATAAGAAATGGCTCACAAGCACCGATCAGTAATGAGTTTCGCTTTCTTTTCAATGTCACCATGCGCTCCCTTCCAGATTATCTGGATAGACTCATAATGGCTTGAAGACTTGGATTCCGTGAGAAATTTCACAAAGCACTGATCACTACTGACTTTCTCTCGGTTTATTACAGTCACTGACCGATAAAGCCCATCTCTTCAGGACCCTCCCGTAACGCCTTTTAAATGAAGAGTCACAGATAACTTTTCCTCCAGCAATGATAAGTAATCAGGTTCTCTTTCTTTGCAGCTTTCTATGCCGAAGAATCAGGAGAGTAGTATGATGGCTTTAAGATGAAGCTTGCATGAAACATTTGAGGATGAGAAAAGAGTTTTGCCTTCTTTGTAATTCTCACCAGCCGATCTCTTCTTAACGATGAGGACAGACTCTCAAGGGCTGTAAGATGACGATTAAATGAGAAATTTGTCATAAGCATTCATTAATACTTCCTTTCCCTTTGTTTCTAATTTTCTCCAACCAATCGAGCCCACAAGCTCAGGACAGGATCCGGACAGCTTGAAAATGAAGATTCCATGAGAATTTTGTGCCCAGCCTTGATTAGGGCTGAGTTTTCCTTTCTTTGTACTTTTTACGAGCCCACGTCTTCTAATGGCACAAGACAGTTGGAGTTAAGCTGTGGGTAGGACGCCACGTCCTCAGGGTTATGGCTAGGCCACTTACAAGTGTGTTTCCTGTGTGCAGGCCACATGCAGTTAGAGTTAGGGAAGGGCAGAGCTCCCAGCCCTAGGTTAGCGTTCTCAGCGCTAGGGTTAGGGTTCATACGGGTAGGAATCCCGATCCTAGTGTTTCCTCGACCACAGGAAACGTAAGCCTCCGTGCAAGTGGCCTTCCCGTGGGAACCCTAATCCTAGGGTTCGGGCCTTACCCATAGACACCCTAAGGCAAGGATCCCCATCTGTAGGACCTCTATGCCTAAAGTGAGCTGGCCTAACCATTGGAACCCTTACTTCAACTGGCCTATGCCTAGAACCCTAACCCTAACGCCAAGTGGCCTACCCGTAAGCATCCTAATGCTAGGGCGGGAATCCCTTCCCACAGCAAGCCTATTTCAGCGTGGCTAACCCATAGGAACCATAACCCAACTCCCCTTGCTCTAGCAATGGGAACCCTACCCCTTAGTCCAAAGGGCCTAGCTCGGGAAACCCTGACGCTGACGCCAAGTGGGCTAAGGAGCCCTAACGCCTATCCCTAACTCCAACTGACCTACTCAGAGGAACTTTAACCCAATTGGCGGGGAGCCCTACCTTTTGCAAGCCTAACTCTCCCCAAAATTAGCAAATTTCTCCTGCAATCATCCTCCAAATGTAATTCCGATGCACTGCTGGCCATTTGGGAGAGATCCCTTCTTGAAAAATGCTCTCCAGGAGACATTAGTTCCAGGTAACAGCAAGGCACGAATGTCTCCAGGGATCGTTCTCTAAATGCTATCACGATGCACCGCTGGTGATTTGGCAGAGATCCGTTCATGACAAGTCCTAGGCTTGAGACATTCACTCCAGATCACAGCTAGCTACTCATTGCTCCTCAAATCATCTTTCAAAATGCATTCGGATGAAAGCCTGGCATTACCGTTAACGAAAAATGCTGTTCATTTGACATTCCTTCCAGGTTACTGCTAGGGACGAAATTCTCGGGAATCTTCCTCAAGAAGTCAGAGGGATGCACTGCCGGCTACCTGGCAGAGAGCCCTTTCAGAAAATTGCTACAAATGAAAAATGCATTCCAGATCACAGCTAGGTGCAAATTTCTCCCGCAATCATCCTCCAAATGTCATTCATTCGGAGGCTCTGCTGGTCATTTGGCAGAGATCCGTTCGTGAAAATAGCTCAAGATGAAACATTCCAGATCAAAGCTTGGCACCAATGTCTCCAGGAATCGTCCCCCGAATGTCATTCGGAAGCCCTGCAGGTCATTTGGCAGCGATCCGTTGGTGAAAATATCATGTAGAAAAGCATTCCATGTCCCTGCTAGGGATGACTTTGCCCAAGGCAACTCGGACGCCTTGCTGCGCATTTGGGAGAGATCCATTCATGACAATTGCTAAACGTGAGCCATGAACTCCAGCTCCCTACTTGGCACATATTTCTGCTGGAATCGTCCTCCAAATGGCTTTCGGGTGCACCACGGGCCATTTGGCAGAGATCCGTTCGTGAAAATAGCTAAACATGAGACAATCATTCTGGATCTCAGCTAGGACTAATTTCTCCTGGCATCGTCCTCCAAATGCCGTTCGGATGCAGTGCTGGGAAGTTGGCAGCGAACCCTTCTTGAACGTTGCGAAACATGAGCTCTTCAGTCCAGATCACTGCTTGGCAGGAATGTCTCATGGAATCATCCTCCAAATGTCGTTACGATGCACTGCTTACCATTTCCAGAGATCCAGCCAGGACAATTCCTAAAAACGAACTATTCAGTCCAGGTCACAGCTAGACATGAATGTGCCCTGGCATCGTCCTCCAAGAGCCAGTCGGATACGCTGCTGGGCATTGGGCAGCTATTCATTCCTGAAAAATATTATTCACCTAGAAAACCATTCCATGTCCCTGCTAGGGACGACTTTGTCCTAGAATCGACCTCCAAGTGCAAATCGGAGGCATTGCTGGTATTTGGCAGAGAGCCTTCCTGAAAATTGCTAAACATGAGACATTCACTTCACATCACTGCTAGCCACCAATTTCTCCTGGAATCATTCTCCAAATGCCTTTCGGATGCACTGCTTGCCATTTGGCAGAGCAGGAAAGAATTTTGCTTGCTTAATCTAGTTCGAGGACCGACCACTCCTAAATAATCAGGATAGTAGCCCAATGGCGCGAATATGAAGAGTCCCTGACAATTTGTCACAAGCACGGGTCACTAAGGATTTTCTCTTTCTTTGTAAGTTCCACGGAACCGATCTTTCCCGAATGCTCAGGACCTCTTTTAAACTGTTTTAAAATGAAAAGGCTCCGAGAAACGAGTCACCCGCAGGGATCACTAACGAGTTTTGTTTTGTTTGTAACGTTCATGATGCCCTCTCTTCCAAATGACCAAGAGAAACCTAGCGGCTTTTAGATGACGAGTCCGGGACAAAGTTTGTCTCAAGTGCTGTTCATTAATGACTTTCTCTCTAGTTCTCATTTTCCCTAACCGCTCTACTGCAAATGACAGTTAGGACAGACTCCTAAATGCTTTAAAAAAGGAGGCTTTCAGAAGTATTTGCCAAACCCCTAGTGGTCAAGAATGAGTTTAACCTTTCTTTAGGACAGGATCCTAAAAGCTGTAATGTGAAGATTCCGCGACAAATTTATCCCCCGCTAAGGTGAGCGAAGCGTTTTGCTTTGTTATTCATCTGCACGGAGCGAGCCTTCCAAATGAGGCCAGACTCCAAACTGTCTTAAGTTGAAGATTCCATAAGAAATGGCTCACAAGCACCGATCAGTAATGAGTTTCGCTTTCTTTTCAATGTCACCATGCGCTCCCTTCCAGATGATCTGGATAGACTCATAATGGCTTGAAGACTTGGATTCCGTGAGAAATTTCACAAAGCACTGATCACTACTGACTTTCTCTTGGTTTATCACTTTCACTGACCGATAAAGCCCATCTCTTCAGGACCCTCTCGTAACGCCTTTTAAATGAAGAGTCACAGATAACTTTTCCTCCAGCAATGATAAGTAATTAGGTTCTCTTTCTTTGCAGCTTTCTATGCCGAAGAATCAGGAGAGTAGTATGATGGCTTTAAGATGAAGGCTGCATGAAACATTTGAGGATGAGAAAAGAGTTTTGCCTTCTTTGTAATTCTCACCAGCCGATCTCTTCTTAACGATGAGGACAGACTCTCAAGGGCTGTAAGATGACGATTAAATGAGAAATTTGTCATAAGCATTCATTAATACTTCCTTTCCCTTTGTTTCTAATTTTCTCCAACCAATCGAGCCCACAAGCTCAGGACAGGATCCGGACAGCTTGAAAATGAAGATTCCATGAGAATTTTGTGCCCAGCCTTGATTAGGGCTGAGTTTTCCTTTCTTTGTACTTTTTACGAGCCCACGTCTTCTAATGGCACAAGACAGTTGGAGTTAAGCTGTGGGTAGGACGCCACGTCCTCAGGGTTATGGCTAGGCCACTTACAAGTGTGTTTCCTGTGTGCAGGCCACATGCAGTTAGAGTTAGGGAAGGGCAGAGCTCCCAGCCCTAGGTTAGCGTTCTCAGCGCTAGGGTTAGGGTTCATACGGGTAGGAATCCCGATCCTAGTGTTTCCTCGACCACAGGAAACGTAAGCCTCCGTGCAAGTGGCCTTCCCGTGGGAACCCTAATCCTAGGGTTCGGGCCTTACCCATAGACACCCTAAGGCAAGGATCCCCATCTGTAGGACCTCTATGCCTAAAGTGAGCTGGCCTAACCATTGGAACCCTTACTTCAACTGGCCTATGCCTAGAACCCTAACCCTAACGCCAAGTGGCCTACCCGTAAGCATCCTAATGCTAGGGCGGGAATCCCTTCCCACAGCAAGCCTATTTCAGCGTGGCTAACCCATAGGAACCATAACCCAACTCCCCTTGGTCTAGCAATGGGAACCCTACCCCTTAGTCCAAAGGGCCTAGCTCGGGAAACCCTGACGCTGACGCCAAGTGGGCTAAGGAGCCCTAACGCCTATCCCTAACTCCAACTGACCTACTCAGAGGAACTTTAACCCAATTGGCGGGGAGCCCTACCTTTTGCAAGCCTAACTCTCCCCAAAATTAGCAAATTTCTCCTGCAATCATCCTCCAAATGTAATTCCGATGCACTGCTGGCCATTTGGGAGAGATCCCTTCTTGAAAAATGCTCTCCAGGAGACATTAGTTCCAGGTAACAGCAAGGCACGAATGTCTCCAGGGATCGTTCTCTAAATGCTATCACGATGCACCGCTGGTGATTTGGCAGAGATCCGTTCATGACAAGTCCTAGCTTGAGACATTCACTCCAGATCACAGCTAGCTACTCATTGCTCCTCAAATCATCTTTCAAAATGCATTCGGATGAAAGCCTGGCATTACCGTTAACGAAAAATGCTGTTCATTTGACATTCCTTCCAGGTTACTGCTAGGGACGAAATTCTCGGGAATCTTCCTCAAGAAGTCAGAGGGATGCACTGCCGGCTACCTGGCAGAGAGCCCTTTCAGAAAATTGCTACAAATGAAAAATGCATTCCAGATCACAGCTAGGTGCAAATTTCTCCCGCAATCATCCTCCAAATGTCATTCATTCGGAGGCTCTGCTGGTCATTTGGCAGAGATCCGTTCGTGAAAATAGCTCAAGATGAAACATTCCAGATCAAAGCTTGGCACCAATGTCTCCAGGAATCGTCCCCCGAATGCCATTCGGAAGCCCTGCAGGTCATTTGGCAGCGATCCGTTGGTGAAAATATCATGTAGAAAAGCATTCCATGTCCCTGCTAGGGATGACTTTGCCCAAGGCAACTCGGACGCCTTGCTGCGCATTTGGGAGAGATCCATTCATGACAATTGCTAAACGTGAGCCATGAACTCCAGATCCCTACTTGGCACATATTTCTGCTGGAATCGTCCTCCAAATGGCTTTCGGGTGCACCACGGGCCATTTGGCAGAGATCCGTTCGTGAAAATAGCTAAACATGAGACAATCATTCTGGATCTCAGCTAGGACTAATTTCTCCTGGCATCGTCCTCCAAATGCCGTTCGGATGCAGTGCTGGGAAGTTGGCAGCGAACCCTTCTTGAACGTTGCTAAACATGAGCTCTTCAGTCCAGATCACTGCTTGGCAGGAATGTCTCATGGAATCGTCCTCCAAATGTCGTTACGATGCACTGCTTACCATTTCCAGAGATCCAGCCAGGACAATTCCTAAAAACGAACTATTCACTCCAGGTCACAGCTAGACACGAATATGCCCTGGCATCGTCCTCCAAGAGCCAGTCGGATACGCTGCTGGGCATTGGGCAGCTATCCAGTCCTGAAAAATATTATTCACCTAGAAAAGCATTCCATGTCCCTGCTAGGGACGACTTTGTCCTAGAATCGACCTCCAAGTGCAAATCGGAGGCATTGCTGGTATTTGGCAGAGAGCCTTCCTGAAAATTGCTAAACATGAGACATTCACTTCACATCACTGCTAGCCACCAATTTCTCCTGGAATCATTCTCCAAATGCCTTTCGGATGCACTGCTTGCCATTTGGCAGAGCAGGAAAGAATTTTGCTTGCTTAATCTAGTTCGAGGACCGACCACTCCTAAATAATCAGGATAGTAGCCCAATGGCGCGAATATGAAGAGTCCCTGACAATTTGTCACAAGCACGGGTCACTAAGGATTTTCTCTTTCTTTGTAAGTTCCACGGAACCGATCTTTCCCTAATGCTCAGGACCTCTTTTAAACTGTTTTAAAATGAAAAGGCTCCGAGAAACGAGTCACCCGCAGGGATCACTAACGAGTTTTGTTTTGTTTGTAACGTTCATGATGCCCTCTCTTCCAAATGACCAAGAGAAACCTAGCGGCTTTTAGATGACGAATCCGGGACAAAGTTTGTCTCAAGTGCTGTTCATTAATGACTTTCTCTCTAGTTCTCATTTTCCCTAACCGCTCTACTGCAAATGACAGTTAGGACAGACTCCTAAATGCTTTAAAAAAGGAGGCTTTCAGAAGTTTTTGCCAAACCCCTAGTGGTCAAGAATGAGTTTAACCTTTCTTTAGGACAGGATCCTAAAAGCTGTAATGTGAAGATTCCGCGACAAATTTATCCCCCGCTAAGGTGAGCGAAGCGTTTTGCTTTGTTATTCATCTGCACGGAGCGAGCCTTCCAAATGAGGCCAGACTCCAAACTGTCTTAAGTTGAAGATTCCATAAGAAATGGCTCACAAGCACCGATCAGTAATGAGTTTCGCTTTCTTTTCAATGTCACCATGCGCTCCCTTCCAGATTATCTGGATAGACTCATAATGGCTTGAAGACTTGGATTCCGTGAGAAATTTCACAAAGCACTGATCACTACTGACTTTCTCTCGGTTTATTACAGTCACTGACCGATAAAGCCCATCTCTTCAGGACCCTCCCGTAACGCCTTTTAAATGAAGAGTCACAGATAACTTTTCCTCCAGCAATGATAAGTAATCAGGTTCTCTTTCTTTGCAGCTTTCTATGCCGAAGAATCAGGAGAGTAGTATGATGGCTTTAAGATGAAGCTTGCATGAAACATTTGAGGATGAGAAAAGAGTTTTGCCTTCTTTGTAATTCTCACCAGCCGATCTCTTCTTAACGATGAGGACAGACTCTCAAGGGCTGTAAGATGACGATTAAATGAGAAATTTGTCATAAGCATTCATTAATACTTCCTTTCCCTTTGTTTCTAATTTTCTCCAACCAATCGAGCCCACAAGCTCAGGACAGGATCCGGACAGCTTGAAAATGAAGATTCCATGAGAATTTTGTGCCCAGCCTTGATTAGGGCTGAGTTTTCCTTTCTTTGTACTTTTTACGAGCCCACGTCTTCTAATGGCACAAGACAGTTGGAGTTAAGCTGTGGGTAGGACGCCACGTCCTCAGGGTTATGGCTAGGCCACTTACAAGTGTGTTTCCTGTGTGCAGGCCACATGCAGTTAGAGTTAGGGAAGGGCAGAGCTCCCAGCCCTAGGTTAGCGTTCTCAGCGCTAGGGTTAGGGTTCATACGGGTAGGAATCCCGATCCTAGTGTTTCCTCGACCACAGGAAACGTAAGCCTCCGTGCAAGTGGCCTTCCCGTGGGAACCCTAATCCTAGGGTTCGGGCCTTACCCATAGACACCCTAAGGCAAGGATCCCCATCTGTAGGACCTCTATGCCTAAAGTGAGCTGGCCTAACCATTGGAACCCTTACTTCAACTGGCCTATGCCTAGAACCCTAACCCTAACGCCAAGTGGCCTACCCGTAAGCATCCTAATGCTAGGGCGGGAATCCCTTCCCACAGCAAGCCTATTTCAGCGTGGCTAACCCATAGGAACCATAACCCAACTCCCCTTGCTCTAGCAATGGGAACCCTACCCCTTAGTCCAAAGGGCCTAGCTCGGGAAACCCTGACGCTGACGCCAAGTGGGCTAAGGAGCCCTAACGCCTATCCCTAACTCCAACTGACCTACTCAGAGGAACTTTAACCCAATTGGCGGGGAGCCCTACCTTTTGCAAGCCTAACTCTCCCCAAAATTAGCAAATTTCTCCTGCAATCATCCTCCAAATGTAATTCCGATGCACTGCTGGCCATTTGGGAGAGATCCCTTCTTGAAAAATGCTCTCCAGGAGACATTAGTTCCAGGTAACAGCAAGGCACGAATGTCTCCAGGGATCGTTCTCTAAATGCTATCACGATGCACCGCTGGTGATTTGGCAGAGATCCGTTCATGACAAGTCCTAGGCTTGAGACATTCACTCCAGATCACAGCTAGCTACTCATTGCTCCTCAAATCATCTTTCAAAATGCATTCGGATGAAAGCCTGGCATTACCGTTAACGAAAAATGCTGTTCATTTGACATTCCTTCCAGGTTACTGCTAGGGACGAAATTCTCGGGAATCTTCCTCAAGAAGTCAGAGGGATGCACTGCCGGCTACCTGGCAGAGAGCCCTTTCAGAAAATTGCTACAAATGAAAAATGCATTCCAGATCACAGCTAGGTGCAAATTTCTCCCGCAATCATCCTCCAAATGTCATTCATTCGGAGGCTCTGCTGGTCATTTGGCAGAGATCCGTTCGTGAAAATAGCTCAAGATGAAACATTCCAGATCAAAGCTTGGCACCAATGTCTCCAGGAATCGTCCCCCGAATGTCATTCGGAAGCCCTGCAGGTCATTTGGCAGCGATCCGTTGGTGAAAATATCATGTAGAAAAGCATTCCATGTCCCTGCTAGGGATGACTTTGCCCAAGGCAACTCGGACGCCTTGCTGCGCATTTGGGAGAGATCCATTCATGACAATTGCTAAACGTGAGCCATGAACTCCAGCTCCCTACTTGGCACATATTTCTGCTGGAATCGTCCTCCAAATGGCTTTCGGGTGCACCACGGGCCATTTGGCAGAGATCCGTTCGTGAAAATAGCTAAACATGAGACAATCATTCTGGATCTCAGCTAGGACTAATTTCTCCTGGCATCGTCCTCCAAATGCCGTTCGGATGCAGTGCTGGGAAGTTGGCAGCGAACCCTTCTTGAACGTTGCGAAACATGAGCTCTTCAGTCCAGATCACTGCTTGGCAGGAATGTCTCATGGAATCATCCTCCAAATGTCGTTACGATGCACTGCTTACCATTTCCAGAGATCCAGCCAGGACAATTCCTAAAAACGAACTATTCAGTCCAGGTCACAGCTAGACATGAATGTGCCCTGGCATCGTCCTCCAAGAGCCAGTCGGATACGCTGCTGGGCATTGGGCAGCTATTCATTCCTGAAAAATATTATTCACCTAGAAAACCATTCCATGTCCCTGCTAGGGACGACTTTGTCCTAGAATCGACCTCCAAGTGCAAATCGGAGGCATTGCTGGTATTTGGCAGAGAGCCTTCCTGAAAATTGCTAAACATGAGACATTCACTTCACATCACTGCTAGCCACCAATTTCTCCTGGAATCATTCTCCAAATGCCTTTCGGATGCACTGCTTGCCATTTGGCAGAGCAGGAAAGAATTTTGCTTGCTTAATCTAGTTCGAGGACCGACCACTCCTAAATAATCAGGATAGTAGCCCAATGGCGCGAATATGAAGAGTCCCTGACAATTTGTCACAAGCACGGGTCACTAAGGATTTTCTCTTTCTTTGTAAGTTCCACGGAACCGATCTTTCCCGAATGCTCAGGACCTCTTTTAAACTGTTTTAAAATGAAAAGGCTCCGAGAAACGAGTCACCCGCAGGGATCACTAACGAGTTTTGTTTTGTTTGTAACGTTCATGATGCCCTCTCTTCCAAATGACCAAGAGAAACCTAGCGGCTTTTAGATGACGAGTCCGGGACAAAGTTTGTCTCAAGTGCTGTTCATTAATGACTTTCTCTCTAGTTCTCATTTTCCCTAACCGCTCTACTGCAAATGACAGTTAGGACAGACTCCTAAATGCTTTAAAAAAGGAGGCTTTCAGAAGTATTTGCCAAACCCCTAGTGGTCAAGAATGAGTTTAACCTTTCTTTAGGACAGGATCCTAAAAGCTGTAATGTGAAGATTCCGCGACAAATTTATCCCCCGCTAAGGTGAGCGAAGCGTTTTGCTTTGTTATTCATCTGCACGGAGCGAGCCTTCCAAATGAGGCCAGACTCCAAACTGTCTTAAGTTGAAGATTCCATAAGAAATGGCTCACAAGCACCGATCAGTAATGAGTTTCGCTTTCTTTTCAATGTCACCATGCGCTCCCTTCCAGATGATCTGGATAGACTCATAATGGCTTGAAGACTTGGATTCCGTGAGAAATTTCACAAAGCACTGATCACTACTGACTTTCTCTCGGTTTATTACTTTCACTGACCGATAAAGCCCATCTCTTCAGGACCCTCCCGTAACGCCTTTTAAATGAAGAGTCACAGATAACTTTTCCTCCAGCAATGATAAGTAATCAGGTTCTCTTTCTTTGCAGCTTTCTATGCCGAAGAATCAGGAGAGTAGTATGATGGCTTTAAGATGAAGCTTGCATGAAACATTTGAGGATGAGAAAAGAGTTTTGCCTTCTTTGTAATTCTCACCAGCCGATCTCTTCTTAACGATGAGGGCAGACTCTCAAGGGCTGTAAGATGACGATTAAATGAGAAATTTGTCATAAGCATTCATTAATACTTCCTTTCCCTTTGTTTCTAATTTTCTCCAACCAATCGAGCCCACAAGCTCAGGACAGGATCCGGACAGCTTGAAAATGAAGATTCCATGAGAATTTTGTGCCCAGCCTTGATTAGGGCTGAGTTTTCCTTTCTTTGTACTTTTTACGAGCCCACGTCTTCTAATGGCACAAGACAGTTGGAGTTAAGCTGTGGGTAGGACGCCACGTCCTCAGGGTTATGGCTAGGCCACTTACAAGTGTGGTTCCTGTGTGCAGGCCACATGCAGTTAGAGTTAGGGAAGGGCAGAGCTCCCAGCCCTAGGTTAGCGTTCTCAGCGCTAGGGTTAGGGTTCATACGGGTAGGAATCCCGATCCTAGTGTTTCCTCGACCACAGGAAACGTAAGCCTCCGTGCAAGTGGCCTTCCCGTGGGAACCCTAATCCTAGGGTTCGGGCCTTACCCATAGACACCCTAAGGCAAGGATCCCCATCTGTAGGACCTCTATGCCTAAAGTGAGCTGGCCTAACCATTGGAACCCTTACTTCAACTGGCCTATGCCTAGAACCCTAACCCTAACGCCAAGTGGCCTACCCGTAAGCATCCTAATGCTAGGGCGGGAATCCCTTCCCACAGCAAGCCTATTTCAGCGTGGCTAACCCATAGGAACCATAACCCAACTCCCCTTGGTCTAGCAATGGGAACCCTACCCCTTAGTCCAAAGGGCCTAGCTCGGGAAACCCTGACGCTGACGCCAAGTGGGCTAACGAGCCCTAACGCCTATCCCTAACTCCAACTGACCTACTCAGAGGAACTTTAACCCAATTGGCGGGGAGCCCTACCTTTTGCAAGCCTAACTCTCCCCAAAATTAGCAAATTTCTCCTGCAATCATCCTCCAAATGTAATTCCGATGCACTGCTGGCCATTTGGGAGAGATCCCTTCTTGAAAAATGCTCTCCAGGAGACATTAGTTCCAGGTAACAGCAAGGCACGAATGTCTCCAGGGATCGTTCTCTAAATGCTATCACGATGCACCGCTGGTGATTTGGCAGAGATCCGTTCATGACAAGTCCTAGGCTTGAGACATTCACTCCAGATCACAGCTAGCTACTCATTGCTCCTCAAATCATCTTTCAAAATGCATTCGGATGAAAGCCTGGCATTACCGTTAACAAAAAATGCTGTTCATTTGACATTCCTTCCAGGTTACTGCTAGGGACGAAATTCTCGGGAATCTTCCTCAAGAAGTCAGAGGGATGCACTGCCGGCTACCTGGCAGAGAGCCCTTTCAGAAAATTGCTACAAATGAAAAATGCATTCCAGATCACAGCTAGGTGCAAATTTCTCCCGCAATCATCCTCCAAATGTCATTCATTCGGAGGCTCTGCTGGTCATTTGGCAGAGATCCGTTCGTGAAAATAGCTCAAGATGAAACATTCCAGATCAAAGCTTGGCACCAATGTCTCCAGGAATCGTCCCCCGAATGTCATTCGGAAGCCCTGCAGGTCATTTGGCAGCGATCCGTTGGTGAAAATATCATGTAGAAAAGCATTCCATGTCCCTGCTAGGGATGACTTTGCCCAAGGCAACTCGGACGCCTTGCTGCGCATTTGGGAGAGATCCATTCATGACAATTGCTAAACGTGAGCCATGAACTCCAGATCCCTACTTGGCACATATTTCTGCTGGAATCGTCCTCCAAATGGCTTTCGGGTGCACCACGGGCCACTTGGCAGAGATCCGTTCGTGAAAATAGCTAAACATGAGACAATCATTCTGGATCTCAGCTAGGACTAATTTCTCCTGGCATCGTCCTCCAAATGCCGTTCGGATGCAGTGCTGGGAAGTTGGCAGCGAACCCTTCTTGAACGTTGCTAAACATGAGCTCTTCAGTACAGATCACTGCTTGGCAGGAATGTCTCTTGGAATCGTCCTCCAAATGTCGTTACGATGCACTGCTTACCATTTCCAGAGATCCAGCCAGGACAATTCCTAAAAACGAACTATTCACTCCAGGTCACAGCTAGACACGAATATGCGCTGGCATCGTCCTCCAAGAGCCAGTCGGATACGCTGCTGGGCATTGGGCAGCTATCCAGTCCTGAAAAATATTATTCACCTAGAAAAGCATTCCATGTCCCTGCTAGGGACGACTTTGTCCTAGAATCGACCTCCAAGTGCAAATCGGAGGCATTGCTGGTATTTGGCAGAGAGCCTTCCTGAAAATTGCTAAACATGAGACATTCACTTCACATCACTGCTAGCCACCAATTTCTCCTGGAATCATTCTCCAAATGCCTTTCGGATGCACTGCTTGCCATTTGGCAGAGCAGGAAAGAATTTTGCTTGCTTAATCTAGTTCGAGGACCGACCACTCCTAAATAATCAGGATAGTAGCCCAATGGCGCGAATATGAAGAGTCCCTGACAATTTGTCAGAAGCACGGGTCACTAAGGATTTTCTCTTTCTTTGTAAGTTCCACGGAACCGATCTTTCCCGAATGCTCAGGACCTCTTTTAAACTGTTTTAAAATGAAAAGGCTCCGAGAAACGAGTCACCCGCAGGGATCACTAACGAGTTTTGTTTTGTTTGTAACGTTCATGATGCCCTCTCTTCCAAATGACCAAGAGAAACCTAGCGGCTTTTAGATGACGAGTCCGGGACAAAGTTTGTCTCAAGTGCTGTTCATTAATGACTTTCTCTCTAGTTCTCATTTTCCCTAACCGCTCTACTGCAAATGACAGTAAGGACAGACTCCTAAATGCTTTAAAAAAGGAGGCTTTCAGAAGTATTTGCCAAACCCCTAGTGGTCAAGAATGAGTTTAACCTTTCTTTAGGACAGGATCCTAAAAGCTGTAATGTGAAGATTCCGCGACAAATTTATCCCCCGCTAAGGTGAGCGAAGCGTTTTGCTTTGTTATTCATCTGCACGGAGCGAGCCTTCCAAATGAGGCCAGACTCCAAACTGTCTTAAGTTGAAGATTCCATAAGAAATGGCTCACAAGCACCGATCAGTAATGAGTTTCGCTTTCTTTTCAATGTCACCATGCGCTCCCTTCCAGATGATCTGGATAGACTCATAATGGCTTGAAGACTTGGATTCCGTGAGAAATTTCACAAAGCACTGATCACTACTGACTTTCTCTCGGTTTATTACTGTCACTGACCGATAAAGCCCATCTCTTCAGGACCCTCCCGTAACGCCTTTTAAATGAAGAGTCACAGATAACTTTTCCTCCAGCAATGATAAGTAATCAGGTTCTCTTTCTTTGCAGCTTTCTATGCCGAAGAATCAGGAGAGTAGTATGATGGCTTTAAGATGAAGCTTGCATGAAACATTTGAGGATGAGAAAAG
Source organism: Eretmochelys imbricata (assembly GCF_965152235.1). Classification (NCBI taxonomy): domain Eukaryota; kingdom Metazoa; phylum Chordata; order Testudines; family Cheloniidae; genus Eretmochelys; species Eretmochelys imbricata. The sequence continues at coordinate 184,618,942 of NC_135574.1, forward strand.
AGTTTTGCCTTCTTTGTAATTCTCACCAGCCGATCTCTTCTTAACGATGAGGACAGACTCTCAAGGGCTGTAAGATGACGATTAAATGAGAAATTTGTCATAAGCATTCATTAATACTTCCTTTCCCTTTGTTTCTAATTTTCTCCAACCAATCGAGCCCACAAGCTCAGGACAGGATCCGGACAGCTTGAAAATGAAGATTCCATGAGAATTTTGTGCCCAGCCTTGATTAGGGCTGAGTTTTCCTTTCTTTGTACTTTTTACGAGCCCACGTCTTCTAATGGCACAAGACAGTTGGAGTTAAGCTGTGGGTAGGACGCCACGTCCTCAGGGTTATGGCTAGGCCACTTACAAGTGTGGTTCCTGTGTGCAGGCCACATGCAGTTAGAGTTAGGGAAGGGCAGAGCTCCCAGCCCTAGGTTAGCGTTCTCAGCGCTAGGGTTAGGGTTCATACGGGTAGGAATCCCGATCCTAGTGTTTCCTCGACCACAGGAAACGTAAGCCTCCGTGCAAGTGGCCTTCCCGTGGGAACCCTAATCCTAGGGTTCGGGCCTTACCCATAGACACCCTAAGGCAAGGATCCCCATCTGTAGGACCTCTATGCCTAAAGTGAGCTGGCCTAACCATTGGAACCCTTACTTCAACTGGCCTATGCCTAGAACCCTAACCCTAACGCCAAGTGGCCTACCCGTAAGCATCCTAATGCTAGGGCGGGAATCCCTTCCCACAGCAAGCCTATTTCAGCGTGGCTAACCCATAGGAACCATAACCCAACTCCCCTTGCTCTAGCAATGGGAACCCTACCCCTTAGTCCAAAGGGCCTAGCTCGGGAAACCCTGACGCTGACGCCAAGTGGGCTAAGGAGCCCTAACGCCTATCCCTAACTCCAACTGACCTACTCAGAGGAACTTTAACCCAATTGGCGGGGAGCCCTACCTTTTGCAAGCCTAACTCTCCCCAAAATTAGCAAATTTCTCCTGCAATCATCCTCCAAATGTAATTCCGATGCACTGCTGGCCATTTGGGAGAGATCCCTTCTTGAAAAATGCTCTCCAGGAGACATTAGTTCCAGGTAACAGCAAGGCACGAATGTCTCCAGGGATCGTTCTCTAAATGCTATCACGATGCACCGCTGGTGATTTGGCAGAGATCCGTTCATGACAAGTCCTAGCTTGAGACATTCACTCCAGATCACAGCTAGCTACTCATTGCTCCTCAAATCATCTTTCAAAATGCATTCGGATGAAAGCCTGGCATTACCGTTAACGAAAAATGCTGTTCATTTGACATTCCTTCCAGGTTACTGCTAGGGACGAAATTCTCGGGAATCTTCCTCAAGAAGTCAGAGGGATGCACTGCCGGCTACCTGGCAGAGAGCCCTTTCAGAAAATTGCTACAAATGAAAAATGCATTCCAGATCACAGCTAGGTGCAAATTTCTCCCGCAATCATCCTCCAAATGTCATTCATTCGGAGGCTCTGCTGGTCATTTGGCAGAGATCCGTTCGTGAAAATAGCTCAAGATGAAACATTCCAGATCAAAGCTTGGCACCAATGTCTCCAGGAATCGTCCCCCGAATGCCATTCGGAAGCCCTGCAGGTCATTTGGCAGCGATCCGTTGGTGAAAATATCATGTAGAAAAGCATTCCATGTCCCTGCTAGGGATGACTTTGCCCAAGGCAACTCGGACGCCTTGCTGCGCATTTGGGAGAGATCCATTCATGACAATTGCTAAACGTGAGCCATGAACTCCAGATCCCTACTTGGCACATATTTCTGCTGGAATCGTCCTCCAAATGGCTTTCGGGTGCACCACGGGCCATTTGGCAGAGATCCGTTCGTGAAAATAGCTAAACATGAGACAATCATTCTGGATCTCAGCTAGGACTAATTTCTCCTGGCATCGTCCTCCAAATGCCGTTCGGATGCAGTGCTGGGAAGTTGGCAGCGAACCCTTCTTGAACGTTGCTAAACATGAGCTCTTCAGTCCAGATCACTGCTTGGCAGGAATGTCTCATGGAATCGTCCTCCAAATGTCGTTACGATGCACTGCTTACCATTTCCAGAGATCCAGCCAGGACAATTCCTAAAAACGAACTATTCACTCCAGGTCACAGCTAGACACGAATATGCCCTGGCATCGTCCTCCAAGAGCCAGTCGGATACGCTGCTGGGCATTGGGCAGCTATCCAGTCCTGAAAAATATTATTCACCTAGAAAAGCATTCCATGTCCCTGCTAGGGACGACTTTGTCCTAGAATCGACCTCCAAGTGCAAATCGGAGGCATTGCTGGTATTTGGCAGAGAGCCTTCCTGAAAATTGCTAAACATGAGACATTCACTTCACATCACTGCTAGCCACCAATTTCTCCTGGAAGCATTCTCCAAATGCCTTTCGGATGCACTGCTTGCCATTTGGCAGAGCAGGAAAGAATTTTGCTTGCTTAATCTAGTTCGAGGACCGACCACTCCTAAATAATCAGGATAGTAGCCCAATGGCGCGAATATGAAGAGTCCCTGACAATTTGTCACAAGCACGGGTCACTAAGGATTTTCTCTTTCTTTGTAAGTTCCACGGAACCGATCTTTCCCTAATGCTCAGGACCTCTTTTAAACTGTTTTAAAATGAAAAGGCTCCGAGAAACGAGTCACCCGCAGGGATCACTAACGAGTTTTGTTTTGTTTGTAACGTTCATGATGCCCTCTCTTCCAAATGACCAAGAGAAACCTAGTGGCTTTTAGATGACGAGTCCGGGACAAAGTTTGTCTCAAGTGCTGTTCATTAATGACTTTCTCTCTAGTTCTCATTTTCCCTAACCGCTCTACTGCAAATGACAGTAAGGACAGACTCCTAAATGCTTTAAAAAAGGAGGCTTTCAGAAGTATTTGCCAAACCCCTAGTGGTCAAGAATGAGTTTAACCTTTCTTTAGGACAGGATCCTAAAAGCTGTAATGTGAAGATTCCGCGACAAATTTATCCCCCGCTAAGGTGAGCGAAGCGTTTTGCTTTGTTATTCATCTGCACGGAGCGAGCCTTCCAAATGAGGCCAGACTCCAAACTGTCTTCAGTTGAAGATTCCATAAGAAATGGCTCACAAGCACCGATCAGTAATGAGTTTCGCTTTCTTTTCAATGTCACCATGCGCTCCCTTCCAGATGATCTGGATAGACTCATAATGGCTTGAAGACTTGGATTCCGTGAGAAATTTCACAAAGCACTGATCACTACTGACTTTCTCTCGGTTTATTACTGTCACTGACCGATAAAGCCCATCTCTTCAGGACCCTCCCGTAACGCCTTTTAAATGAAGAGTCACAGATAACTTTTCCTCCAGCAATGATAAGTAATCAGGTTCTCTTTCTTTGCAGCTTTCTATGCCGAAGAATCAGGAGAGTAGTATGATGGCTTTAAGATGAAGCTTGCATGAAACATTTGAGGATGAGAAAAGAGTTTTGCCTTCTTTGTAATTCTCACCAGCCGATCTCTTCTTAACGATGAGGACAGACTCTCAAGGGCTGTAAGATGACGATGAAATGAGAAATTTGTCATAAGCATTCATTAATACTTCCTTTCCCTTTGTTTCTAATTTTCTCCAACCAATCGAGCCCACAAGCTCAGGACAGGATCCGGACAGCTTGAAAATGAAGATTCCATGAGAATTTTGTGCCCAGCCTTGATTAGGGCTGAGTTTTCCTTTCTTTGTACTTTTTACGAGCCCACGTCTTCTAATGGCACAAGACAGTTGGAGTTAAGCTGTGGGTAGGACGCCACGTCCTCAGGGTTATGGCTAGGCCACTTACAAGTGTGGTTCCTGTGTGCAGGCCACATGCAGTTAGAGTTAGGGAAGGGCAGAGCTCCCAGCCCTAGGTTAGCGTTCTCAGCGCTAGGGTTAGGGTTCATACGGGTAGGAATCCCGATCCTAGTGTTTCCTCGACCACAGGAAACGTAAGCCTCCGTGCAAGTGGCCTTCCCGTGGGAACCCTAATCCTAGGGTTCGGGCCTTACCCATAGACACCCTAAGGCAAGGATCCCCATCTGTAGGACCTCTATGCCTAAAGTGAGCTGGCCTAACCATTGGAACCCTTACTTCAACTGGCCTATGCCTAGAACCCTAACCCTAACGCCAAGTGGCCTACCCGTAAGCATCCTAATGCTAGGGCGGGAATCCCTTCCCACAGCAAGCCTATTTCAGCGTGGCTAACCCATAGGAACCATAACCCAACTCCCCTTGGTCTAGCAATGGGAACCCTACCCCTTAGTCCAAAGGGCCTAGCTCGGGAAACCCTGACGCTTACGCCAAGTGGGCTAAGGAGCCCTAACGCCTATCCCTAACTCCAACTGACCTACTCAGAGGAACTTTAACCCAATTGGCGGGGAGCCCTACCTTTTGCAAGCCTAACTCTCCACAAAATTAGCAAATTTCTCCTGCAATCATCCTCCAAATGTAATTCCGATGCACTGCTGGCCATTTGGGAGAGATCCCTTCTTGAAAAATGCTCTCCAGGAGACATTAGTTCCAGGTAACAGCAAGGCACGAATGTCTCCAGGGATCGTTCTCTAAATGCTATCACGATGCACCGCTGGTGATTTGGCAGAGATCCGTTCATGACAAGTCCTAGGCTTGAGACATTCACTCCAGATCACAGCTAGCTACTCATTGCTCCTCAAATCATCTTTCAAAATGCATTCGGATGAAAGCCTGGCATTACCGTTAACGAAAAATGCTGTTCATTTGACATTCCTTCCAGGTTACTGCTAGGGACGAAATTCTCGGGAATCTTCCTCAAGAAGTCAGAGGGATGCACTACCGGCTACCTGGCAGAGAGCCCTTTCAGAAAATTGCTACAAATGAAAAATGCATTCCAGATCACAGCTAGGTGCAAATTTCTCCCGCAATCATCCTCCAAATGTCATTCATTCGGAGGCTCTGCTGGTCATTTGGCAGAGATCCGTTCGTGAAAATAGCTCAAGATGAAACATTCCAGATCAAAGCTTGGCACCAATGTCTCCAGGAATCGTCCCCCGAATGTCATTCGGAAGCCCTGCAGGTCATTTGGCAGCGATCCGTTGGTGAAAATATCATGTAGAAAAGCATTCCATGTCCCTGCTAGGGATGACTTTGCCCAAGGCAACTCGGACGCCTTGCTGCGCATTTGGGAGAGATCCATTCATGACAATTGCTAAACGTGAGCCATGAACTCCAGATCCCTACTTGGCACATATTTCTGCTGGAATCGTCCTCCAAATGGCTTTCGGGTGCACCACGGGCCATTTGGCAGAGATCCGTTCATGAAAATAGCTAAACATGAGACAATCATTCTGGATCTCAGCTAGGACTAATTTCTCCTGGCATCGTCCTCCAAATGCCGTTCGGATGCAGTGCTGGGAAGTTGGCAGCGAACCCTTCTTGAACGTTGCTAAACATGAGCTCTTCAGTCCAGATCACTGCTTGGCAGGAATGTCTCATGGAATCGTCCTCCAAATGTCGTTACGATGCACTGCTTACCATTTCCAGAGATCCAGCCAGGACAATTCCTAAAAACGAACTATTCAGTCCAGGTCACAGCTAGACACGAATATGCCCTGGCATCGTCCTCCAAGAGCCAGTCGGATACGCTGCTGGGCATTGGGCAGCTATCCAGTCCTGAAAAATATTATTCACCTAGAAAAGCATTCCATGTCCCTGCTAGGGACGACTTTGTCCTAGAATCGACCTCCAAGTGCAAATCGGAGGCATTGCTGGTATTTGGCAGAGAGCCTTCCTGAAAATTGCTAAACATGAGACATTCACTTCACATCACTGCTAGCCACCAATTTCTCCTGGAATCATTCTCCAAATGCCTTTCGGATGCACTGCTTGCCATTTGGCAGAGCAGGAAAGAATTTTGCTTGCTTAATCTAGTTCGAGGACCGACCACTCCTAAATAATCAGGATAGTAGCCCAATGGCGCGAATATGAAGAGTCCCTGACAATTTGTCAGAAGCACGGGTCACTAAGGATTTTCTCTTTCTTTGTAAGTTCCACGGAACCGATCTTTCCCGAATGCTCAGGACCTCTTTTAAACTGTTTTAAAATGAAAAGGCTCCGAGAAACGAGTCACCCGCAGGGATCACTAACGAGTTTTGTTTTGTTTGTAACGTTCATGATGCCCTCTCTTCCAAATGACCAAGAGAAACCTAGCGGCTTTTAGATGACGAGTCCGGGACAAAGTTTGTCTCAAGTGCTGTTCATTAATGACTTTCTCTCTAGTTCTCATTTTCCCTAACCGCTCTACTGCAAATGACAGTAAGGACAGACTCCTAAATGCTTTAAAAAAGGAGGCTTTCAGAAGTATTTGCCAAACCCCTAGTGGTCAAGAATGAGTTTAACCTTTCTTTAGGACAGGATCCTAAAAGCTGTAATGTGAAGATTCCGCGACAAATTTATCCCCCGCTAAGGTGAGCGAAGCGTTTTGCTTTGTTATTCATCTGCACGGAGCGAGCCTTCCAAATGAGGCCAGACTCCAAACTGTCTTAAGTTGAAGATTCCATAAGAAATGGCTCACAAGCACCGATCAGTAATGAGTTTCGCTTTCTTTTCAATGTCACCATGCGCTCCCTTCCAGATGATCTGGATAGACTCATAATGGCTTGAAGACTTGGATTCCGTGAGAAATTTCACAAAGCACTGATCACTACTGACTTTCTCTTGGTTTATCACTTTCACTGACCGATAAAGCCCATCTCTTCAGGACCCTCTCGTAACGCCTTTTAAATGAAGAGTCACAGATAACTTTTCCTCCAGCAATGATAAGTAATTAGGTTCTCTTTCTTTGCAGCTTTCTATGCCGAAGAATCAGGAGAGTAGTATGATGGCTTTAAGATGAAGGCTGCATGAAACATTTGAGGATGAGAAAAGAGTTTTGCCTTCTTTGTAATTCTCACCAGCCGATCTCTTCTTAACGATGAGGACAGACTCTCAAGGGCTGTAAGATGACGATGAAATGAGAAATTTGTCATAAGCATTCATTAATACTTCCTTTCCCTTTGTTTCTAATTTTCTCCAACCAATCGAGCCCACAAGCTCAGGACAGGATCCGGACAGCTTGAAAATGAAGATTCCATGAGAATTTTGTGCCCAGCCTTGATTAGGGCTGAGTTTTCCTTTCTTTGTACTTTTTACGAGCCCACGTCTTCTAATGGCACAAGACAGTTGGAGTTAAGCTGTGGGTAGGACGCCACGTCCTCAGGGTTATGGCTAGGCCACTTACAAGTGTGGTTCCTGTGTGCAGGCCACATGCAGTTAGAGTTAGGGAAGGGCAGAGCTCCCAGCCCTAGGTTAGCGTTCTCAGCGCTAGGGTTAGGGTTCATACGGGTAGGAATCCCGATCCTAGTGTTTCCTCGACCACAGGAAACGTAAGCCTCCGTGCAAGTGGCCTTCCCGTGGGAACCCTAATCCTAGGGTTCGGGCCTTACCCATAGACACCCTAAGGCAAGGATCCCCATCTGTAGGACCTCTATGCCTAAAGTGAGCTGGCCTAACCATTGGAACCCTTACTTCAACTGGCCTATGCCTAGAACCCTAACCCTAACGCCAAGTGGCCTACCCGTAAGCATCCTAATGCTAGGGCGGGAATCCCTTCCCACAGCAAGCCTATTTCAGCGTGGCTAACCCATAGGAACCATAACCCAACTCCCCTTGGTCTAGCAATGGGAACCCTACCCCTTAGTCCAAAGGGCCTAGCTCGGGAAACCCTGACGCTGACGCCAAGTGGGCTAAGGAGCCCTAACGCCTATCCCTAACTCCAACTGACCTACTCAGAGGAACTTTAACCCAATTGGCGGGGAGCCCTACCTTTTGCAAGCCTAACTCTCCCCAAAATTAGCAAATTTCTCCTGCAATCATCCTCCAAATGTAATTCCGATGCACTGCTGGCCATTTGGGAGAGATCCCTTCTTGAAAAATGCTCTCCAGGAGACATTAGTTCCAGGTAACAGCAAGGCACGAATGTCTCCAGGGATCGTTCTCTAAATGCTATCACGATGCACCGCTGGTGATTTGGCAGAGATCCGTTCATGACAAGTCCTAGCTTGAGACATTCACTCCAGATCACAGCTAGCTACTCATTGCTCCTCAAATCATCTTTCAAAATGCATTCGGATGAAAGCCTGGCATTACCGTTAACGAAAAATGCTGTTCATTTGACATTCCTTCCAGGTTACTGCTAGGGACGAAATTCTCGGGAATCTTCCTCAAGAAGTCAGAGGGATGCACTGCCGGCTACCTGGCAGAGAGCCCTTTCAGAAAATTGCTACAAATGAAAAATGCATTCCAGATCACAGCTAGGTGCAAATTTCTCCCGCAATCATCCTCCAAATGTCATTCATTCGGAGGCTCTGCTGGTCATTTGGCAGAGATCCGTTCGTGAAAATAGCTCAAGATGAAACATTCCAGATCAAAGCTTGGCACCAATGTCTCCAGGAATCGTCCCCCGAATGTCATTCGGAAGCCCTGCAGGTCATTTGGCAGCGATCCGTTGGTGAAAATATCATGTAGAAAAGCATTCCATGTCCCTGCTAGGGATGACTTTGCCCAAGGCAACTCGGACGCCTTGCTGCGCATTTGGGAGAGATCCATTCATGACAATTGCTAAACGTGAGCCATGAACTCCAGATCCCTACTTGGCACATATTTCTGCTGGAATCGTCCTCCAAATGGCTTTCGGGTGCACCACGGGCCATTTGGCAGAGATCCGTTCGTGAAAATAGCTAAACATGAGACAATCATTCTGGATCTCAGCTAGGACTAATTTCTCCTGGCATCGTCCTCCAAATGCCGTTCGGATGCAGTGCTGGGAAGTTGGCAGCGAACCCTTCTTGAACGTTGCTAAACATGAGCTCTTCAGTCCAGATCACTGCTTGGCAGGAATGTCTCATGGAATCGTCCTCCAAATGTCGTTACGATGCACTGCTTACCATTTCCAGAGATCCAGCCAGGACAATTCCTAAAAACGAACTATTCAGTCCAGGTCACAGCTAGACACGAATATGCCCTGGCATCGTCCTCCAAGAGCCAGTCGGATACGCTGCTGGGCATTGGGCAGCTATCCAGTCCTGAAAAATATTATTCACCTAGAAAAGCATTCCATGTCCCTGCTAGGGACGACTTTGTCCTAGAATCGACCTCCAAGTGCAAATCGGAGGCATTGCTGGTATTTGGCAGAGAGCCTTCCTGAAAATTGCTAAACATGAGACATTCACTTCACATCACTGCTAGCCACCAATTTCTCCTGGAAGCATTCTCCAAATGCCTTTCGGATGCACTGCTTGCCATTTGGCAGAGCAGGAAAGAATTTTGCTTGCTTAATCTAGTTCGAGGACCGACCACTCCTAAATAATCAGGATAGTAGCCCAATGGCGCGAATATGAAGAGTCCCTGACAATTTGTCACAAGCACGGGTCACTAAGGATTTTTTCTTTCTTTGTAAGTTCCACGGAACCGATCTTTCCCTAATGCTCAGGACCTCTTTTAAACTGTTTTAAAATGAAAAGGCTCCGAGAAACGAGTCACCCGCAGGGATCACTAACGAGTTTTGTTTTGTTTGTAACGTTCATGATGCCCTCTCTTCCAAATGACCAAGAGAAACCTAGTGGCTTTTAGATGACGAGTCCGGGACAAAGTTTGTCTCAAGTGCTGTTCATTAATGACTTTCTCTCTAGTTCTCATTTTCCCTAACTGCTCTACTGCAAATGACAGTAAGGACAGACTCCTAAATGCTTTAAAAAAGGAGGCTTTCAGAAGTATTTGCCAAACCCCTAGTGGTCAAGAATGAGTTTAACCTTTCTTTAGGACAGGATCCTAAAAGCTGTAATGTGAAGATTCCGCGACAAATTTATCCCCCGCTAAGGTGAGCGAAGCGTTTTGCTTTGTTATTCATCTGCACGGAGCGAGCCTTCCAAATGAGGCCAGACTCCAAACTGTCTTCAGTTGAAGATTCCATAAGAAATGGCTCACAAGCACCGATCAGTAATGAGTTTCGCTTTCTTTTCAATGTCACCATGCGCTCCCTTCCAGATGATCTGGATAGACTCATAATGGCTTGAAGACTTGGATTCCGTGAGAAATTTCACAAAGCACTGATCACTACTGACTTTCTCTCGGTTTATTACTGTCACTGACCGATAAAGCCCATCTCTTCAGGACCCTCCCGTAACGCCTTTTAAATGAAGAGTCACAGATAACTTTTCCTCCAGCAATGATAAGTAATTAGGTTCTCTTTCTTTGCAGCTTTCTATGCCGAAGAATCAGGAGAGTAGTATGATGGCTTTAAGATGAAGGCTGCATGAAACATTTGAGGATGAGAAAAGAGTTTTGCCTTCTTTGTAATTCTCACCAGCCGATCTCTTCTTAACGATGAGGACAGACTCTCAAGGGCTGTAAGATGACGATTAAATGAGAAATTTGTCATAAGCATTCATTAATACTTCCTTTCCCTTTGTTTCTAATTTTCTCCAACCAATCGAGCCCACAAGCTCAGGACAGGATCCGGACAGCTTGAAAATGAAGATTCCATGAGAATTTTGTGCCCAGCCTTGATTAGGGCTGAGTTTTCCTTTCTTTGTACTTTTTACGAGCCCACGTCTTCTAATGGCACAAGACAGTTGGAGTTAAGCTGTGGGTAGGACGCCACGTCCTCAGGGTTATGGCTAGGCCACTTACAAGTGTGGTTCCTGTGTGCAGGCCACATGCAGTTAGAGTTAGGGAAGGGCAGAGCTCCCAGCCCTAGGTTAGCGTTCTCAGCGCTAGGGTTAGGGTTCATACGGGTAGGAATCCCGATCCTAGTGTTTCCTCGACCACAGGAAACGTAAGCCTCCGTGCAAGTGGCCTTCCCGTGGGAACCCTAATCCTAGGGTTCGGGCCTTACCCATAGACACCCTAAGGCAAGGATCCCCATCTGTAGGACCTCTATGCCTAAAGTGAGCTGGCCTAACCATTGGAACCCTTACTTCAACTGGCCTATGCCTAGAACCCTAACCCTAACGCCAAGTGGCCTACCCGTAAGCATCCTAATGCTAGGGCGGGAATCCCTTCCCACAGCAAGCCTATTTCAGCGTGGCTAACCCATAGGAACCATAACCCAACTCCCCTTGGTCTAGCAATGGGAACCCTACCCCTTAGTCCAAAGGGCCTAGCTCGGGAAACCCTGACGCTGACGCCAAGTGGGCTAAGGAGCCCTAACGCCTATCCCTAACTCCAACTGACCTACTCAGAGGAACTTTAACCCAATTGGCGGGGAGCCCTACCTTTTGCAAGCCTAACTCTCCCCAAAATTAGCAAATTTCTCCTGCAATCATCCTCCAAATGTAATTCCGATGCACTGCTGGCCATTTGGGAGAGATCCCTTCTTGAAAAATGCTCTCCAGGAGACATTAGTTCCAGGTAACAGCAAGGCACGAATGTCTCCAGGGATCGTTCTCTAAATGCTATCACGATGCACCGCTGGTGATTTGGCAGAGATCCGTTCATGACAAGTCCTAGCTTGAGACATTCACTCCAGATCACAGCTAGCTACTCATTGCTCCTCAAATCATCTTTCAAAATGCATTCGGATGAAAGCCTGGCATTACCGTTAACGAAAAATGCTGTTCATTTGACATTCCTTCCAGGTTACTGCTAGGGACGAAATTCTCGGGAATCTTCCTCAAGAAGTCAGAGGGATGCACTGCCGGCTACCTGGCAGAGAGCCCTTTCAGAAAATTGCTACAAATGAAAAATGCATTCCAGATCACAGCTAGGTGCAAATTTCTCCCGCAATCATCCTCCAAATGTCATTCATTCGGAGGCTCTGCTGGTCATTTGGCAGAGATCCGTTCGTGAAAATAGCTCAAGATGAAACATTCCAGATCAAAGCTTGGCACCAATGTCTCCAGGAATCGTCCCCCGAATGTCATTCGGAAGCCCTGCAGGTCATTTGGCAGCGATCCGTTGGTGAAAATATCATGTAGAAAAGCATTCCATGTCCCTGCTAGGGATGACTTTGCCCAAGGCAACTCGGACGCCTTGCTGCGCATTTGGGAGAGATCCATTCATGACAATTGCTAAACGTGAGCCATGAACTCCAGATCCCTACTTGGCACATATTTCTGCTGGAATCGTCCTCCAAATGGCTTTCGGGTGCACCACGGGCCATTTGGCAGAGATCCGTTCGTGAAAATAGCTAAACATGAGACAATCATTCTGGATCTCAGCTAGGACTAATTTCTCCTGGCATCGTCCTCCAAATGCCGTTCGGATGCAGTGCTGGGAAGTTGGCAGCGAACCCTTCTTGAACGTTGCTAAACATGAGCTCTTCAGTCCAGATCACTGCTTGGCAGGAATGTCTCATGGAATCGTCCTCCAAATGTCGTTACGATGCACTGCTTACCATTTCCAGAGATCCAGCCAGGACAATTCCTAAAAACGAACTATTCAGTCCAGGTCACAGCTAGACACGAATATGCCCTGGCATCGTCCTCCAAGAGCCAGTCGGATACGCTGCTGGGCATTGGGCAGCTATCCAGTCCTGAAAAATATTATTCACCTAGAAAAGCATTCCATGTCCCTGCTAGGGACGACTTTGTCCTAGAATCGACCTCCAAGTGCAAATCGGAGGCATTGCTGGTATTTGGCAGAGAGCCTTCCTGAAAATTGCTAAACATGAGACATTCACTTCACATCACTGCTAGCCACCAATTTCTCCTGGAAGCATTCTCCAAATGCCTTTCGGATGCACTGCTTGCCATTTGGCAGAGCAGGAAAGAATTTTGCTTGCTTAATCTAGTTCGAGGACCGACCACTCCTAAATAATCAGGATAGTAGCCCAATGGCGCGAATATGAAGAGTCCCTGACAATTTGTCACAAGCACGGGTCACTAAGGATTTTTTCTTTCTTTGTAAGTTCCACGGAACCGATCTTTCCCTAATGCTCAGGACCTCTTTTAAACTGTTTTAAAATGAAAAGGCTCCGAGAAACGAGTCACCCGCAGGGATCACTAACGAGTTTTGTTTTGTTTGTAACGTTCATGATGCCCTCTCTTCCAAATGACCAAGAGAAACCTAGTGGCTTTTAGATGACGAGTCCGGGACAAAGTTTGTCTCAAGTGCTGTTCATTAATGACTTTCTCTCTAGTTCTCATTTTCCCTAACCGCTCTACTGCAAATGACAGTAAGGACAGACTCCTAAATGCTTTAAAAAAGGAGGCTTTCAGAAGTATTTGCCAAACCCCTAGTGGTCAAGAATGAGTTTAACCTTTCTTTAGGACAGGATCCTAAAAGCTGTAATGTGAAGATTCCGCGACAAATTGATCCCCCGCTAAGGTGAGCGAAGCGTTTTGCTTTGTTATTCATCTGCACGGAGCGAGCCTTCCAAATGAGGCCAGACTCCAAACTGTCTTCAGTTGAAGATTCCATAAGAAATGGCTCACAAGCACCGATCAGTAATGAGTTTCGCTTTCTTTTCAATGTCACCATGCGCTCCCTTCCAGATGATCTGGATAGACTCATAATGGCTTGAAGACTTGGATTCCGTGAGAAATTTCACAAAGCACTGATCACTACTGACTTTCTCTCGGTTTATTACTGTCACTGACCGATAAAGCCCATCTCTTCAGGACCCTCCCGTAACGCCTTTTAAATGAAGAGTCACAGATAACTTTTCCTCCAGCAATGATAAGTAATCAGGTTCTCTTTCTTTGCAGCTTTCTATGCCGAAGAATCAGGAGAGTAGTATGATGGCTTTAAGATGAAGCTTGCATGAAACATTTGAGGATGAGAAAAGAGTTTTGCCTTCTTTGTAATTCTCACCAGCCGATCTCTTCTTAACGATGAGGACAGACTCTCAAGGGCTGTAAGATGACGATTAAATGAGAAATTTGTCATAAGCATTCATTAATACTTCCTTTCCCTTTGTTTCTAATTTTCTCCAACCAATCGAGCCCACAAGCTCAGGACAGGATCCGGACAGCTTGAAAATGAAGATTCCATGAGAATTTTGTGCCCAGCCTTGATTAGGGCTGAGTTTTCCTTTCTTTGTACTTTTTACGAGCCCACGTCTTCTAATGGCACAAGACAGTTGGAGTTAAGCTGTGGGTAGGACGCCACGTCCTCAGGGTTATGGCTAGGCCACTTACAAGTGTGGTTCCTGTGTGCAGGCCACATGCAGTTAGAGTTAGGGAAGGGCAGAGCTCCCAGCCCTAGGTTAGCGTTCTCAGCGCTAGGGTTAGGGTTCATACGGGTAGGAATCCCGATCCTAGTGTTTCCTCGACCACAGGAAACGTAAGCCTCCGTGCAAGTGGCCTTCCCGTGGGAACCCTAATCCTAGGGTTCGGGCCTTACCCATAGACACCCTAAGGCAAGGATCCCCATCTGTAGGACCTCTATGCCTAAAGTGAGCTGGCCTAACCATTGGAACCCTTACTTCAACTGGCCTATGCCTAGAACCCTAACCCTAACGCCAAGTGGCCTACCCGTAAGCATCCTAATGCTAGGGCGGGAATCCCTTCCCACAGCAAGCCTATTTCAGCGTGGCTAACCCATAGGAACCATAACCCAACTCCCCTTGGTCTAGCAATGGGAACCCTACCCCTTAGTCCAAAGGGCCTAGCTCGGGAAACCCTGACGCTGACGCCAAGTGGGCTAAGGAGCCCTAACGCCTATCCCTAACTCCAACTGACCTACTCAGAGGAACTTTAACCCAATTGGCGGGGAGCCCTACCTTTTGCAAGCCTAACTCTCCCCAAAATTAGCAAATTTCTCCTGCAATCATCCTCCAAATGTAATTCCGATGCACTGCTGGCCATTTGGGAGAGATCCCTTCTTGAAAAATGCTCTCCAGGAGACATTAGTTCCAGGTAACAGCAAGGCACGAATGTCTCCAGGGATCGTTCTCTAAATGCTATCACGATGCACCGCTGGTGATTTGGCAGAGATCCGTTCATGACAAGTCCTAGGCTTGAGACATTCACTCCAGATCACAGCTAGCTACTCATTGCTCCTCAAATCATCTTTCAAAATGCATTCGGATGAAAGCCTGGCATTACCGTTAACGAAAAATGCTGTTCATTTGACATTCCTTCCAGGTTACTGCTAGGGACGAAATTCTCGGGAATCTTCCTCAAGAAGTCAGAGGGATGCACTGCCGGCTACCTGGCAGAGAGCCCTTTCAGAAAATTGCTACAAATGAAAAATGCATTCCAGATCACAGCTAGGTGCAAATTTCTCCCGCAATCATCCTCCAAATGTCATTCATTCGGAGGCTCTGCTGGTCATTTGGCAGAGATCCGTTCGTGAAAATAGCTCAAGATGAAACATTCCAGATCAAAGCTTGGCACCAATGTCTCTAGGAATCGTCCCCCGAATGTCGTTCGGAAGCCCTGCAGGTCATTTGGCAGCGATCCGTTGGTGAAAATATCATGTAGAAAAGCATTCCATGTCCCTGCTAGGGATGACTTTGCCCAAGGCAACTCGGACGCCTTGCTGCGCATTTGGGAGAGATCCATTCATGACAATTGCTAAACGTGAGCCATGAACTCCAGATCCCTACTTGGCACATATTTCTGCTGGAATCGTCCTCCAAATGGCTTTCGGGTGCACCACGGGCCATTTGGCAGAGATCCGTTCGTGAAAATAGCTAAACATGAGACAATCATTCTGGATCTCAGCTAGGACTAATTTCTCCTGGCATCGTCCTCCAAATGCCGTTCGGATGCAGTGCTGGGAAGTTGGCAGCGAACCCTTCTTGAACGTTGCTAAACATGAGCTCTTCAGTCCAGATCACTGCTTGGCAGGAATGTCTCATGGAATCGTCCTCCAAATGTCGTTACGATGCACTGCTTACCATTTCCAGAGATCCAGCCAGGACAATTCCTAAAAACGAACTATTCAGTCCAGGTCACAGCTAGACACGAATATGCCCTGGCATCGTCCTCCAAGAGCCAGTCGGATACGCTGCTGGGCATTGGGCAGCTATCCATTCCTGAAAAATATTATTCACCTAGAAAAGCATTCCATGTCCCTGCTAGGGACGACTTTGTCCTAGAATCGACCTCCAAGTGCAAATCGGAGGCATTGCTGGTATTTGGCAGAGACCCTTCCTGAAAATTGCTAAACATGAGACATTCACTTCACATCTCTGCTAGCCACCAATTTCTCCTGGAAGCATTCTCCAAATGCCTTTCGGATGCACTGCTTGCCATTTGGCAGAGCAGGAAAGAATTTTGCTTGCTTAATCTAGTTCGAGGACCGACCACTCCTAAATAATCAGGATAGTAGCCCAATGGCGCGAATATGAAGAGTCCCTGACAATTTGTCACAAGCACGGGTCACTAAGGATTTTCTCTTTCTTTGTAAGTTCCACGGAACCTATCTTTCCCTAATGCTCAGGACCTCTTTAAACTGTTTGAAAATGAAAAGGCTCCGAGAAACGAGTCACCCGCAGGGATCACTAACGAGTTTTGTTTTGTTTGTAACGTTCATGATGCCCTCTCTTCCAAATGACCAAGAGAAACCTAGTGGCTTTTAGATGACGAGTCCGGGACAAAGTTTGTCTCAAGTGCTGTTCATTAATGACTTTCTCTCTAGTTCTCATTTTCCCTAACCGCTCTACTGCAAATGACAGTAAGGACAGACTCCTAAATGCTTTAAAAAAGGAGGCTTTCAGAAGTATTTGCCAAACCCCTAGTGGTCAAGAATGAGTTTAACCTTTCTTTAGGACAGGATCCTAAAAGCTGTAATGTGAAGATTCCGCGACAAATTTATCCCCCGCTAAGGTGAGCGAAGCGTTTTGCTTTGTTATTCATCTGCACGGAGCGAGCCTTCCAAATGAGGCCAGACTCCAAACTGTCTTAAGTTGAAGATTCCATAAGAAATGGCTCACAAGCACCGATCAGTAATGAGTTTCGCTTTCTTTTCAATGTCACCATGCGCTCCCTTCCAGATGATCTGGATAGACTCATAATGGCTTGAAGACTTGGATTCCGTGAGAAATTTCACAAAGCACTGATCACTACTGACTTTCTCTTGGTTTATCACTTTCACTGACCGATAAAGCCCATCTCTTCAGGACCCTCTCGTAACGCCTTTTAAATGAAGAGTCACAGATAAATTTTCCTCCGGCAATGATAAGTAATCAGGTTCTCTTTCTTTGCAGCTTTCTATGCCGAAGAATCAGGAGAGTAGTATGATGGCTTTAAGATGAAGGCTGCATGAAACATTTAAGGATGAGAAAAGAGTTTTGCCTTCTTTGTAATTCTCACCAGCCGATCTCTTCTTAACGATGAGGACAGACTCTCAAGGGCTGTAAGATGACGATTAAATGAGAAATTTGTCATAAGCATTCATTAACACTTCCTTTCCCTTTGTTTCTAATTTTCTCCAACCAATCGAGCCCACAAGCTCAGGACAGGATCCGGACAGCTTGAAAATGAAGATTCCATGAGAATTTTGTGCCCAGCCTTGATTAGGGCTGAGTTTTCCTTTCTTTGTACTTTTTACGAGCCCACGTCTTCTAATGGCACAAGACAGTTGGAGTTAAGCTGTGGGTAGGACGCCACGTCCTCAGGGTTATGGCTAGGCCACTTACAAGTGTGGTTCCTGTGTGCAGGCCACATGCAGGTAGAGTTAGGGAAGGGCAGAGCTCCCAGCCCTAGGTTAGCGTTCTCAGCGCTAGGGTTAGGGTTCATACGGGTAGGAATCCCGATCCTAGTGTTTCCTCGACTACAGGAAACGTAAGCCTCCGTGCAAGTGGCCTTCCCGTGGGAACCCTAATCCTGGGGTTCGGGCCTTACCCATAGACACCCTAAGGCAAGGATCCCCATCTGTAGGACCTCTATGCCTAAAGTGAGCTGGCCTAACCATTGGAACCCTTACTTCAACTGGCCTATGCCTAGAACCCTAACCCTAACGCCAAGTGGCCTACCCGTAAGCATCCTAATGCTAGGGCGGGAATCCCTTCCCACAGCAAGCCTATTTCAGCGTGGCTAACCCATAGGAACCATAACCCAACTCCCCTTGGTCTAGCAATGGGAACCCTACCCCTTAGTCCAAAGGGCCTAGCTCGGGAAACCCTGACGCTGACGCCAAGTGGGCTAAGGAGCCCTAACGCCTATCCCTAACTCCAACTGACCTACTCAGAGGAACTTTAACCCAATTGGCGGGGAGCCCTACCTTTTGCAAGCCTAACTCTCCCCAAAATTAGCAAATTTCTCCTGCAATCATCCTCCAAATGTAATTCCGATGCACTGCTGGCCATTTGGGAGAGATCCCTTCTTGAAAAATGCTCTCCAGGAGACATTAGTTCCAGGTAACAGCAAGGCACGAATGTCTCCAGGGATCGTTCTCTAAATGCTATCACGATGCACCGCTGGTGATTTGGCAGAGATCCGTTCATGACAAGTCCTAGGCTTGAGACATTCACTCCAGATCACAGCTAGCTACTCATTGCTCCTCAAATCATCTTTCAAAATGCATTCGGATGAAAGCCTGGCATTACCGTTAACGAAAAATGCTGTTCATTTGACATTCCTTCCAGGTTACTGCTAGGGACGAAATTCTCGGGAATGTTCCTCAAGAAGTCAGAGGGATGCACTGCCAGCTACCTGGCAGAGAGCCCTTTCAGAAAATTGCTACAAATGAAAAATGCATTCCAGATCACAGCTAGGTGCAAATTTCTCCCGCAATCATCCTCCAAATGTCATTCATTCGGAGGCTCTGCTGGTCATTTGGCAGAGATCCGTTCGTGAAAATAGCTCAAGATGAAACATTCCAGATCAAAGCTTGGCACCAATGTCTCCAGGAATCGTCCCCCGAATGTCATTCGGAAGCCCTGCAGGTCATTTGGCAGCGATCCGTTGGTGAAAATATCATGTAGAAAAGCATTCCATGTCCCTGCTATGGATGACTTTGCCCAAGGCAACTCGGACGCCTTGCTGCGCATTTGGGAGAGATCCATTCATGACAATTGCTAAACGTGAGCCATGAACTCCAGATCCCTACTTGGCACATATTTCTGCTGGAATCGTCCTCCAAATGGCTTTCGGGTGCACCACGGGCCATTTGGCAGAGATCCGTTCGTGAAAATAGCTAAACATGAGACAATCATTCTGGATCTCAGCTAGGACTAATTTCTCCTGGCATCGTCCTCCAAATGCCGTTCGGATGCAGTGCTGGGAAGTTGGCAGCGAACCCTTCTTGAACGTTGCTAAACATGAGCTCTTCAGTCCAGATCACTGCTTGGCAGGAATGTCTCATGGAATCGTCCTCCAAATGTCGTTACGATGCACTGCTTACCATTTCCAGAGATCCAGCCAGGACAATTCCTAAAAACGAACTATTCACTCCAGGTCACAGCTAGACACGAATATGCCCTGGCATCGTCCTCCAAGAGCCAGTCGGATACGCTGCTGGGCATTGGGCAGCTATCCATTCCTGAAAAATATTATTCACCTAGAAAAGCATTCCATGTCCCTGCTAGGGACGACTTTGTCCTAGAATCGACCTCCAAGTGCAAATCGGAGGCATTGCTGGTATTTGGCAGAGAGCCTTCCTGAAAATTGCTAAACATGAGACATTCACTTCACATCACTGCTAGCCACCAATTTCTCCTGGAATCATTCTCCAAATGCCTTTCGGATGCACTGCTTGCCATTTGGCAGAGCAGGAAAGAATTTTGCTTGCTTAATCTAGTTCGAGGACCGACCACTCCTAAATAATCAGGATAGTAGCCCAATGGCGCGAATATGAAGAGTCCCTGACAATTTGTCACAAGCACGGGTCACTAAGGATTTTCTCTTTCTTTGTAAGTTCCACGGAACCGATCTTTCCCTCATGCTCAGGACCTCTTTTAAACTGTTTGAAAATGAAAAGGCTCCGAGAAACGAGTCACCCGCAGGGATCACTAACGAGTTTTGTTTTGTTTGTAACGTTCATGATGCCCTCTCTTCCAAATGACCAAGAGAAACATAGTGGCTTTTAGATGACGAGTCCGGGACAAAGTTTGTCTCAAGTGCTGTTCATTAATGACTTTCTCTCTAGTTCTCATTTTCCCTAACCGCTCTACTGCAAATGACAGTAAGGACAGACTCCTAAATGCTTTAAAAAAGGAGGCTTTCAGAAGTATTTGCCAAACCCCTAGTGGTCAAGAATGAGTTTAACCTTTCTTTAGGACAGGATCCTAAAAGCTGTAATGTGAAGATTCCGCGACAAATTGATCCCCCGCTAAGGTGAGCGAAGCGTTTTGCTTTGTTATTCATCTGCACGGAGCGAGCCTTCCAAATGAGGCCAGACTCCAAACTGTCTTAAGTTGAAGATTCCATAACAATGGCTCACAAGCACCGATCAGTAATGAGTTTCGCTTTCTTTTCAATGTCACCATGCGCTCCCTTCCAGATGATCTGGATAGACTCATAATGGCTTGAAGACTTGGATTCCGTGAGAAATTTCACAAAGCACTGATCACTACTGACTTTCTCTTGGTTTATCACTTTCACTGACCAATAAAGCCCATCTCTTCAGGACCCTCTCGTAACGCCTTTTAAATGAAGAGTCACAGATAACTTTTCCTCCAGCAATGATAAGTAATCAGGTTCTCTTTCTTTGCAGCTTTCTATGCCGAAGAATCAGGAGAGTAGTATGATGGCTTTAAGATGAAGCCTGCATGAAACATTTGAGGATGAGAAAAGAGTTTTGCCTTCTTTGTAATTCTCACCAGCCGATCTCTTCTTAACGATGAGGACAGACTCTCAAGGGCTGTAAGATGACGATTAAATGAGAAATTTGTCATAAGCATTCATTAATACTTCCTTTCCCTTTGTTTCTAATTTTCTCCAACCAATCGAGCCCACAAGCTCAGGACAGGATCCGGACAGCTTGAAAATGAAGATTCCATGAGAATTTTGTGCCCAGCCTTGATTAGGGCTGAGTTTTCCTTTCTTTGTACTTTTTACGAGCCCACGTCTTCTAATGGCACAAGACAGTTGGAGTTAAGCTGTGGGTAGGACGCCACGTCCTCAGGGTTATGGCTAGGCCACTTACAAGTGTGGTTCCTGTGTGCAGGCCACATGCAGGTAGAGTTAGGGAAGGGCAGAGCTCCCAGCCCTAGGTTAGCGTTCTCAGCGCTAGGGTTAGGGTTCATACGGGTAGGAATCCCGATCCTAGTGTTTCCTCGACCACAGGAAACGTAAGCCTCCGTGCAAGTGGCCTTCCCGTGGGAACCCTAATCCTAGGGTTCGGGCCTTACCCATAGACACCCTAAGGCAAGGATCCCCATCTGTAGGACCTCTATGCCTAAAGTGAGCTGGCCTAACCATTGGAACCCTTACTTCAACTGGCCTATGCCTAGAACCCTAACCCTAACGCCAAGTGGCCTACCCGTAAGCATCCTAATGCTAGGGCGGGAATCCCTTCCCACAGCAAGCCTATTTCAGCGTGGCTAACCCATAGGAACCATAACCCAACTCCCCTTGGTCTAGCAATGGGAACCCTACCCCTTAGTCCAAAGGGCCTAGCTCGGGAAACCCTGACGCTGACGCCAAGTGGGCTAAGGAGCCCTAACGCCTATCCCTAACTCCAACTGACCTACTCAGAGGAACTTTAACCCAATTGGCGGGGAGCCCTACCTTTTGCAAGCCTAACTCTCCCCAAAATTAACAAATTTCTCCTGCAATCATCCTCCAAATGTAATTCCGATGCACTGCTGGCCATTTGGGAGAGATCCCTTCTTGAAAAATGCTCTCCAGGAGACATTAGTTCCAGGTAACAGCAAGGCACGAATGTCTCCAGGGATCGTTCTCTAAATGCTATCACGATGCACCGCTGGTGATTTGGCAGAGATCCGTTCATGACAAGTCCTAGGCTTGAGACATTCACTCCAGATCACAGCTAGCTACTCATTGCTCCTCAAATCATCTTTCAAAATGCATTCGGATGAAAGCCTGGCATTACCGTTAACGAAAAATGCTGTTCATTTGACATTCCTTCCAGGTTACTGCTAGGGACGAAATTCTCGGGAATCTTCCTCAAGAAGTCAGAGGGATGCACTGCCAGCTACCTGGCAGAGAGCCCTTTCAGAAAATTGCTACAAATGAAAAATGCATTCCAGATCACAGCTAGGTGCAAATTTCTCCCGCAATCATCCTCCAAATGTCATTCATTCGGAGGCTCTGCTGGTCATTTGGCAGAGATCCGTTTGTGAAAATAGCTCAAGATGAAACATTCCAGATCAAAGCTTGGCACCAATGTCTCCAGGAATCGTCCCCCGAATGTCATTCGGAAGCCCTGCAGGTCATTTGGCAGCGATCCGTTGGTGAAAATATCATGTAGAAAGGCATTCCATGTCCCTGCTAGGGATGACTTTGCCCAAGGCAACTCGGACGCCTTGCTGCGCATTTGGGAGAGATCCATTCATGACAATTGCTAAACGTGAGCCATGAACTCCAGCTCCCTACTTGGCACATATTTCTGCTGGAATCGTCCTCCAAATGGCTTTCGGGTGCACCACGGGCCATTTGGCAGAGATCCGTTCGTGAAAATAGCTAAACATGAGACAATCATTCTGGATCCCAGCTAGGACTAATTTCTCCTGGCATCGTCCTCCAAATGCCGTTCGGATGCAGTGCTGGGAAGTTGGCAGCGAACCCTTCTTGAACGTTGCTAAACATGAGCTCTTCAGTCCAGATCACTGCTTGGCAGGAATGTCTCATGGAATCGTCCTCCAAATGTCGTTACGATGCACTGCTTACCATTTCCAGAGATCCAGCCAGGACAATTCCTAAAAACGAACTATTCAGTCCAGGTCACAGCTAGACACGAATATGCCCTGGCATCGTCCTCCAAGAGCCAGTCGGATACGCTGCTGGGCATTGGGCAGCTATCCATTCCTGAAAAATATTATTCACCTAGAAAAGCATTCCATGTCCCTGCTAGGGACGACTTTGTCCTAGAATCGACCTCCAAGTGCAAATCGGAGGCATTTCTGGTATTTGGCAGAGACCCTTCCTGAAAATTGCTAAACATGAGACATTCATTTCACATCACTGCTAGCCACCAATTTCTCCTGGAAGCATTCTCCAAATGCCTTTCGGATGCACTGCTTGCCATTTGGCAGAGCAGGAAAGAATTTTGCTTGCTTAATCTAGTTCGAGGACCGACCACTCCTAAATAATCAGGATAGTAGCCCAATGGCGCGAATATGAAGAGTCCCTGACAATTTGTCACAAGCACGGGTCACTAAGGATTTTCTCTTTCTTTGTAAGTTCCACGGAACCGATCTTTCCCTAATGCTCAGGACCTCTTTTAAACTGTATGAAAATGAAAAGGCTCCGAGAAACGAGTCACCCGCAGGGATCACTAACGAGTTTTGTTTTGTTTGTAACGTTCATGATGCCCTCTCTTCCAAATGACCAAGAGAAACCTAGCGGCTTTTAGATGACGAGTCCGGGACAAAGTTTGTCTCAAGTGCTGTTCATTAATGACTTTCTCTCTAGTTCTCATTTTCCCTAACCGCTCTACTGCAAATGACAGTAAGGACAGACTCCTAAATGCTTTAAAAAAGGAGGCTTTCAGAAGTATTTGCCAAACCCCTAGTGGTCAAGAATGAGTTTAACCTTTCTTTAGGACAGGATCCTAAAAGCTGTAATGTGAAGATTCCGCGACAAATTTATCCCCCGCTAAGGTGAGCGAAGCGTTTTGCTTTGTTTTTCATCTGCACGGAGCGAGCCTTCCAAATGAGGCCAGACTCCAAACTGTCTTAAGTTGAAGATTCCATAAGAAATGGCTCACAAGCACCGATCAGTAATGAGTTTCGCTTTCTTTTCAATGTCACCATGCGCTCCCTTCCAGATGATCTGGATAGACTCATAATGGCTTGAAGACTTGGATTCCGTGAGAAATTTCACAAAGCACTGATCACTACTGACTTTCTCTTGGTTTATCACTTTCACTGACCGATAAAGCCCATCTCTTCAGGACCCTCTCGTAACGCCTTTTAAATGAAGAGTCACAGATAACTTTTCCTCCAGCAATGATAAGTAATCAGGTTCTCTTTCTTTGCAGCTTTCTATGCCGAAGAATCAGGAGAGTAGTATGATGGCTTTAAGATGAAGGCTGCATGAAACATTTGAGGATGAGAAAAGAGTTTTGCCTTCTTTGTAATTCTCACCAGCCGATCTCTTCTTAACGATGAGGACAGACTCTCAAGGGCTGTAAGATGACGATTAAATGAGAAATTTGTCATAAGCATTCATTAACACTTCCTTTCCCTTTGTTTCTAATTTTCTCCAACCAATCGAGCCCACAAGCTCAGGACAGGATCCGGACAGCTTGAAAATGAAGATTCCATGAGAATTTTGTGCCCAGCCTTGATTAGGGCTGAGTTTTCCTTTCTTTGTACTTTTTACGAGCCCACGTCTTCTAATGGCACAAGACAGTTGGAGTTAAGCTGTGGGTAGGACGCCACGTCCTCAGGGTTATGGCTAGGCCACTTACAAGTGTGGTTCCTGTGTGCAGGCCACATGCAGTTAGAGTTAGGGAAGGGCAGAGCTCCCAGCCCTAGGTTAGCGTTCTCAGCGCTAGGGTTAGGGTTCATACGGGTAGGAATCCCGATCCTAGTGTTTCCTCGACCACAGGAAACGTAAGCCTCCGTGCAAGTGGCCTTCCCGTGGGAACCCTAATCCTAGGGTTCGGGCCTTACCCATAGACACCCTAAGGCAAGGATCCCCATCTGTAGGACCTCTATGCCTAAAGTGAGCTGGCCTAACCATTGGAACCCTTACTTCAACTGGCCTATGCCTAGAACCCTAACCCTAACGCCAAGTGGCCTACCCGTAGGCATCCTAATGCTAGGGCGGGAATCCCTTCCCACAGCAAGCCTATTTCAGCGTGGCTAACCCATAGGAACCATAACCCAACTCCCCTTGGTCTAGCAATGGGAACCCTACCCCTTAGTCCAAAGGGCCTAGCTCGGGAAACCCTGACGCTGACGCCAAGTGGGCTAAGGAGCCCTAACGCCTATCCCTAACTCCAACTGACCTACTCAGAGGAACTTTAACCCAATTGGCGGGGAGCCCTACCTTTTGCAAGCCTAACTCTCCCCAAAATTAGCAAATTTCTCCTGCAATCATCCTCCAAATGTAATTCCGATGCACTGCTGGCCATTTGGGAGAGATCCCTTCTTGAAAAATGCTCTCCAGGAGACATTAGTTCCAGGTAACAGCAAGGCACGAATGTCTCCAGGGATCGTTCTCTAAATGCTATCACGATGCACCGCTGGTGATTTGGCAGAGATCCGTTCATGACAAGTCCTAGGCTTGAGACATTCACTCCAGATCACAGCTAGCTACTCATTGCTCCTCAAATCATCTTTCAAAATGCATTCGGATGAAAGCCTGGCATTACCGTTAACGAAAAATGCTGTTCATTTGACATTCCTTCCAGGTTACTGCTAGGGACGAAATTCTCGGGAATCTTCCTCAAGAAGTCAGAGGGATGCACTGCCGGCTACCTGGCAGAGAGCCCTTTCAGAAAATTGCTACAAATGAAAAATGCATTCCAGATCACAGCTAGGTGCAAATTTCTCCCGCAATCATCCTCCAAATGTCATTCATTCGGAGGCTCTGCTGGTCATTTGGCAGAGATCCGTTCGTGAAAATAGCTCAAGATGAAACATTCCAGATCAAAGCTTGGCACCAATGTCTCTAGGAATCGTCCCCCGAATGTCATTCGGAAGCCCTGCAGGTCATTTGGCAGCGATCCGTTGGTGAAAATATCATGTAGAAAAGAATTCCATGTCCCTGCTAGGGATGACTTTGCCCAAGGCAACTCGGACGCCTTGCTGCGCATTTGGGAGAGATCCATTCATGACAATTGCTAAACGTGAGCCATGAACTCCAGATCCCTACTTGGCACATATTTCTGCTGGAATCGTCCTCCAAATGGCTTTCGGGTGCACCACGGGCCATTTGGCAGAGATCCGTTCGTGAAAATAGCTAAACATGAGACAATCATTCTGGATCTCAGCTAGGACTAATTTCTCCTGGCATCGTCCTCCAAATGCCGTTCGGATGCAGTGCTGGGAAGTTGGCAGCGAACCCTTCTTGAACGTTGCTAAACATGAGCTCTTCAGTCCAGATCACTGCTTGGCAGGAATGTCTCATGGAATCGTCCTCCAAATGTCGTTACGATGCACTGCTTACCATTTCCAGAGATCCAGCCAGGACAATTCCTAAAAACGAACTATTCACTCCAGGTCACAGCTAGACACGAATATGCCCTGGCATCGTCCTCCAAGAGCCAGTCGGATACGCTGCTGGGCATTGGGCAGCTATCCAGTCCTGAAAAATATTATTCACCTAGAAAAGCATTCCATGTCCCTGCTAGGGACGACTTTGTCCTAGAATCGACCTCCAAGTGCAAATCGGAGGCATTGCTGGTATTTGGCAGAGACCCTTCCTGAAAATTGCTAAACATGAGACATTCACTTCACATCACTGCTAGCCACCAATTTCTCCTGGAAGCATTCTCCAAATGCCTTTCGGATGCACTGCTTGCCATTTGGCAGAGCAGGAAAGAATTTTGCTTGCTTAATCTAGTTCGAGGACCGACCACTCCTAAATAATCAGGATAGTAGCCCAATGGCGCGAATATGAAGAGTCCCTGACAATTTGTCACAAGCACGGGTCACTAAGGATTTTCTCTTTCTTTGTAAGTTCCACGGAACCGATCTTTCCCTAATGCTCAGGACCTCTTTTAAACTGTTTGAAAATGAAAAGGCTCCGAGAAACGAGTCACCCGCAGGGATCACTAACGAGTTTTGTTTTGTTTGTAACGTTCATGATGCCCTCTCTTCCAAATGACCAAGAGAAACCTAGTGGCTTTTAGATGACGAGTCCGGGACAAAGTTTGTCTCAAGTGCTGTTCATTAATGACTTTCTCTCTAGTTCTCATTTTCCCTAACCGCTCTACTGCAAATGACAGTAAGGACAGACTCCTAAATGCTTTAAAAAAGGAGGCTTTCAGAAGTATTTGCCAAACCCCTAGTGGTCAAGAATGAGTTTAACCTTTCTTTAGGACAGGATCCTAAAAGCTGTAATGTGAAGATTCCGCGACAAATTTATCCCCCGCTAAGGTGAGCGAAGCGTTTTGCTTTGTTATTCATCTGCACGGAGCGAGCCTTCCAAATGAGGCCAGACTCCAAACTGTCTTAAGTTGAAGATTCCATAAGAAATGGCTCACAAGCACCGATCAGTAATGAGTTTCGCTTTCTTTTCAATGTCACCATGCGCTCCCTTCCAGATGATCTGGATAGACTCATAATGGCTTGAAGACTTGGATTCCGTGAGAAATTTCACAAAGCACTGATCACTACTGACTTTCTCTTGGTTTATCACTTTCACTGACCGATAAAGCCCATCTCTTCAGGACCCTCTCGTAACGCCTTTTAAATGAAGAGTCACAGATAAATTTTCCTCCGGCAATGATAAGTAATCAGGTTCTCTTTCTTTGCAGCTTTCTATGCCGAAGAATCAGGAGAGTAGTATGATGGCTTTAAGATGAAGGCTGCATGAAACATTTAAGGATGAGAAAAGAGTTTTGCCTTCTTTGTAATTCTCACCAGCCGATCTCTTCTTAACGATGAGGACAGACTCTCAAGGGCTGTAAGATGACGATTAAATGAGAAATTTGTCATAAGCATTCATTAACACTTCCTTTCCCTTTGTTTCTAATTTTCTCCAACCAATCGAGCCCACAAGCTCAGGACAGGATCCGGACAGCTTGAAAATGAAGATTCCATGAGAATTTTGTGCCCAGCCTTGATTAGGGCTGAGTTTTCCTTTCTTTGTACTTTTTACGAGCCCACGTCTTCTAATGGCACAAGACAGTTGGAGTTAAGCTGTGGGTAGGACGCCACGTCCTCAGGGTTATGGCTAGGCCACTTACAAGTGTGGTTCCTGTGTGCAGGCCACATGCAGGTAGAGTTAGGGAAGGGCAGAGCTCCCAGCCCTAGGTTAGCGTTCTCAGCGCTAGGGTTAGGGTTCATACGGGTAGGAATCCCGATCCTAGTGTTTCCTCGACTACAGGAAACGTAAGCCTCCGTGCAAGTGGCCTTCCCGTGGGAACCCTAATCCTGGGGTTCGGGCCTTACCCATAGACACCCTAAGGCAAGGATCCCCATCTGTAGGACCTCTATGCCTAAAGTGAGCTGGCCTAACCATTGGAACCCTTACTTCAACTGGCCTATGCTAGAACCCTAACCCTAACGCCAAGTGGCCTACCCGTAGGCATCCTAATGCTAGGGCGGGAATCCCTTCCCACAGCAAGCCTATTTCAGCGTGGCTAACCCATAGGAACCATAACCCAACTCCCCTTGGTCTAGCAATGGGAACCCTACCCCTTAGTCCAAAGGGCCTAGCTCGGGAAACCCTGACGCTGACGCCAAGTGGGCTAAGGAGCCCTAACGCCTATCCCTAACTCCAACTGACCTACTCAGAGGAACTTTAACCCAATTGGCAGGGAGCCCTACCTTTTGCAAGCCTAACTCTCCCCAAAATTAGCAAATTTCTCCTGCAATCATCCTCCAAATGTAATTCCGATTCACTGCTGGCCATTTGGGAGAGATCCCTTCTTGAAAAATGCTCTCCAGGAGACATTAGTTCCAGGTAAAAGCAAGGCACGAATGTCTCCAGGGATCGTTCTCTAAATGCTATCACGATGCACCGCTGGTGATTTGGCAGAGATCCGTTCATGACAAGTCCTAGGCTTGAGACATTCACTCCAGATCACAGCTAGCTACTCATTGCTCCTCAAATCATCTTTCAAAATGCATTCGGATGAAAGCCTGGCATTACCGTTAACGAAAAATGCTGTTCATTTGACATTCCTTCCAGGTTACTGCTAGGGACGAAATTCTCGGGAATGTTCCTCAAGAAGTCAGAGGGATGCACTGCCAGCTACCTGGCAGAGAGCTCTTTCAGAAAATTGCTACAAATGAAAAATGCATTCCAGATCACAGCTAGGTGCAAATTTCTCCCGCAATCATCCTCCAAATGTCATTCATTCGGAGGCTCTGCTGGTCATTTGGCAGAGATCCGTCCGTGAAAATAGCTCAAGATGAAACATTCCAGATCAAAGCTTGGCACCAATGTCTCCAGGAATCGTCCCCCGAATGTCATTCGGAAGCCCTGCAGGTCATTTGGCAGCGATCCGTTGGTGAAAATATCATGTAGAAAAGCATTCCATGTCCCTGCTAGGGATGACTTTGCCCAAGGCAACTCGGACGCCTTGCTGCGCATTTGGGAGAGATCCATTCATGACAATTGCTAAACGTGAGCCATGAACTCCAGATCCCTACTTGGCACATATTTCTGCTGGAATCGTCCTCCAAATGGCTTTCGGGTGCACCACGGGCCATTTGGCAGAGATCCGTTTGTGAAAATAGCTAAACATGAGACAATCATTCTGGATCTCAGCTAGGACTAATTTCTCCTGGCATCGTCCTCCAAATGCCGTTCGGATGCAGTGCTGGGAAGTTGGCAGCGAACCCTTCTTGAACGTTGCTAAACATGAGCTCTTCAGTCCAGATCACTGCTTGGCAGGAATGTCTCATGGAATCGTCCTCCAAATGTCGTTACGATGCACTGCTTACCATTTCCAGAGATCCAGCCAGGACAATTCCTAAAAACGAACTATTCACTCCAGGTCACAGCTAGACACGAATATGCCCTGGCATCGTCCTCCAAGAGCCAGTCGGATACGCTGCTGGGCATTGGGCAGCTATCCAGTCCTGAAAAATATTATTCACCTAGAAAAGCATTCCATGTCCCTGCTAGGGACGACTTTGTCCTAGAATCGACCTCCAAGTGCAAATCGGAGGCATTGCTGGTATTTGGCAGAGAGCCTTCCTGAAAATTGCTAAACATGAGACATTCACTTCACATCACTGCTAGCCACCAATTTCTCCTGGAATCATTCTCCAAATGCCTTTCGGATGCACTGCTTGCCATTTGGCAGAGCAGGAAAGAATTTTGCTTGCTTAATCTAGTTCGAGGACCGACCACTCCTAAATAATCAGGATAGTAGCCCAATGGCGCGAATATGAAGAGTCCCTGACAATTTGTCAGAAGCACGGGTCACTAAGGATTTTCTCTTTCTTTGTAAGTTCCACGGAACCGATCTTTCCCGAATGCTCAGGACCTCTTTTAAACTGTTTTAAAATGAAAAGGCTCCGAGAAACGAGTCACCCGCAGGGATCACTAACGAGTTTTGTTTTGTTTGTAACGTTCATGATGCCCTCTCTTCCAAATGACCAAGAGAAACCTAGTGGCTTTTAGATGACGAGTCCGGGACAAAGTTTGTCTCAAGTGCTGTTCATTAATGACTTTCTCTCTAGTTCTCATTTTCCCTAACCGCTCTACTGCAAATGACAGTAAGGACAGACTCCTAAATGCTTTAAAAAAGGAGGCTTTCAGAAGTATTTGCCAAACCCCTAGTGGTCAAGAATGAGTTTAACCTTTCTTTAGGACAGGATCCTAAAAGCTGTAATGTGAAGATTCCGCGACAAATTTATCCCCCGCTAAGGTGAGCGAAGCGTTTTGCTTTGTTATTCATCTGCACGGAGCAAGCCTTCCAAATGAGGCCAGACTCCAAACTGTCTTAAGTTGAAGATTCCATAAGAAATGGCTCACAAGCACCGATCAGTAATGAGTTTCGCTTTCTTTTCAATGTCACCATGCGCTCCCTTCCAGATGATCTGGATAGACTCATAATGGCTTGAAGACTTGGATTCCGTGAGAAATTTCACAAAGCACTGATCACTACTGACTTTCTCTTGGTTTATCACTTTCACTGACCGATAAAGCCCATCTCTTCAGGACCCTCTCGTAACGCCTTTTAAATGAAGAGTCACAGATAACTTTTCCTCCAGCAATGATAAGTAATCAGGTTCTCTTTCTTTGCAGCTTTCTATGCCGAAGAATCAGGAGAGTAGTATGATGGCTTTAAGATGAAGGCTGCATGAAACATTTGAGGATGAGAAAAGAGTTTTGCCTTCTTTGTAATTCTCACCAGCCGATCTCTTCTTAACGATGAGGACAGACTCTCAAGGGCTGTAAGATGACGATTAAATGAGAAATTTGTCATAAGCATTCATTAATACTTCCTTTCCCTTTGTTTCTAATTTTCTCCAACCAATTGAGCCCACAAGCTCAGGACAGGATCCGGACAGCTTGAAAATGAAGATTCCATGAGAATTTTGTGCCCAGCCTTGATTAGGGCTGAGTTTTCCTTTCTTTGTACTTTTTACGAGCCCACGTCTTCTAATGGCACAAGACAGTTGGAGTTAAGCTGTGGGTAGGACGCCACGTCCTCAGGGTTATGGCTAGGCCACTTACAAGTGTGGTTCCTGTGTGCAGGCCACATGCAGTTAGAGTTAGGGAAGGGCAGAGCTCCCAGCCCTAGGTTAGCGTTCTCAGCGCTAGGGTTAGGGTTCATACGGGTAGGAATCCCGATCCTAGTGTTTCCTCGACCACAGGAAACGTAAGCCTCCGTGCAAGTGGCCTTCCCGTGGGAACCCTAATCCTAGGGTTCGGGCCTTACCCATAGACACCCTAAGGCAAGGATCCCCATCTGTAGGACCTCTATGCCTAAAGTGAGCTGGCCTAACCATTGGAACCCTTACTTCAACTGGCCTATGCCTAGAACCCTAACCCTAACGCCAAGTGGCCTACCCGTAAGCATCCTAATGCTAGGGCGGGAATCCCTTCCCACAGCAAGCCTATTTCAGCGTGGCTAACCCATAGGAACCATAACCCAACTCCCCTTGGTCTAGCAATGGGAACCCTACCCCTTAGTCCAAAGGGCCTAGCTCGGGAAACCCTGACGCTGACGCCAAGTGGGCTAAGGAGCCCTAACGCCTATCCCTAACTCCAACTGACCTACTCAGAGGAACTTTAACCCAATTGGCGGGGAGCCCTACCTTTTGCAAGCCTAACTCTCCCCAAAATTAGCAAATTTCTCCTGCAATCATCCTCCAAATGTAATTCCGATGCACTGCTGGCCATTTGGGAGAGATCCCTTCTTGAAAAATGCTCTCCAGGAGACATTAGTTCCAGGTAACAGCAAGGCACGAATGTCTCCAGGGATCGTTCTCTAAATGCTATCACGATGCACCGCTGGTGATTTGGCAGAGATCCGTTCATGACAAGTCCTAGGCTTGAGACATTCACTCCAGATCACAGCTAGCTACTCATTGCTCCTCAAATCATCTTTCAAAATGCATTCGGATGAAAGCCTGGCATTACCGTTAACGAAAAATGCTGTTCATTTGACATTCCTTCCAGGTTACTGCTAGGGACGAAATTCTCGGGAATGTTCCTCAAGAAGTCAGAGGGATGCACTGCCAGCTACCTGGCAGAGAGCCCTTTCAGAAAATTGCTACAAATGAAAAATGCATTCCAGATCACAGCTAGGTGCAAATTTCTCCCGCAATCATCCTCCAAATGTCATTCATTCGGAGGCTCTGCTGGTCATTTGGCAGAGATCCGTTCGTGAAAATAGCTCAAGATGAAACATTCCAGATCAAAGCTTGGCACCAATGTCTCCAGGAATCGTCCCCCGAATGTCATTCGGAAGCCCTGCAGGTCATTTGGCAGCGATCCGTTGGTGAAAATATCATGTAGAAAAGCATTCCATGTCCCTGCTATGGATGACTTTGCCCAAGGCAACTCGGACGCCTTGCTGCGCATTTGGGAGAGATCCATTCATGACAATTGCTAAACGTGAGCCATGAACTCCAGATCCCTACTTGGCACATATTTCTGCTGGAATCGTCCTCCAAATGGCTTTCGGGTGCACCACGGGCCATTTGGCAGAGATCCGTTCGTGAAAATAGCTAAACATGAGACAATCATTCTGGATCTCAGCTAGGACTAATTTCTCCTGGCATCGTCCTCCAAATGCCGTTCGGATGCAGTGCTGGGAAGTTGGCAGCGAACCCTTCTTGAACGTTGCTAAACATGAGCTCTTCAGTCCAGATCACTGCTTGGCAGGAATGTCTCATGGAATCGTCCTCCAAATGTCGTTACGATGCACTGCTTACCATTTCCAGAGATCCAGCCAGGACAATTCCTAAAAACGAACTATTCACTCCAGGTCACAGCTAGACACGAATATGCCCTGGCATCGTCCTCCAAGAGCCAGTCGGATACGCTGCTGGGCATTGGGCAGCTATCCATTCCTGAAAAATATTATTCACCTAGAAAAGCATTCCATGTCCCTGCTAGGGACGACTTTGTCCTAGAATCGACCTCCAAGTGCAAATCGGAGGCATTGCTGGTATTTGGCAGAGAGCCTTCCTGAAAATTGCTAAACATGAGACATTCACTTCACATCACTGCTAGCCACCAATTTCTCCTGGAATCATTCTCCAAATGCCTTTCGGATGCACTGCTTGCCATTTGGCAGAGCAGGAAAGAATTTTGCTTGCTTAATCTAGTTCGAGGACCGACCACTCCTAAATAATCAGGATAGTAGCCCAATGGCGCGAATATGAAGAGTCCCTGACAATTTGTCACAAGCACGGGTCACTAAGGATTTTCTCTTTCTTTGTAAGTTCCACGGAACCGATCTTTCCCTCATGCTCAGGACCTCTTTTAAACTGTTTGAAAATGAAAAGGCTCCGAGAAACGAGTCACCCGCAGGGATCACTAACGAGTTTTGTTTTGTTTGTAACGTTCATGATGCCCTCTCTTCCAAATGACCAAGAGAAACATAGTGGCTTTTAGATGACGAGTCCGGGACAAAGTTTGTCTCAAGTGCTGTTCATTAATGACTTTCTCTCTAGTTCTCATTTTCCCTAACCGCTCTACTGCAAATGACAGTAAGGACAGACTCCTAAATGCTTTAAAAAAGGAGGCTTTCAGAAGTATTTGCCAAACCCCTAGTGGTCAAGAATGAGTTTAACCTTTCTTTAGGACAGGATCCTAAAAGCTGTAATGTGAAGATTCCGCGACAAATTGATCCCCCGCTAAGGTGAGCGAAGCGTTTTGCTTTGTTATTCATCTGCACGGAGCGAGCCTTCCAAATGAGGCCAGACTCCAAACTGTCTTAAGTTGAAGATTCCATAACAATGGCTCACAAGCACCGATCAGTAATGAGTTTCGCTTTCTTTTCAATGTCACCATGCGCTCCCTTCCAGATGATCTGGATAGACTCATAATGGCTTGAAGACTTGGATTCCGTGAGAAATTTCACAAAGCACTGATCACTACTGACTTTCTCTTGGTTTATCACTTTCACTGACCAATAAAGCCCATCTCTTCAGGACCCTCTCGTAACGCCTTTTAAATGAAGAGTCACAGATAACTTTTCCTCCAGCAATGATAAGTAATCAGGTTCTCTTTCTTTGCAGCTTTCTATGCCGAAGAATCAGGAGAGTAGTATGATGGCTTTAAGATGAAGCCTGCATGAAACATTTGAGGATGAGAAAAGAGTTTTGCCTTCTTTGTAATTCTCACCAGCCGATCTCTTCTTAACGATGAGGACAGACTCTCAAGGGCTGTAAGATGACGATTAAATGAGAAATTTGTCATAAGCATTCATTAATACTTCCTTTCCCTTTGTTTCTAATTTTCTCCAACCAATCGAGCCCACAAGCTCAGGACAGGATCCGGACAGCTTGAAAATGAAGATTCCATGAGAATTTTGTGCCCAGCCTTGATTAGGGCTGAGTTTTCCTTTCTTTGTACTTTTTACGAGCCCACGTCTTCTAATGGCACAAGACAGTTGGAGTTAAGCTGTGGGTAGGACGCCACGTCCTCAGGGTTATGGCTAGGCCACTTACAAGTGTGGTTCCTGTGTGCAGGCCACATGCAGGTAGAGTTAGGGAAGGGCAGAGCTCCCAGCCCTAGGTTAGCGTTCTCAGCGCTAGGGTTAGGGTTCATACGGGTAGGAATCCCGATCCTAGTGTTTCCTCGACCACAGGAAACGTAAGCCTCCGTGCAAGTGGCCTTCCCGTGGGAACCCTAATCCTAGGGTTCGGGCCTTACCCATAGACACCCTAAGGCAAGGATCCCCATCTGTAGGACCTCTATGCCTAAAGTGAGCTGGCCTAACCATTGGAACCCTTACTTCAACTGGCCTATGCCTAGAACCCTAACCCTAACGCCAAGTGGCCTACCCGTAAGCATCCTAATGCTAGGGCGGGAATCCCTTCCCACAGCAAGCCTATTTCAGCGTGGCTAACCCATAGGAACCATAACCCAACTCCCCTTGGTCTAGCAATGGGAACCCTACCCCTTAGTCCAAAGGGCCTAGCTCGGGAAACCCTGACGCTGACGCCAAGTGGGCTAAGGAGCCCTAACGCCTATCCCTAACTCCAACTGACCTACTCAGAGGAACTTTAACCCAATTGGCGGGGAGCCCTACCTTTTGCAAGCCTAACTCTCCCCAAAATTAACAAATTTCTCCTGCAATCATCCTCCAAATGTAATTCCGATGCACTGCTGGCCATTTGGGAGAGATCCCTTCTTGAAAAATGCTCTCCAGGAGACATTAGTTCCAGGTAACAGCAAGGCACGAATGTCTCCAGGGATCGTTCTCTAAATGCTATCACGATGCACCGCTGGTGATTTGGCAGAGATCCGTTCATGACAAGTCCTAGGCTTGAGACATTCACTCCAGATCACAGCTAGCTACTCATTGCTCCTCAAATCATCTTTCAAAATGCATTCGGATGAAAGCCTGGCATTACCGTTAACGAAAAATGCTGTTCATTTGACATTCCTTCCAGGTTACTGCTAGGGACGAAATTCTCGGGAATCTTCCTCAAGAAGTCAGAGGGATGCACTGCCAGCTACCTGGCAGAGAGCCCTTTCAGAAAATTGCTACAAATGAAAAATGCATTCCAGATCACAGCTAGGTGCAAATTTCTCCCGCAATCATCCTCCAAATGTCATTCATTCGGAGGCTCTGCTGGTCATTTGGCAGAGATCCGTTTGTGAAAATAGCTCAAGATGAAACATTCCAGATCAAAGCTTGGCACCAATGTCTCCAGGAATCGTCCCCCGAATGTCATTCGGAAGCCCTGCAGGTCATTTGGCAGCGATCCGTTGGTGAAAATATCATGTAGAAAAGCATTCCATGTCCCTGCTAGGGATGACTTTGCCCAAGGCAACTCGGACGCCTTGCTGCGCATTTGGGAGAGATCCATTCATGACAATTGCTAAACGTGAGCCATGAACTCCAGATCCCTACTTGGCACATATTTCTGCTGGAATCGTCCTCCAAATGGCTTTCGGGTGCACCACGGGCCATTTGGCAGAGATCCGTTCGTGAAAATAGCTAAACATGAGACAATCATTCTGGATCCCAGCTAGGACTAATTTCTCCTGGCATCGTCCTCCAAATGCCGTTCGGATGCAGTGCTGGGAAGTTGGCAGCGAACCCTTCTTGAACGTTGCTAAACATGAGCTCTTCAGTCCAGATCACTGCTTGGCAGGAATGTCTCATGGAATCGTCCTCCAAATGTCGTTACGATGCACTGCTTACCATTTCCAGAGATCCAGCCAGGACAATTCCTAAAAACGAACTATTCACTCCAGGTCACAGCTAGACACGAATATGCCCTGGCATCGTCCTCCAAGAGCCAGTCGGATACGCTGCTGGGCATTGGGCAGCTATCCATTCCTGAAAAATATTATTCACCTAGAAAAGCATTCCATGTCCCTGCTAGGGACGACTTTGTCCTAGAATCGACCTCCAAGTGCAAATCGGAGGCATTTCTGGTATTTGGCAGAGACCCTTCCTGAAAATTGCTAAACATGAGACATTCATTTCACATCACTGCTAGCCACCAATTTCTCCTGGAAGCATTCTCCAAATGCCTTTCGGATGCACTGCTTGCCATTTGGCAGAGCAGGAAAGAATTTTGCTTGCTTAATCTAGTTCGAGGACCGACCACTCCTAAATAATCAGGATAGTAGCCCAATGGCGCGAATATGAAGAGTCCCTGACAATTTGTCACAAGCACGGGTCACTAAGGATTTTCTCTTTCTTTGTAAGTTCCACGGAACCGATCTTTCCCTAATGCTCAGGACCTCTTTTAAACTGTTTTAAAATGAAAAGGCTCCGAGAAACGAGTCACCCGCAGGGATCACTAACGAGTTTTGTTTTGTTTGTAACGTTCATGATGCCCTCTCTTCCAAATGACCAAGAGAAACCTAGCGGCTTTTAGATGACGAGTCCGGGACAAAGTTTGTCTCAAGTGCTGTTCATTAATGACTTTCTCTCTAGTTCTCATTTTCCCTAACCGCTCTACTGCAAATGACAGTAAGGACAGACTCCTAAATGCTTTAAAAAAGGAGGCTTTCAGAAGTATTTGCCAAACCCCTAGTGGTCAAGAATGAGTTTAACCTTTCTTTAGGACAGGATCCTAAAAGCTGTAATGTGAAGATTCCGCGACAAATTGATCCCCCGCTAAGGTGAGCGAAGCGTTTTGCTTTGTTATTCATCTGCACGGAGCGAGCCTTCCAAATGAGGCCAGACTCCAAACTGTCTTAAGTTGAAGATTCCATAAGAAATGGCTCACAAGCACCGATCAGTAATGAGTTTCGCTTTCTTTTCAATGTCACCATGCGCTCCCTTCCAGATGATCTGGATAGACTCATAATGGCTTGAAGACTTGGATTCCGTGAGAAATTTCACAAAGCACTGATCACTACTGACTTTCTCTTGGTTTATCACTTTCACTGACCGATAAAGCCCATCTCTTCAGGACCCTCTCGTAACGCCTTTTAAATGAAGAGTCACAGATAACTTTTCCTCCAGCAATGATAAGTAATCAGGTTCTCTTTCTTTGCAGCTTTCTATGCCGAAGAATCAGGAGAGTAGTATGATGGCTTTAAGATGAAGGCTGCATGAAACATTTGAGGATGAGAAAAGAGTTTTGCCTTCTTTGTAATTCTCACCAGCCGATCTCTTCTTAACGATGAGGACAGACTCTCAAGGGCTGTAAGATGACGATTAAATGAGAAATTTGTCATAAGCATTCATTAACACTTCCTTTCCCTTTGTTTCTAATTTTCTCCAACCAATCGAGCCCACAAGCTCAGGACAGGATCCGGACAGCTTGAAAATGAAGATTCCATGAGAATTTTGTGCCCAGCCTTGATTAGGGCTGAGTTTTCCTTTCTTTGTACTTTTTACGAGCCCACGTCTTCTAATGGCACAAGACAGTTGGAGTTAAGCTGTGGGTAGGACGCCACGTCCTCAGGGTTATGGCTAGGCCACTTACAAGTGTGGTTCCTGTGTGCAGGCCACATGCAGTTAGAGTTAGGGAAGGGCAGAGCTCCCAGCCCTAGGTTAGCGTTCTCAGCGCTAGGGTTAGGGTTCATACGGGTAGGAATCCCGATCCTAGTGTTTCCTCGACCACAGGAAACGTAAGCCTCCGTGCAAGTGGCCTTCCCGTGGGAACCCTAATCCTAGGGTTCGGGCCTTACCCATAGACACCCTAAGGCAAGGATCCCCATCTGTAGGACCTCTATGCCTAAAGTGAGCTGGCCTAACCATTGGAACCCTTACTTCAACTGGCCTATGCCTAGAACCCTAACCCTAACGCCAAGTGGCCTACCCGTAGGCATCCTAATGCTAGGGCGGGAATCCCTTCCCACAGCAAGCCTATTTCAGCGTGGCTAACCCATAGGAACCATAACCCAACTCCCCTTGGTCTAGCAATGGGAACCCTACCCCTTAGTCCAAAGGGCCTAGCTCGGGAAAACCTGACGCTGACGCCAAGTGGGCTAAGGAGCCCTAACGCCTATCCCTAACTCCAACTGACCTACTCAGAGGAACTTTAACCCAATTGGCGGGGAGCCCTACCTTTTGCAAGCCTAACTCTCCCCAAAATTAGCAAATTTCTCCTGCAATCATCCTCCAAATGTAATTCCGATGCACTGCTGGCCATTTGGGAGAGATCCCTTCTTGAAAAATGCTCTCCAGGAGACATTAGTTCCAGGTAAAAGCAAGGCACGAATGTCTCCAGGGATCGTTCTCTAAATGCTATCACGATGCACCGCTGGTGATTTGGCAGAGATCCGTTCATGACAAGTCCTAGGCTTGAGACATTCACTCCAGATCACAGCTAGCTACTCATTGCTCCTCAAATCATCTTTCAAAATGCATTCGGATGAAAGCCTGGCATTACCGTTAACGAAAAATGCTGTTCATTTGACATTCCTTCCAGGTTACTGCTAGGGACGAAATTCTCGGGAATCTTCCTCAAGAAGTCAGAGGGATGCACTGCCAGCTACCTGGCAGAGAGCCCTTTCAGAAAATTGCTACAAATGAAAAATGCATTCCAGATCACAGCTAGGTGCAAATTTCTCCCGCAATCATCCTCCAAATGTCATTCATTCGGAGGCTCTGCTGGTCATTTGGCAGAGATCCGTTTGTGAAAATAGCTCAAGATGAAACATTCCAGATCAAAGCTTGGCACCAATGTCTCCAGGAATCGTCCCCCGAATGTCATTCGGAAGCCCTGCAGGTCATTTGGCAGCGATCCGTTGGTGAAAATATCATGTAGAAAAGCATTCCATGTCCCTGCTAGGGATGACTTTGCCCAAGGCAACTCGGACGCCTTGCTGCGCATTTGGGAGAGATCCATTCATGACAATTGCTAAACGTGAGCCATGAACTCCAGATCCCTACTTGGCACATATTTCTGCTGGAATCGTCCTCCAAATGGCTTTCGGGTGCACCACGGGCCATTTGGCAGAGATCCGTTCGTGAAAATAGCTAAACATGAGACAATCATTCTGGATCTCAGCTAGGACTAATTTCTCCTGGCATCGTCCTCCAAATGCCGTTCGGATGCAGTGCTGGGAAGTTGGCAGCGAACCCTTCTTGAACGTTGCTAAACATGAGCTCTTCAGTCCAGATCACTGCTTGGCAGGAATGTCTCATGGAATCGTCCTCCAAATGTCGTTACGATGCACTGCTTACCATTTCCAGAGATCCAGCCAGGACAATTCCTAAAAACGAACTATTCAGTCCAGGTCACAGCTAGACACGAATATGCCCTGGCATCGTCCTCCAAGAGCCAGTCGGATACGCTGCTGGGCATTGGGCAGCTATCCAGTCCTGAAAAATATTATTCACCTAGAAAAGCATTCCATGTCCCTGCTAGGGACGACTTTGTCCTAGAATCGACCTCCAAGTGCAAATCGGAGGCATTGCTGGTATTTGGCAGAGAGCCTTCCTGAAAATTGCTAAACATGAGACATTCACTTCACATCACTGCTAGCCACCAATTTCTCCTGGAATCATTCTCCAAATGCCTTTCGGATGCACTGCTTGCCATTTGGCAGAGCAGGAAAGAATTTTGCTTGCTTAATCTAGTTCGAGGACCGACCACTCCTAAATAATCAGGATAGTAGCCCAATGGCGCGAATATGAAGAGTCCCTGACAATTTGTCACAAGCACGGGTCACTAAGGATTTTCTCTTTCTTTGTAAGTTCCACGGAACCGATCTTTCCCTAATGCTCAGGACCTCTTTTAAACTGTTTTAAAATGAAAAGGCTCCGAGAAACGAGTCACCCGCAGGGATCACTAACGAGTTTTGTTTTGTTTGTAACGTTCATGATGCCCTCTCTTCCAAATGACCAAGAGAAACCTAGTGGCTTTTAGATGACGAGTCCGGGACAAAGTTTGTCTCAAGTGCTGTTCATTAATGACTTTCTCTCTAGTTCTCATTTTCCCTAACCGCTCTACTGCAAATGACAGTAAGGACAGACTCCTAAATGCTTTAAAAAAGGAGGCTTTCAGAAGTATTTGCCAAACCCCTAGTGGTCAAGAATGAGTTTAACCTTTCTTTAGGACAGGATCCTAAAAGCTGTAATGTGAAGATTCCGCGACAAATTTATCCCCCGCTAAGGTGAGCGAAGCGTTTTGCTTTGTTATTCATCTGCACGGAGCGAGCCTTCCAAATGAGGCCAGACTCCAAACTGTCTTAAGTTGAAGATTCCATAAGAAATGGCTCACAAGCACCGATCAGTAATGAGTTTCGCTTTCTTTTCAATGTCACCATGCGCTCCCTTCCAGATGATCTGGATAGACTCATAATGGCTTGAAGACTTGGATTCCGTGAGAAATTTCACAAAGCACTGATCACTACTGACTTTCTCTTGGTTTATCACTTTCACTGACCGATAAAGCCCATCTCTTCAGGACCCTCTCGTAACGCCTTTTAAATGAAGAGTCACAGATAACTTTTCCTCCAGCAATGATAAGTAATCAGGTTCTCTTTCTTTGCAGCTTTCTATGCCGAAGAATCAGGAGAGTAGTATGATGGCTTTAAGATGAAGGCTGCATGAAACATTTGAGGATGAGAAAAGAGTTTTGCCTTCTTTGTAATTCTCACCAGCCGATCTCTTCTTAACGATGAGGACAGACTCTCAAGGGCTGTAAGATGACGATTAAATGAGAAATTTGTCATAAGCATTCATTAATACTTCCTTTCCCTTTGTTTCTAATTTTCTCCAACCAATCGAGCCCACAAGCTCAGGACAGGATCCGGACAGCTTGAAAATGAAGATTCCATGAGAATTTTGTGCCCAGCCTTGATTAGGGCTGAGTTTTCCTTTCTTTGTACTTTTTACGAGCCCACGTCTTCTAATGGCACAAGACAGTTGGAGTTAAGCTGTGGGTAGGACGCCACGTCCTCAGGGTTATGGCTAGGCCACTTACAAGTGTGGTTCCTGTGTGCAGGCCACATGCAGGTAGAGTTAGGGAAGGGCAGAGCTCCCAGCCCTAGGTTAGCGTTCTCAGCGCTAGGGTTAGGGTTCATACGGGTAGGAATCCCGATCCTAGTGTTTCCTCGACCACAGGAAACGTAAGCCTCCGTGCAAGTGGCCTTCCCGTGGGAACCCTAATCCTAGGGTTCGGGCCTTACCCATAGACACCCTAAGGCAAGGATCCCCATCTGTAGGACCTCTATGCCTAAAGTGAGCTGGCCTAACCATTGGAACCCTTACTTAAACTGGCCTATGCCTAGAACCCTAACCCTAACGCCAAGTGGCCTACCCGTAAGCATCCTAATGCTAGGGCGGGAA
Source organism: Eretmochelys imbricata (assembly GCF_965152235.1). Taxonomy (NCBI): domain Eukaryota; kingdom Metazoa; phylum Chordata; order Testudines; family Cheloniidae; genus Eretmochelys; species Eretmochelys imbricata. The sequence goes on from NC_135574.1 coordinate 184,661,052, forward strand.
TCCCTTCCCACAGCAAGCCTATTTCAGCGTGGCTAACCCATAGGAACCATAACCCAACTCCCCTTGGTCTAGCAATGGGAACCCTACCCCTTAGTCCAAAGGGCCTAGCTCGGGAAACCCTGACGCTGACGCCAAGGGGGCTAAGGAGCCCTAACGCCTATCCCTAACTCCAACTGACCTACTCAGAGGAACTTTAACCCAATTGGCGGGGAGCCCTACCTTTTGCAAGCCTAACTCTCCCCAAAATTAGCAAATTTCTCCTGCAATCATCCTCCAAATGTAATTCCGATGCACTGCTGGCCATTTGGGAGAGATCCCTTCTTGAAAAATGCTCTCCAGGAGACATTAGTTCCAGGTAACAGCAAGGCACGAATGTCTCCAGGGATCGTTCTCTAAATGCTATCACGATGCACCGCTGGTGATTTGGCAGAGATCCGTTCATGACAAGTCCTAGGCTTGAGACATTCACTCCAGATCACAGCTAGCTACTCATTGCTCCTCAAATCATCTTTCAAAATGCATTCGGATGAAAGCCTGGCATTACCGTTAACGAAAAATGCTGTTCATTTGACATTCCTTCCAGGTTACTGCTAGGGACGAAATTCTCGGGAATCTTCCTCAAGAAGTCAGAGGGATGCACTGCCGGCTACCTGGCAGAGAGCCCTTTCAGAAAATTGCTACAAATGAAAAATGCATTCCAGATCACAGCTAGGTGCAAATTTCTCCCGCAATCATCCTCCAAATGTCATTCATTCGGAGGCTCTGCTGGTCATTTGGCAGAGATCCGTTTGTGAAAATAGCTCAAGATGAAACATTCCAGATCAAAGCTTGGCACCAATGTCTCCAGGAATCGTCCCCCGAATGTCATTCGGAAGCCCTGCAGGTCATTTGGCAGCGATCCGTTGGTGAAAATATCATGTAGAAAAGCATTCCATGTCCCTGCTAGGGATGACTTTGCCCAAGGCAACTCGGACGCCTTGCTGCGCATTTGGGAGAGATCCATTCATGACAATTGCTAAACGTGAGCCATGAACTCCAGATCCCTACTTGGCACATATTTCTGCTGGAATCGTCCTCCAAATGGCTTTCGGGTGCACCACGGGCCATTTGGCAGAGATCCGTTCGTGAAAATAGCTAAACATGAGACAATCATTCTGGATCTCAGCTAGGACTAATTTCTCCTGGCATCGTCCTCCAAATGCCGTTCGGATGCAGTGCTGGGAAGTTGGCAGCGAACCCTTCTTGAACGTTGCTAAACATGAGCTCTTCAGTCCAGATCACTGCTTGGCAGGAATGTCTCATGGAATCGTCCTCCAAATGTCGTTACGATGCACTGCTTACCATTTCCAGAGATCCAGCCAGGACAATTCCTAAAAACGAACTATTCAGTCCAGGTCACAGCTAGACACGAATATGCCCTGGCATCGTCCTCCAAGAGCCAGTCGGATACGCTGCTGGGCATTGGGCAGCTATCCAGTCCTGAAAAATATTATTCACCTAGAAAAGCATTCCATGTCCCTGCTAGGGACGACTTTGTCCTAGAATCGACCTCCAAGTGCAAATCGGAGGCATTGCTGGTATTTGGCAGAGACCCTTCCTGAAAATTGCTAAACATGAGACATTCACTTCACATCACTGCTAGCCACCAATTTCTCCTGGAATCATTCTCCAAATGCCTTTCGGATGCACTGCTTGCCATTTGGCAGAGCAGGAAAGAATTTTGCTTGCTTAATCTAGTTCGAGGACCGACCACTCCTAAATAATCAGGATAGTAGCCCAATGGCGCGAATATGAAGAGTCCCTGACAATTTGTCACAAGCACGGGTCACTGAGGATTTTCTCTTTCTTTGTAAGTTCCACGGAACCGATCTTTCCCTAATGCTCAGGACCTCTTTTAAACTGTTTGAAAATGAAAAGGCTCCGAGAAACGAGTCACCCGCAGGGATCACTAACGCGTTTTGTTTTGTTTGTAACGTTCATGATGCCCTCTCTTCCAAATGACCAAGAGAAACCTAGTGGCTTTTAGATGACGAGTCCGGGACAAAGTTTGTCTCAAGTGCTGTTCATTAATGACTTTCTCTCTAGTTCTCATTTTCCCTAACCGCTCTACTGCAAATGACAGTAAGGACAGACTCCTAAATGCTTTAAAAAAGGAGGCTTTCAGAAGTATTTGCCAAACCCCTAGTGGTCAAGAATGAGTTTAACCTTTCTTTAGGACAGGATCCTAAAAGCTGTAATGTGAAGATTCCGCGACAAATTTATCCCCCGCTAAGGTGAGCGAAGCGTTTTGCTTTGTTATTCATCTGCACGGAGCGAGCCTTCCAAATGAGCCCAGACTCCAAACCGTCTTAAGTTGAAGATTCCATAAGAAATGGCTCACAAGCACCGATCAGTAATGAGTTTCGCTTTCTTTTCAATGTCACCATGCGCTCCCTTCCAGATGATCTGGATAGACTCATAATGGCTTGAAGACTTGGATTCCGTGAGAAATTTCACAAAGCACTGATCACTACTGACTTTCTCTTGGTTTATCACTTTCACTGACCGATAAAGCCCATCTCTTCAGGACCCTCTCGTAACGCCTTTTAAATGAAGAGTCACAGATAACTTTTTCTCCAGCAATGATAAGTAATCAGGTTCTCTTTCTTTGCAGCTTTCTATGCCGAAGAATCAGGAGAGTAGTATGATGGCTTTAAGATGAAGGCTGCATGAAACATTTGAGGATGAGAAAAGAGTTTTGCCTTCTTTGTAATTCTCACCAGCCGATCTCTTCTTAACGATGAGGACAGACTCTCAAGGGCTGTAAGATGACGATTAAATGAGAAATTTGTCATAAGCATTCATTAACACTTCCTTTCCCTTTGTTTCTAATTTTCTCCAACCAATCGAGCCCACAAGCTCAGGACAGGATCCGGACAGCTTGAAAATGAAGATTCCATGAGAATTTTGTGCCCAGCCTTGATTAGGGCTGAGTTTTCCTTTCTTTGTACTTTTTACGAGCCCACGTCTTCTAATGGCACAAGACAGTTGGAGTTAAGCTGTGGGTAGGACGCCACGTCCTCAGGGTTATGGCTAGGCCACTTACAAGTGTGGTTCCTGTGTGCAGGCCACATGCAGTTAGAGTTAGGGAAGGGCAGAGCTCCCAGCCCTAGGTTAGCGTTCTCAGCGCTAGGGTTAGGGTTCATACGGGTAGGAATCCCGATCCTAGTGTTTCCTCGACCACAGGAAACGTAAGCCTCCGTGCAAGTGGCCTTCCCGTGGGAACCCTAATCCTAGGGTTCGGGCCTTACCCATAGACACCCTAAGGCAAGGATCCCCATCTGTAGGACCTCTATGCCTAAAGTGAGCTGGCCTAACCATTGGAACCCTTACTTCAACTGGCCTATGCCTAGAACCCTAACCCTAACGCCAAGTGGCCTACCCGTAAGCATCCTAATGCTAGGGCGGGAATCCCTTCCCACAGCAAGCCTATTTCAGCGTGGCTAACCCATAGGAACCATAACCCAACTCCCCTTGGTCTAGCAATGGGAACCCTACCCCTTAGTCCAAAGGGCCTAGCTCGGGAAACCCTGACGCTGACGCCAAGTGGGCTAAGGAGCCCTAACGCCTATCCCTAACTCCAACTGACCTACTCAGAGGAACTTTAACCCAATTGGCGGGGAGCCCTACCTTTTGCAAGCCTAACTCTCCACAAAATTAGCAAATTTCTCCTGCAATCATCCTCCAAATGTAATTCCGATGCACTGCTGGCCATTTGGGAGAGATCCCTTCTTGAAAAATGCTCTCCAGGAGACATTAGTTCCAGGTAACAGCAAGGCACGAATGTCTCCAGGGATCGTTCTCTAAATGCTATCACGATGCACCGCTGGTGATTTGGCAGAGATCCGTTCATGACAAGTCCTAGGCTTGAGACATTCACTCCAGATCACAGCTAGCTACTCATTGCTCCTCAAATCATCTTTCAAAATGCATTCGGATGAAAGCCTGGCATTACCGTTAACGAAAAATGCTGTTCATTTGACATTCCTTCCAGGTTACTGCTAGGGACGAAATTCTCGGGAATCTTCCTCAAGAAGTCAGAGGGATGCACTGCCGGCTACCTGGCAGAGAGCCCTTTCAGAAAATTGCTACAAATGAAAAATGCATTCCAGATCACAGCTAGGTGCAAATTTCTCCCGCAATCATCCTCCAAATGTCATTCATTCGGAGGCTCTGCTGGTCATTTGGCAGAGATCCGTTTGTGAAAATAGCTCAAGATGAAACATTCCAGATCAAAGCTTGGCACCAATGTCTCCAGGAATCGTCCCCCGAATGTCATTCGGAAGCCCTGCAGGTCATTTGGCAGCGATCCGTTGGTGAAAATATCATGTAGAAAAGCATTCCATGTCCCTGCTAGGGATGACTTTGCCCAAGGCAACTCGGACGCCTTGCTGCGCATTTGGGAGAGATCCATTCATGACAATTGCTAAACGTGAGCCATGAACTCCAGATCCCTACTTGGCACATATTTCTGCTGGAATCGTCCTCCAAATGGCTTTCGGGTGCACCACGGGCCATTTGGCAGAGATCCGTTCATGAAAATAGCTAAACATGAGACAATCATTCTGGATCTCAGCTAGGACTAATTTCTCCTGGCATCGTCCTCCAAATGCCGTTCGGATGCAGTGCTGGGAAGTTGGCAGCGAACCCTTCTTGAACGTTGCTAAACATGAGCTCTTCAGTCCAGATCACTGCTTGGCAGGAATGTCTCATGGAATCGTCCTCCAAATGTCGTTACGATGCACTGCTTACCATTTCCAGAGATCCAGCCAGGACAATTCCTAAAAACGAACTATTCAGTCCAGGTCACAGCTAGACACGAATATGCCCTGGCATCGTCCTCCAAGAGCCAGTCGGATACGCTGCTGGGCATTGGGCAGCTATCCAGTCCTGAAAAATATTATTCACCTAGAAAAGCATTCCATGTCCCTGCTAGGGACGACTTTGTCCTAGAATCGACCTCCAAGTGCAAATCGGAGGCATTGCTGGTATTTGGCAGAGAGCCTTCCTGAAAATTGCTAAACATGAGACATTCACTTCACATCACTGCTAGCCACCAATTTCTCCTGGAATCATTCTCCAAATGCCTTTCGGATGCACTGCTTGCCATTTGGCAGAGCAGGAAAGAATTTTGCTTGCTTAATCTAGTTCGAGGACCGACCACTCCTAAATAATCAGGATAGTAGCCCAATGGCGCGAATATGAAGAGTCCCTGACAATTTGTCACAAGCACGGGTCACTAAGGATTTTCTCTTTCTTTGTAAGTTCCACGGAACCGATCTTTCCCTAATGCTCAGGACCTCTTTTAAACTGTTTGAAAATGAAAAGGCTCCGAGAAACGAGTCACCCGCAGGGATCACTAACGAGTTTTGTTTTGTTTGTAACGTTCATGATGCCCTCTCTTCCAAATGACCAAGAGAAACCTAGTGGCTTTTAGATGACGAGTCCGGGACAAAGTTTGTCTCAAGTGCTGTTCATTAATGACTTTCTCTCTAGTTCTCATTTTCCCTAACCGCTCTACTGCAAATGACAGTAAGGACAGACTCCTAAATGCTTTAAAAAAGGAGGCTTTCAGAAGTATTTGCCAAACCCCTAGTGGTCAAGAATGAGTTTAACCTTTCTTTAGGACAGGATCCTAAAAGCTGTAATGTGAAGATTCCGCGACAAATTGATCCCCCGCTAAGGTGAGCGAAGCGTTTTGCTTTGTTATTCATCTGCACGGAGCGAGCCTTCCAAATGAGGCCAGACTCCAAACTGTCTAAAGTTGAAGATTCCATAAGAAATGGCTCACAAGCACCGATCAGTAATGAGTTTCGCTTTCTTTTCAATGTCACCATGCGCTCCCTTCCAGATGATCTGGATAGACTCATAATGGCTTGAAGACTTGGATTCCGTGAGAAATTTCACAAAGCACTGATCACTACTGACTTTGTCTTGGTTTATCACTTTCACTGACCGATAAAGCCCATCTCTTCAGGACCCTCTCGTAACGCCTTTTAAATGAAGAGTCCCAGATAACTTTTCCTCCAGCAATGATAAGTAATCAGGTTCTCTTTCTTTGCAGCTTTCTATGCCGAAGAATCAGGAGAGTAGTATGATGGCTTTAAGATGAAGGCTGCATGAAACATTTGAGGATGAGAAAAGAGTTTTGCCTTCTTTGTAATTCTCACCAGCCGATCTCTTCTTAACGATGAGGACAGACTCTCAAGGGCTGTAAGATGACGATTAAATGAGAAATTTGTCATAAGCATTCATTAATACTTCCTTTCCCTTTGTTTCTAATTTTCTCCAACCAATCGAGCCCACAAGCTCAGGACAGGATCCGGACAGCTTGAAAATGAAGATTCCATGAGAATTTTGTGCCCAGCCTTGATTAGGGCTGAGTTTTCCTTTCTTTGTACTTTTTACGAGCCCACGTCTTCTAATGGCACAAGACAGTTGGAGTTAAGCTGTGGGTAGGACGCCACGTCCTCAGGGTTATGGCTAGGCCACTTACAAGTGTGGTTCCTGTGTGCAGGCCACATGCAGTTAGAGTTAGGGAAGGGCAGAGCTCCCAGCCCTAGGTTAGCGTTCTCAGCGCTAGGGTTAGGGTTCATACGGGTAGGAATCCCGATCCTAGTGTTTCCTCGACCACAGGAAACGTAAGCCTCCGTGCAAGTGGCCTTCCCGTGGGAACCCTAATCCTAGGGTTCGGGCCTTACCCATAGACACCCTAAGGCAAGGATCCCCATCTGTAGGACCTCTATGCCTAAAGTGAGCTGGCCTAACCATTGGAACCCTTACTTCAACTGGCCTATGCCTAGAACCCTAACCCTAACGCCAAGTGGCCTACCCGTAAGCATCCTAATGCTAGGGCGGGAATCCCTTCCCACAGCAAGCCTATTTCAGCGTGGCTAACCCATAGGAACCATAACCCAACTCCCCTTGGTCTAGCAATGGGAACCCTACCCCTTAGTCCAAAGGGCCTAGCTCGGGAAACCCTGACGCTGACGCCAAGTGGGCTAAGGAGCCCTAACGCCTATCCCTAACTCCAACTGACCTACTCAGAGGAACTTTAACCCAATTGGCGGGGAGCCCTACCTTTTGCAAGCCTAACTCTCCCCAAAATTAGCAAATTTCTCCTGCAATCATCCTCCAAATGTAATTCCGATGCACTGCTGGCCATTTGGGAGAGATCCCTTCTTGAAAAATGCTCTCCAGGAGACATTAGTTCCAGGTAACAGCAAGGCACGAATGTCTCCAGGGATCGTTCTCTAAATGCTATCACGATGCACCGCTGGTGATTTGGCAGAGATCCGTTCATGACAAGTCCTAGGCTTGAGACATTCACTCCAGATCACAGCTAGCTACTCATTGCTCCTCAAATCATCTTTCAAAATGCATTCGGATGAAAGCCTGGCATTACCGTTAACGAAAAATGCTGTTCATTTGACATTCCTTCCAGGTTACTGCTAGGGACGAAATTCTCGGGAATCTTCCTCAAGAAGTCAGAGGGATGCACTGCCGGCTACCTGGCAGAGAGCCCTTTCAGAAAATTGCTACAAATGAAAAATGCATTCCAGATCACAGCTAGGTGCAAATTTCTCCCGCAATCATCCTCCAAATGTCATTCATTCGGAGGCTCTGCTGGTCATTTGGCAGAGATCCGTTCGTGAAAATAGCTCAAGATGAAACATTCCAGATCAAAGCTTGGCACCAATGTCTCCAGGAATCGTCCCCCGAATGTCATTCGGAAGCCCTGCAGGTCATTTGGCAGCGATCCGTTGGTGAAAATATCATGTAGAAAAGCATTCCATGTCCCTGCTAGGGATGACTTTGCCCAAGGCAACTCGGACGCCTTGCTGCGCATTTGGGAGAGATCCATTCATGACAATTGCTAAACGTGAGCCATGAACTCCAGATCCCTACTTGGCACATATTTCTGCTGGAATCGTCCTCCAAATGGCTTTCGGGTGCACCACGGGCCATTTGGCAGAGATCCGTTCGTGAAAATAGCTAAACATGAGACAATCATTCTGGATCTCAGCTAGGACTAATTTCTCCTGGCATCGTCCTCCAAATGCCGTTCGGATGCAGTGCTGGGAAGTTGGCAGCGAACCCTTCTTGAACGTTGCTAAACATGAGCTCTTCAGTCCAGATCACTGCTTGGCAGGAATGTCTCATGGAATCGTCCTCCAAATGTCGTTACGATGCACTGCTTACCATTTCCAGAGATCCAGCCAGGACAATTCCTAAAAACGAACTATTCAGTCCAGGTCACAGCTAGACACGAATATGCCCTGGCATCGTCCTCCAAGAGCCAGTCAGATACGCTGCTGGGCATTGGGCAGCTATCCATTCCTGAAAAATATTATTCACCTAGAAAAGCATTCCATGTCCCTGCTAGGGACGACTTTGTCCTAGAATCGACCTCCAAGTGCAAATCGGAGGCATTGCTGGTATTTGGCAGAGAGCCTTCCTGAAAATTGCTAAACATGAGACATTCACTTCACATCACTGCTAGCCACCAATTTCTCCTGGAATCATTCTCCAAATGCCTTTCGGATGCACTGCTTGCCATTTGGCAGAGCAGGAAAGAATTTTGCTTGCTTAATCTAGTTCGAGGACCGACCACTCCTAAATAATCAGGATAGTAGCCCAATGGCGCGAATATGAAGAGTCCCTGACAATTTGTCACAAGCACGGGTCACTAAGGATTTTCTCTTTCTTTGTAAGTTCCACGGAACCGATCTTTCCCTAATGCTCAGGACCTCTTTTAAACTGTTTGAAAATGAAAAGGCTCCGAGAAACGAGTCACCTGCAGGGATCACTAACGAGTTTTGTTTTGTTTGTAACGTTCATGATGCCCTCTCTTCCAAATGACCAAGAGAAACCTAGTGGCTTTTAGATGACGAGTCCGGGACAAAGTTTGTCTCAAGTGCTGTTCATTAATGACTTTCTCTCTAGTTCTCATTTTCCCTAACCGCTCTACTGCAAATGACAGTAAGGACAGACTCCTAAATGCTTTAAAAAAGGAGGCTTTCAGAAGTATTTGCCAAACCCCTAGTGGTCAAGAATGAGTTTAACCTTTCTTTAGGACAGGATCCTAAAAGCTGTAATGTGAAGATTCCGTGACAAATTTATCCCCCGCTAAGGTGAGCGAAGCGTTTTGCTTTGTTATTCATCTGCACGGAGCGAGCCTTCCAAATGAGGCCAGACTCCAAACTGTCTTAAGTTGAAGATTCCATAAGAAATGGCTCACAAGCACCGATCAGTAATGAGTTTCGCTTTCTTTTCAATGTCACCATGCGCTCCCTTCCAGATGATCTGGATAGACTCATAATGGCTTGAAGACTTGGATTCCGTGAGAAATTTCACAAAGCACTGATCACTACTGACTTTCTCTTGGTTTATCACTTTCACTGACCGATAAAGCCCATCTCTTCAGGACCCTCTCGTAACGCCTTTTAAATGAAGAGTCACAGATAACTTTTCCTCCAGCAATGATAAGTAATCAGGTTCTCTTTCTTTGCAGCTTTCTATGCCGAAGAATCAGGAGAGTAGTATGATGGCTTTAAGATGAAGGCTGCATGAAACATTTGAGGATGAGAAAAGAGTTTTGCCTTCTTTGTAATTCTCACCAGCCGATCTCTTCTTAACGATGAGGACAGACTCTCAAGGGCTGTAAGATGACGATTAAATGAGAAATTTGTCATAAGCATTCATTAACACTTCCTTTCCCTTTGTTTCTAATTTTCTCCAACCAATCGAGCCCACAAGCTCAGGACAGGATCCGGACAGCTTGAAAATGAAGATTCCATGAGAATTTTGTGCCCAGCCTTGATTAGGGCTGAGTTTTCCTTTCTTTGTACTTTTTACGAGCCCACGTCTTCTAATGGCACAAGACAGTTGGAGTTAAGCTGTGGGTAGGACGCCACGTCCTCAGGGTTATGGCTAGGCCACTTACAAGTGTGGTTCCTGTGTGCAGGCCACATGCAGTTAGAGTTAGGGAAGGGCAGAGCTCCCAGCCCTAGGTTAGCGTTCTCAGCGCTAGGGTTAGGGTTCATACGGGTAGGAATCCCGATCCTAGTGTTTCCTCGACCACAGGAAACGTAAGCCTCCGTGCAAGTGGCCTTCCCGTGGGAACCCTAATCCTAGGGTTCGGGCCTTACCCATAGACACCCTAAGGCAAGGATCCCCATCTGTAGGACCTCTATGCCTAAAGTGAGCTGGCCTAACCATTGGAACCCTTACTTCAACTGGCCTATGCCTAGAACCCTAACCCTAACGCCAAGTGGCCTACCCGTAGGCATCCTAATGCTAGGGCGGGAATCCCTTCCCACAGCAAGCCTATTTCAGCGTGGCTAACCCATAGGAACCATAACCCAACTCCCCTTGGTCTAGCAATGGGAACCCTACCCCTTAGTCCAAAGGGCCTAGCTCGGGAAACCCTGACGCTGACGCCAAGTGGGCTAAGGAGCCCTAACGCCTATCCCTAACTCCAACTGACCTACTCAGAGGAACTTTAACCCAATTGGCGGGGAGCCCTACCTTTTGCAAGCCTAACTCTCCCCAAAATTAGCAAATTTCTCCTGCAATCATCCTCCAAATGTAATTCCGATGCACTGCTGGCCATTTGGGAGAGATCCCTTCTTGAAAAATGCTCTCCAGGAGACATTAGTTCCAGGTAAAAGCAAGGCACGAATGTCTCCAGGGATCGTTCTCTAAATGCTATCACGATGCACCGCTGGTGACTTGGCAGAGATCCGTTCATGACAAGTCCTAGGCTTGAGACATTCACTCCAGATCACAGCTAGCTACTCATTGCTCCTCAAATCATCTTTCAAAATGCATTCAGATGAAAGCCTGGCATTACCGTTAACGAAAAATGCTGTTCATTTGACATTCCTTCCAGGTTACTGCTAGGGACGAAATTCTCGGGAATCTTCCTCAAGAAGTCAGAGGGATGCACTGCCAGCTACCTGGCAGAGAGCCCTTTCAGAAAATTGCTACAAATGAAAAATGCATTCCAGATCACAGCTAGGAGCAAATTTCTCCCGCAATCATCCTCCAAATGTCATTCATTCGGAGGCTCTGCTGGTCATTTGGCAGAGATCCGTTTGTGAAAATAGCTCAAGATGAAACATTCCAGATCAAAGCTTGGCACCAATGTCTCCAGGAATCGTCCCCCGAATGTCATTCGGAAGCCCTGCAGGTCATTTGGCAGCGATCCGTTGGTGAAAATATCATGTAGAAAAGCATTCCATGTCCCTGCTAGGGATGACTTTGCCCAAGGCAACTCGGACGCCTTGCTGCGCATTTGGGAGAGATCCATTCATGACAATTGCTAAACGTGAGCCATGAACTCCAGATCCCTACTTGGCACATATTTCTGCTGGAATCGTCCTCCAAATGGCTTTCGGGTGCACCACGGGCCATTTGGCAGAGATCCGTTCGTGAAAATAGCTAAACATGAGACAATCATTCTGGATCTCAGCTAGGACTAATTTCTCCTGGCATCGTCCTCCAAATGCCGTTCGGATGCAGTGCTGGGAAGTTGGCAGCGAACCCTTCTTGAACGTTGCTAAACATGAGCTCTTCAGTCCAGATCACTGCTTGGCAGGAATGTCTCATGGAATCGTCCTCCAAATGTCGTTACGATGCACTGCTTACCATTTCCAGAGATCCAGCCAGGACAATTCCTAAAAACGAACTATTCAGTCCAGGTCACAGCTAGACACGAATATGCCCTGGCATCGTCCTCCAAGAGCCAGTCGGATACGCTGCTGGGCATTGGGCAGCTATCCAGTCCTGAAAAATATTATTCACCTAGAAAAGCATTCCATGTCCCTGCTAGGGACGACTTTGTCCTAGAATCGACCTCCAAGTGCAAATCGGAGGCATTGCTGGTATTTGGCAGAGAGCCTTCCTGAAAATTGCTAAACATGAGACATTCACTTCACATCACTGCTAGCCACCAATTTCTCCTGGAATCATTCTCCAAATGCCTTTCGGATGCACTGCTTGCCATTTGGCAGAGCAGGAAAGAATTTTGCTTGCTTAATCTAGTTCGAGGACCGACCACTCCTAAATAATCAGGATAGTAGCCCAATGGCGCGAATATGAAGAGTCCCTGACAATTTGTCACAAGCACGGGTCACTAAGGATTTTCTCTTTCTTTGTAAGTTCCACGGAACCGATCTTTCCCTAATGCTCAGGACCTCTTTTAAACTGTTTGAAAATGAAAAGGCTCCGAGAAACGAGTCACCCGCAGGGATCACTAACGAGTTTTGTTTTGTTTGTAACGTTCATGATGCCCTCTCTTCCAAATGACCAAGAGAAACCTAGTGGCTTTTAGATGACGAGTCCGGGACAAAGTTTGTCTCAAGTGCTGTTCATTAATGACTTTCTCTCTAGTTCTCATTTTCCCTAACCGCTCTACTGCAAATGACAGTAAGGACAGACTCCTAAATGCTTTAAAAAAGGAGGCTTTCAGAAGTATTTGCCAAACCCCTAGTGGTCAAGAATGAGTTTAACCTTTCTTTAGGACAGGATCCTAAAAGCTGTAATGTGAAGATTCCGCGACAAATTTATCCCCCGCTAAGGTGAGCGAAGCGTTTTGCTTTGTTATTCATCTGCACGGAGCGAGCCTTCCAAATGAGGCCAGACTCCAAACTGTCTTAAGTTGAAGATTCCATAAGAAATGGCTCACAAGCACCGATCAGTAATGAGTTTCGCTTTCTTTTCAATGTCACCATGCGCTCCCTTCCAGATGATCTGGATAGACTCATAATGGCTTGAAGACTTGGATTCCGTGAGAAATTTCACAAAGCACTGATCACTACTGACTTTCTCTTGGTTTATCACTTTCACTGACCGATAAAGCCCATCTCTTCAGGACCCTCTCGTAACGCCTTTTAAATGAAGAGTCACAGATAACTTTTCCTCCAGCAATGATAAGTAATCAGGTTCTCTTTCTTTGCAGCTTTCTATGCCGAAGAATCAGGAGAGTAGTATGATGGCTTTAAGATGAAGGCTGCATGAAACATTTGAGGATGAGAAAAGAGTTTTGCCTTCTTTGTAATTCTCACCAGCCGATCTCTTCTTAACGATGAGGACAGACTCTCAAGGGCTGTAAGATGACGATTAAATGAGAAATTTGTCATAAGCATTCATTAATACTTCCTTTCCCTTTGTTTCTAATTTTCTCCAACCAATCGAGCCCACAAGCTCAGGACAGGATCCGGACAGCTTGAAAATGAAGATTCCATGAGAATTTTGTGCCCAGCCTTGATTAGGGCTGAGTTTTCCTTTCTTTGTACTTTTTACGAGCCCACGTCTTCTAATGGCACAAGACAGTTGGAGTTAAGCTGTGGGTAGGACGCCACGTCCTCAGGGTTATGGCTAGGCCACTTACAAGTGTGGTTCCTGTGTGCAGGCCACATGCAGGTAGAGTTAGGGAAGGGCAGAGCTCCCAGCCCTAGGTTAGCGTTCTCAGCGCTAGGGTTAGGGTTCATACGGGTAGGAATCCCGATCCTAGTGTTTCCTCGACCACAGGAAACGTAAGCCTCCGTGCAAGTGGCCTTCCCGTGGGAACCCTAATCCTAGGGTTCGGGCCTTACCCATAGACACCCTAAGGCAAGGATCCCCATCTGTAGGACCTCTATGCCTAAAGTGAGCTGGCCTAACCATTGGAACCCTTACTTAAACTGGCCTATGCCTAGAACCCTAACCCTAACGCCAAGTGGCCTACCCGTAAGCATCCTAATGCTAGGGCGGGAATCCCTTCCCACAGCAAGCCTATTTCAGCGTGGCTAACCCATAGGAACCATAACCCAACTCCCCTTGGTCTAGCAATGGGAACCCTACCCCTTAGTCCAAAGGGCCTAGCTCGGGAAACCCTGACGCTGACGCCAAGTGGGCTAAGGAGCCCTAACGCCTATCCCTAACTCCAACTGACCTACTCAGAGGAACTTTAACCCAATTGGCGGGGAGCCCTACCTTTTGCAAGCCTAACTCTCCCCAAAATTAGCAAATTTCTCCTGCAATCATCCTCCAAATGTAATTCCGATGCACTGCTGGCCATTTGGGAGAGATCCCTTCTTGAAAAATGCTCTCCAGGAGACATTAGTTCCAGGTAACAGCAAGGCACGAATGTCTCCAGGGATCGTTCTCTAAATGCTATCACGATGCACCGCTGGTGATTTGGCAGAGATCCGTTCATGACAAGTCCTAGGCTTGAGACATTCACTCCAGATCACAGCTAGCTACTCATTGCTCCTCAAATCATCTTTCAAAATGCATTCGGATGAAAGCCTGGCATTACCGTTAACGAAAAATGCTGTTCATTTGACATTCCTTCCAGGTTACTGCTAGGGACGAAATTCTCGGGAATCTTCCTCAAGAAGTCAGAGGGATGCACTGCCGGCTACCTGGCAGAGAGCCCTTTCAGAAAATTGCTACAAATGAAAAATGCATTCCAGATCACAGCTAGGTGCAAATTTCTCCCGCAATCATCCTCCAAATGTCATTCATTCGGAGGCTCTGCTGGTCATTTGGCAGAGATCCGTTTGTGAAAATAGCTCAAGATGAAACATTCCAGATCAAAGCTTGGCACCAATGTCTCCAGGAATCGTCCCCCGAATGTCATTCGGAAGCCCTGCAGGTCATTTGGCAGCGATCCGTTGGTGAAAATATCATGTAGAAAAGCATTCCATGTCCCTGCTAGGGATGACTTTGCCCAAGGCAACTCGGACGCCTTGCTGCGCATTTGGGAGAGATCCATTCATGACAATTGCTAAACGTGAGCCATGAACTCCAGATCCCTACTTGGCACATATTTCTGCTGGAATCGTCCTCCAAATGGCTTTCGGGTGCACCACGGGCCATTTGGCAGAGATCCGTTCGTGAAAATAGCTAAACATGAGACAATCATTCTGGATCTCAGCTAGGACTAATTTCTCCTGGCATCGTCCTCCAAATGCCGTTCGGATGCAGTGCTGGGAAGTTGGCAGCGAACCCTTCTTGAACGTTGCTAAACATGAGCTCTTCAGTCCAGATCACTGCTTGGCAGGAATGTCTCATGGAATCGTCCTCCAAATGTCGTTACGATGCACTGCTTACCATTTCCAGAGATCCAGCCAGGACAATTCCTAAAAACGAACTATTCAGTCCAGGTCACAGCTAGACACGAATATGCCCTGGCATCGTCCTCCAAGAGCCAGTCGGATACGCTGCTGGGCATTGGGCAGCTATCCAGTCCTGAAAAATATTATTCACCTAGAAAAGCATTCCATGTCCCTGCTAGGGACGACTTTGTCCTAGAATCGACCTCCAAGTGCAAATCGGAGGCATTGCTGGTATTTGGCAGAGACCCTTCCTGAAAATTGCTAAACATGAGACATTCACTTCACATCACTGCTAGCCACCAATTTCTCCTGGAATCATTCTCCAAATGCCTTTCGGATGCACTGCTTGCCATTTGGCAGAGCAGGAAAGAATTTTGCTTGCTTAATCTAGTTCGAGGACCGACCACTCCTAAATAATCAGGATAGTAGCCCAATGGCGCGAATATGAAGAGTCCCTGACAATTTGTCACAAGCACGGGTCACTGAGGATTTTCTCTTTCTTTGTAAGTTCCACGGAACCGATCTTTCCCTAATGCTCAGGACCTCTTTTAAACTGTTTGAAAATGAAAAGGCTCCGAGAAACGAGTCACCCGCAGGGATCACTAACGCGTTTTGTTTTGTTTGTAACGTTCATGATGCCCTCTCTTCCAAATGACCAAGAGAAACCTAGTGGCTTTTAGATGACGAGTCCGGGACAAAGTTTGTCTCAAGTGCTGTTCATTAATGACTTTCTCTCTAGTTCTCATTTTCCCTAACCGCTCTACTGCAAATGACAGTAAGGACAGACTCCTAAATGCTTTAAAAAAGGAGGCTTTCAGAAGTATTTGCCAAACCCCTAGTGGTCAAGAATGAGTTTAACCTTTCTTTAGGACAGGATCCTAAAAGCTGTAATGTGAAGATTCCGCGACAAATTTATCCCCCGCTAAGGTGAGCGAAGCGTTTTGCTTTGTTATTCATCTGCACGGAGCGAGCCTTCCAAATGAGGCCAGACTCCAAACTGTCTTAAGTTGAAGATTCCATAAGAAATGGCTCACAAGCACCGATCAGTAATGAGTTTCGCTTTCTTTTCAATGTCACCATGCGCTCCCTTCCAGATGATCTGGATAGACTCATAATGGCTTGAAGACTTGGATTCCGTGAGAAATTTCACAAAGCACTGATCACTACTGACTTTCTCTTGGTTTATCACTTTCACTGACCGATAAAGCCCATCTCTTCAGGACCCTCTCGTAACGCCTTTTAAATGAAGAGTCACAGATAACTTTTCCTCCAGCAATGATAAGTAATCAGGTTCTCTTTCTTTGCAGCTTTCTATGCCGAAGAATCAGGAGAGTAGTATGATGGCTTTAAGATGAAGGCTGCATGAAACATTTGAGGATGAGAAAAGAGTTTTGCCTTCTTTGTAATTCTCACCAGCCGATCTCTTCTTAACGATGAGGACAGACTCTCAAGGGCTGTAAGATGACGATTAAATGAGAAATTTGTCATAAGCATTCATTAATACTTCCTTTCCCTTTGTTTCTAATTTTCTCCAACCAATCGAGCCCACAAGCTCAGGACAGGATCCGGACAGCTTGAAAATGAAGATTCCATGAGAATTTTGTGCCCAGCCTTGATTAGGGCTGAGTTTTCCTTTCTTTGTACTTTTTACGAGCCCACGTCTTCTAATGGCACAAGACAGTTGGAGTTAAGCTGTGGGTAGGACGCCACGTCCTCAGGGTTATGGCTAGGCCACTTACAAGTGTGGTTCCTGTGTGCAGGCCACATGCAGGTAGAGTTAGGGAAGGGCAGAGCTCCCAGCCCTAGGTTAGCGTTCTCAGCGCTAGGGTTAGGGTTCATACGGGTAGGAATCCCGATCCTAGTGTTTCCTCGACCACAGGAAACGTAAGCCTCCGTGCAAGTGGCCTTCCCGTGGGAACCCTAATCCTAGGGTTCGGGCCTTACCCATAGACACCCTAAGGCAAGGATCCCCATCTGTAGGACCTCTATGCCTAAAGTGAGCTGGCCTAACCATTGGAACCCTTACTTAAACTGGCCTATGCCTAGAACCCTAACCCTAACGCCAAGTGGCCTACCCGTAAGCATCCTAATGCTAGGGCGGGAATCCCTTCCCACAGCAAGCCTATTTCAGCGTGGCTAACCCATAGGAACCATAACCCAACTCCCCTTGGTCTAGCAATGGGAACCCTACCCCTTAGTCCAAAGGGCCTAGCTCGGGAAACCCTGACGCTGACGCCAAGGGGGCTAAGGAGCCCTAACGCCTATCCCTAACTCCAACTGACCTACTCAGAGGAACTTTAACCCAATTGGCGGGGAGCCCTACCTTTTGCAAGCCTAACTCTCCCCAAAATTAGCAAATTTCTCCTGCAATCATCCTCCAAATGTAATTCCGATGCACTGCTGGCCATTTGGGAGAGATCCCTTCTTGAAAAATGCTCTCCAGGAGACATTAGTTCCAGGTAACAGCAAGGCACGAATGTCTCCAGGGATCGTTCTCTAAATGCTATCACGATGCACCGCTGGTGATTTGGCAGAGATCCGTTCATGACAAGTCCTAGGCTTGAGACATTCACTCCAGATCACAGCTAGCTACTCATTGCTCCTCAAATCATCTTTCAAAATGCATTCGGATGAAAGCCTGGCATTACCGTTAACGAAAAATGCTGTTCATTTGACATTCCTTCCAGGTTACTGCTAGGGACGAAATTCTCGGGAATCTTCCTCAAGAAGTCAGAGGGATGCACTGCCGGCTACCTGGCAGAGAGCCCTTTCAGAAAATTGCTACAAATGAAAAATGCATTCCAGATCACAGCTAGGTGCAAATTTCTCCCGCAATCATCCTCCAAATGTCATTCATTCGGAGGCTCTGCTGGTCATTTGGCAGAGATCCGTTTGTGAAAATAGCTCAAGATGAAACATTCCAGATCAAAGCTTGGCACCAATGTCTCCAGGAATCGTCCCCCGAATGTCATTCGGAAGCCCTGCAGGTCATTTGGCAGCGATCCGTTGGTGAAAATATCATGTAGAAAAGCATTCCATGTCCCTGCTAGGGATGACTTTGCCCAAGGCAACTCGGACGCCTTGCTGCGCATTTGGGAGAGATCCATTCATGACAATTGCTAAACGTGAGCCATGAACTCCAGATCCCTACTTGGCACATATTTCTGCTGGAATCGTCCTCCAAATGGCTTTCGGGTGCACCACGGGCCATTTGGCAGAGATCCGTTCGTGAAAATAGCTAAACATGAGACAATCATTCTGGATCTCAGCTAGGACTAATTTCTCCTGGCATCGTCCTCCAAATGCCGTTCGGATGCAGTGCTGGGAAGTTGGCAGCGAACCCTTCTTGAACGTTGCTAAACATGAGCTCTTCAGTCCAGATCACTGCTTGGCAGGAATGTCTCATGGAATCGTCCTCCAAATGTCGTTACGATGCACTGCTTACCATTTCCAGAGATCCAGCCAGGACAATTCCTAAAAACGAACTATTCAGTCCAGGTCACAGCTAGACACGAATATGCCCTGGCATCGTCCTCCAAGAGCCAGTCGGATACGCTGCTGGGCATTGGGCAGCTATCCAGTCCTGAAAAATATTATTCACCTAGAAAAGCATTCCATGTCCCTGCTAGGGACGACTTTGTCCTAGAATCGACCTCCAAGTGCAAATCGGAGGCATTGCTGGTATTTGGCAGAGACCCTTCCTGAAAATTGCTAAACATGAGACATTCACTTCACATCACTGCTAGCCACCAATTTCTCCTGGAATCATTCTCCAAATGCCTTTCGGATGCACTGCTTGCCATTTGGCAGAGCAGGAAAGAATTTTGCTTGCTTAATCTAGTTCGAGGACCGACCACTCCTAAATAATCAGGATAGTAGCCCAATGGCGCGAATATGAAGAGTCCCTGACAATTTGTCACAAGCACGGGTCACTGAGGATTTTCTCTTTCTTTGTAAGTTCCACGGAACCGATCTTTCCCTAATGCTCAGGACCTCTTTTAAACTGTTTGAAAATGAAAAGGCTCCGAGAAACGAGTCACCCGCAGGGATCACTAACGCGTTTTGTTTTGTTTGTAACGTTCATGATGCCCTCTCTTCCAAATGACCAAGAGAAACCTAGTGGCTTTTAGATGACGAGTCCGGGACAAAGTTTGTCTCAAGTGCTGTTCATTAATGACTTTCTCTCTAGTTCTCATTTTCCCTAACCGCTCTACTGCAAATGACAGTAAGGACAGACTCCTAAATGCTTTAAAAAAGGAGGCTTTCAGAAGTATTTGCCAAACCCCTAGTGGTCAAGAATGAGTTTAACCTTTCTTTAGGACAGGATCCTAAAAGCTGTAATGTGAAGATTCCGCGACAAATTTATCCCCCGCTAAGGTGAGCGAAGCGTTTTGCTTTGTTATTCATCTGCACGGAGCGAGCCTTCCAAATGAGCCCAGACTCCAAACCGTCTTAAGTTGAAGATTCCATAAGAAATGGCTCACAAGCACCGATCAGTAATGAGTTTCGCTTTCTTTTCAATGTCACCATGCGCTCCCTTCCAGATGATCTGGATAGACTCATAATGGCTTGAAGACTTGGATTCCGTGAGAAATTTCACAAAGCACTGATCACTACTGACTTTCTCTTGGTTTATCACTTTCACTGACCGATAAAGCCCATCTCTTCAGGACCCTCTCGTAACGCCTTTTAAATGAAGAGTCACAGATAACTTTTTCTCCAGCAATGATAAGTAATCAGGTTCTCTTTCTTTGCAGCTTTCTATGCCGAAGAATCAGGAGAGTAGTATGATGGCTTTAAGATGAAGGCTGCATGAAACATTTGAGGATGAGAAAAGAGTTTTGCCTTCTTTGTAATTCTCACCAGCCGATCTCTTCTTAACGATGAGGACAGACTCTCAAGGGCTGTAAGATGACGATTAAATGAGAAATTTGTCATAAGCATTCATTAACACTTCCTTTCCCTTTGTTTCTAATTTTCTCCAACCAATCGAGCCCACAAGCTCAGGACAGGATCCGGACAGCTTGAAAATGAAGATTCCATGAGAATTTTGTGCCCAGCCTTGATTAGGGCTGAGTTTTCCTTTCTTTGTACTTTTTACGAGCCCACGTCTTCTAATGGCACAAGACAGTTGGAGTTAAGCTGTGGGTAGGACGCCACGTCCTCAGGGTTATGGCTAGGCCACTTACAAGTGTGGTTCCTGTGTGCAGGCCACATGCAGTTAGAGTTAGGGAAGGGCAGAGCTCCCAGCCCTAGGTTAGCGTTCTCAGCGCTAGGGTTAGGGTTCATACGGGTAGGAATCCCGATCCTAGTGTTTCCTCGACCACAGGAAACGTAAGCCTCCGTGCAAGTGGCCTTCCCGTGGGAACCCTAATCCTAGGGTTCGGGCCTTACCCATAGACACCCTAAGGCAAGGATCCCCATCTGTAGGACCTCTATGCCTAAAGTGAGCTGGCCTAACCATTGGAACCCTTACTTCAACTGGCCTATGCCTAGAACCCTAACCCTAACGCCAAGTGGCCTACCCGTAAGCATCCTAATGCTAGGGCGGGAATCCCTTCCCACAGCAAGCCTATTTCAGCGTGGCTAACCCATAGGAACCATAACCCAACTCCCCTTGGTCTAGCAATGGGAACCCTACCCCTTAGTCCAAAGGGCCTAGCTCGGGAAACCCTGACGCTGACGCCAAGTGGGCTAAGGAGCCCTAACGCCTATCCCTAACTCCAACTGACCTACTCAGAGGAACTTTAACCCAATTGGCGGGGAGCCCTACCTTTTGCAAGCCTAACTCTCCACAAAATTAGCAAATTTCTCCTGCAATCATCCTCCAAATGTAATTCCGATGCACTGCTGGCCATTTGGGAGAGATCCCTTCTTGAAAAATGCTCTCCAGGAGACATTAGTTCCAGGTAACAGCAAGGCACGAATGTCTCCAGGGATCGTTCTCTAAATGCTATCACGATGCACCGCTGGTGATTTGGCAGAGATCCGTTCATGAGAAGTCCTAGGCTTGAGACATTCACTCCAGATCACAGCTAGCTACTCATTGCTCCTCAAATCATCTTTCAAAATGCATTCGGATGAAAGCCTGGCATTACCGTTAACGAAAAATGCTGTTCATTTGACATTCCTTCCAGGTTACTGCTAGGGACGAAATTCTCGGGAATCTTCCTCAAGAAGTCAGAGGGATGCACTGCCGGCTACCTGGCAGAGAGCCCTTTCAGAAAATTGCTACAAATGAAAAATGCATTCCAGATCACAGCTAGGTGCAAATTTCTCCCGCAATCATCCTCCAAATGTCATTCATTCGGAGGCTCTGCTGGTCATTTGGCAGAGATCCGTTTGTGAAAATAGCTCAAGATGAAACATTCCAGATCAAAGCTTGGCACCAATGTCTCCAGGAATCGTCCCCCGAATGTCATTCGGAAGCCCTGCAGGTCATTTGGCAGCGATCCGTTGGTGAAAATATCATGTAGAAAAGCATTCCATGTCCCTGCTAGGGATGACTTTGCCCAAGGCAACTCGGACGCCTTGCTGCGCATTTGGGAGAGATCCATTCATGACAATTGCTAAACGTGAGCCATGAACTCCAGATCCCTACTTGGCACATATTTCTGCTGGAATCGTCCTCCAAATGGCTTTCGGGTGCACCACGGGCCATTTGGCAGAGATCCGTTCATGAAAATAGCTAAACATGAGACAATCATTCTGGATCTCAGCTAGGACTAATTTCTCCTGGCATCGTCCTCCAAATGCCGTTCGGATGCAGTGCTGGGAAGTTGGCAGCGAACCCTTCTTGAACGTTGCTAAACATGAGCTCTTCAGTCCAGATCACTGCTTGGCAGGAATGTCTCATGGAATCGTCCTCCAAATGTCGTTACGATGCACTGCTTACCATTTCCAGAGATCCAGCCAGGACAATTCCTAAAAACGAACTATTCAGTCCAGGTCACAGCTAGACACGAATATGCCCTGGCATCGTCCTCCAAGAGCCAGTCGGATACGCTGCTGGGCATTGGGCAGCTATCCAGTCCTGAAAAATATTATTCACCTAGAAAAGCATTCCATGTCCCTGCTAGGGACGACTTTGTCCTAGAATCGACCTCCAAGTGCAAATCGGAGGCATTGCTGGTATTTGGCAGAGAGCCTTCCTGAAAATTGCTAAACATGAGACATTCACTTCACATCACTGCTAGCCACCAATTTCTCCTGGAATCATTCTCCAAATGCCTTTCGGATGCACTGCTTGCCATTTGGCAGAGCAGGAAAGAATTTTGCTTGCTTAATCTAGTTCGAGGACCGACCACTCCTAAATAATCAGGATAGTAGCCCAATGGCGCGAATATGAAGAGTCCCTGACAATTTGTCACAAGCACGGGTCACTAAGGATTTTCTCTTTCTTTGTAAGTTCCACGGAACCGATCTTTCCCTAATGCTCAGGACCTCTTTTAAACTGTTTGAAAATGAAAAGGCTCCGAGAAACGAGTCACCCGCAGGGATCACTAACGAGTTTTGTTTTGTTTGTAACGTTCATGATGCCCTCTCTTCCAAATGACCAAGAGAAACCTAGTGGCTTTTAGATGACGAGTCCGGGACAAAGTTTGTCTCAAGTGCTGTTCATTAATGACTTTCTCTCTAGTTCTCATTTTCCCTAACCGCTCTACTGCAAATGACAGTAAGGACAGACTCCTAAATGCTTTAAAAAAGGAGGCTTTCAGAAGTATTTGCCAAACCCCTAGTGGTCAAGAATGAGTTTAACCTTTCTTTAGGACAGGATCCTAAAAGCTGTAATGTGAAGATTCCGCGACAAATTGATCCCCCGCTAAGGTGAGCGAAGCGTTTTGCTTTGTTATTCATCTGCACGGAGCGAGCCTTCCAAATGAGGCCAGACTCCAAACTGTCTAAAGTTGAAGATTCCATAAGAAATGGCTCACAAGCACCGATCAGTAATGAGTTTCGCTTTCTTTTCAATGTCACCATGCGCTCCCTTCCAGATGATCTGGATAGACTCATAATGGCTTGAAGACTTGGATTCCGTGAGAAATTTCACAAAGCACTGATCACTACTGACTTTCTCTTGGTTTATCACTTTCACTGACCGATAAAGCCCATCTCTTCAGGACCCTCTCGTAACGCCTTTTAAATGAAGAGTCCCAGATAACTTTTCCTCCAGCAATGATAAGTAATCAGGTTCTCTTTCTTTGCAGCTTTCTATGCCGAAGAATCAGGAGAGTAGTATGATGGCTTTAAGATGAAGGCTGCATGAAACATTTGAGGATGAGAAAAGAGTTTTGCCTTCTTTGTAATTCTCACCAGCCGATCTCTTCTTAACGATGAGGACAGACTCTCAAGGGCTGTAAGATGACGATTAAATGAGAAATTTGTCATAAGCATTCATTAATACTTCCTTTCCCTTTGTTTCTAATTTTCTCCAACCAATCGAGCCCACAAGCTCAGGACAGGATCCGGACAGCTTGAAAATGAAGATTCCATGAGAATTTTGTGCCCAGCCTTGATTAGGGCTGAGTTTTCCTTTCTTTGTACTTTTTACGAGCCCACGTCTTCTAATGGCACAAGACAGTTGGAGTTAAGCTGTGGGTAGGACGCCACGTCCTCAGGGTTATGGCTAGGCCACTTACAAGTGTGGTTCCTGTGTGCAGGCCACATGCAGTTAGAGTTAGGGAAGGGCAGAGCTCCCAGCCCTAGGTTAGCGTTCTCAGCGCTAGGGTTAGGGTTCATACGGGTAGGAATCCCGATCCTAGTGTTTCCTCGACCACAGGAAACGTAAGCCTCCGTGCAAGTGGCCTTCCCGTGGGAACCCTAATCCTAGGGTTCGGGCCTTACCCATAGACACCCTAAGGCAAGGATCCCCATCTGTAGGACCTCTATGCCTAAAGTGAGCTGGCCTAACCATTGGAACCCTTACTTCAACTGGCCTATGCCTAGAACCCTAACCCTAACGCCAAGTGGCCTACCCGTAAGCATCCTAATGCTAGGGCGGGAATCCCTTCCCACAGCAAGCCTATTTCAGCGTGGCTAACCCATAGGAACCATAACCCAACTCCCCTTGGTCTAGCAATGGGAACCCTACCCCTTAGTCCAAAGGGCCTAGCTCGGGAAACCCTGACGCTGACGCCAAGTGGGCTAAGGAGCCCTAACGCCTATCCCTAACTCCAACTGACCTACTCAGAGGAACTTTAACCCAATTGGCGGGGAGCCCTACCTTTTGCAAGCCTAACTCTCCCCAAAATTAGCAAATTTCTCCTGCAATCATCCTCCAAATGTAATTCCGATGCACTGCTGGCCATTTGGGAGAGATCCCTTCTTGAAAAATGCTCTCCAGGAGACATTAGTTCCAGGTAACAGCAAGGCACGAATGTCTCCAGGGATCGTTCTCTAAATGCTATCACGATGCACCGCTGGTGATTTGGCAGAGATCCGTTCATGACAAGTCCTAGGCTTGAGACATTCACTCCAGATCACAGCTAGCTACTCATTGCTCCTCAAATCATCTTTCAAAATGCATTCGGATGAAAGCCTGGCATTACCGTTAACGAAAAATGCTGTTCATTTGACATTCCTTCCAGGTTACTGCTAGGGACGAAATTCTCGGGAATCTTCCTCAAGAAGTCAGAGGGATGCACTGCCGGCTACCTGGCAGAGAGCCCTTTCAGAAAATTGCTACAAATGAAAAATGCATTCCAGATCACAGCTAGGTGCAAATTTCTCCCGCAATCATCCTCCAAATGTCATTCATTCGGAGGCTCTGCTGGTCATTTGGCAGAGATCCGTTCGTGAAAATAGCTCAAGATGAAACATTCCAGATCAAAGCTTGGCACCAATGTCTCCAGGAATCGTCCCCCGAATGTCATTCGGAAGCCCTGCAGGTCATTTGGCAGCGATCCGTTGGTGAAAATATCATGTAGAAAAGCATTCCATGTCCCTGCTAGGGATGACTTTGCCCAAGGCAACTCGGACGCCTTGCTGCGCATTTGGGAGAGATCCATTCATGACAATTGCTAAACGTGAGCCATGAACTCCAGATCCCTACTTGGCACATATTTCTGCTGGAATCGTCCTCCAAATGGCTTTCGGGTGCACCACGGGCCATTTGGCAGAGATCCGTTCGTGAAAATAGCTAAACATGAGACAATCATTCTGGATCTCAGCTAGGACTAATTTCTCCTGGCATCGTCCTCCAAATGCCGTTCGGATGCAGTGCTGGGAAGTTGGCAGCGAACCCTTCTTGAACGTTGCTAAACATGAGCTCTTCAGTCCAGATCACTGCTTGGCAGGAATGTCTCATGGAATCGTCCTCCAAATGTCGTTACGATGCACTGCTTACCATTTCCAGAGATCCAGCCAGGACAATTCCTAAAAACGAACTATTCAGTCCAGGTCACAGCTAGACACGAATATGCCCTGGCATCGTCCTCCAAGAGCCAGTCGGATACGCTGCTGGGCATTGGGCAGCTATCCATTCCTGAAAAATATTATTCACCTAGAAAAGCATTCCATGTCCCTGCTAGGGACGACTTTGTCCTAGAATCGACCTCCAAGTGCAAATCGGAGGCATTGCTGGTATTTGGCAGAGACCCTTCCTGAAAATTGCTAAACATGAGACATTCACTTCACATCACTGCTAGCCACCAATTTCTCCTGGAATCATTCTCCAAATGCCTTTCGGATGCACTGCTTGCCATTTGGCAGAGCAGGAAAGAATTTTGCTTGCTTAATCTAGTTCGAGGACCGACCACTCCTAAATAATCAGGATAGTAGCCCAATGGCGCGAATATGAAGAGTCCCTGACAATTTGTCACAAGCACGGGTCACTAAGGATTTTCTCTTTCTTTGTAAGTTCCACGGAACCGATCTTTCCCTAATGCTCAGGACCTCTTTTAAACTGTTTGAAAATGAAAAGGCTCCGAGAAACGAGTCACCCGCAGGGATCACTAACGAGTTTTGTTTTGTTTGTAACGTTCATGATGCCCTCTCTTCCAAATGACCAAGAGAAACCTAGTGGCTTTTAGATGACGAGTCCGGGACAAAGTTTGTCTCAAGTGCTGTTCATTAATGACTTTCTCTCTAGTTCTCATTTTCCCTAACCGCTCTACTGCAAATGACAGTAAGGACAGACTCCTAAATGCTTTAAAAAAGGAGGCTTTCAGAAGTATTTGCCAAACCCCTAGTGGTCAAGAATGAGTTTAACCTTTCTTTAGGACAGGATCCTAAAAGCTGTAATGTGAAGATTCCGCGACAAATTTATCCCCCGCTAAGGTGAGCGAAGCGTTTTGCTTTGTTATTCATCTGCACGGAGCGAGCCTTCCAAATGAGGCCAGACTCCAAACTGTCTTAAGTTGAAGATTCCATAAGAAATGGCTCACAAGCACCGATCAGTAATGAGTTTCGCTTTCTTTTCAATGTCACCATGCGCTCCCTTCCAGATGATCTGGATAGACTCATAATGGCTTGAAGACTTGGATTCCGTGAGAAATTTCACAAAGCACTGATCACTACTGACTTTCTCTTGGTTTATCACTTTCACTGACCGATAAAGCCCATCTCTTCAGGACCCTCTCATAACGCCTTTTAAATGAAGAGTCACAGATAACTTTTCCTCCAGCAATGATAAGTAATCAGGTTCTCTTTCTTTGCAGCTTTCTATGCCGAAGAATCAGGAGAGTAGTATGATGGCTTTAAGATGAAGCCTGCATGAAACACTTGAGGATGAGAAAAGAGTTTTGCCTTCTTTGTAATTCTCACCAGCCGATCTCTTCTTAACGATGAGGACAGACTCTCAAGGGCTGTAAGATGACGATTAAATGAGAAATTTGTCATAAGCATTCATTAATACTTCCTTTCCCTTTGTTTCTAATTTTCTCCAACCAATCGAGCCCACAAGCTCAGGACAGGATCCGGACAGCTTGAAAATGAAGATTCCATGAGAATTTTGTGCCCAGCCTTGATTAGGGCTGAGTTTTCCTTTCTTTGTACTTTTTACGAGCCCACGTCTTCTAATGGCACAAGACAGTTGGAGTTAAGCTGTGGGTAGGACGCCACGTCCTCAGGGTTATGGCTAGGCCACTTACAAGTGTGGTTCCTGTGTGCAGGCCACATGCAGTTAGAGTTAGGGAAGGGCAGAGCTCCCAGCCCTAGGTTAGCGTTCTCAGCGCTAGGGTTAGGGTTCATACGGGTAGGAATCCCGATCCTAGTGTTTCCTCGACCACAGGAAACGTAAGCCTCCGTGCAAGTGGCCTTCCCGTGGGAACCCTAATCCTAGGGTTCGGGCCTTACCCATAGACACCCTAAGGCAAGGATCCCCATCTGTAGGACCTCTATGCCTAAAGTGAGCTGGCCTAACCATTGGAACCCTTACTTCAACTGGCCTATGCCTAGAACCCTAACCCTAACGCCAAGTGGCCTACCCGTAAGCATCCTAATGCTAGGGCGGGAATCCCTTCCCACAGCAAGCCTATTTCAGCGTGGCTAACCCATAGGAACCATAACCCAACTCCCCTTGGTCTAGCAATGGGAACCCTACCCCTTAGTCCAAAGGGCCTAGCTTGGGAAACCCTGACGCTGACGCCAAGTGGGCTAAGGAGCCCTAACGCCTATCCCTAACTCCAACTGACCTACTCAGAAGAACTTTAACCCAATTGGCGGGGAGCCCTACCTTTTGCAAGCCTAACTCTCCCCAAAATTAGCAAATTTCTCCTGCAATCATCCTCCAAATGTAATTCCGATGCACTGCTGGCCATTTGGGAGAGATCCCTTCTTGAAAAATGCTCTCCAGGAGACATTAGTTCCAGGTAACAGCAAGGCACGAATGTCTCCAGGGATCGTTCTCTAAATGCTATCACGATGCACCGCTGGTGATTTGGCAGAGATCCGTTCATGACAAGTCCTAGGCTTGAGACATTCACTCCAGATCACAGCTAGCTACTCATTGCTCCTCAAATCATCTTTCAAAATGCATTCGGATGAAAGCCTGGCATTACCGTTAACGAAAAATGCTGTTCATTTGACATTCCTTCCAGGTTACTGCTAGGGACGGAATTCTCGGGAATCTTCCTCAAGAAGTCAGAGGGATGCACTGCCAGCTACCTGGCAGAGAGCCCTTTCAGAAAATTGCTACAAATGAAAAATGCATTCCAGATCACAGCTAGGTGCAAATTTCTCCCGCAATCATCCTCCAAATGTCATTCATTCGGAGGCTCTGCTGGTCATTTGGCAGAGATCCGTTCGTGAAAATAGCTCAAGATGAAACATTCCAGATCAAAGCTTGGCACCAATGTCTCCAGGAATCGTCCCCCGAATGTCATTCGGAAGCCCTGCAGGTCATTTGGCAGCGATCCGTTGGTGAAAATATCATGTAGAAAAGCATTCCATGTCCCTGCTAGGGATGACTTTGCCCAAGGCAACTCGGACGCCTTGCTGCGCATTTGGGAGAGATCCATTCATGACAATTGCTAAACGTGAGCCATGAACTCCAGATCCCTACTTGGCACATATTTCTGCTGGAATCGTCCTCCAAATGGCTTTCGGGTGCACCACGGGCCATTTGGCAGAGATCCGTTCGTGAAAATAGCTAAACATGAGACAATCATTCTGGATCTCAGCTAGGACTAATTTCTCCTGGCATCGTCCTCCAAATGCCGTTCGGATGCAGTGCTGGGAAGTTGGCAGCGAACCCTTCTTGAACGTTGCTAAACATGAGCTCTTCAGTCCAGATCACTGCTTGGCAGGAATGTCTCATGGAATCGTCCTCCAAATGTCGTTACGATGCACTGCTTACCATTTCCAGAGATCCAGCCAGGACAATTCCTAAAAACGAACTATTCAGTCCAGGTCACAGCTAGACACGAATATGCCCTGGCATCGTCCTCCAAGAGCCAGTCGGATACGCTGCTGGGCATTGGGCAGCTATCCAGTCCTGAAAAATATTATTCACCTAGAAAAGCATTCCATGTCCCTGCTAGGGACGACTTTGTCCTAGAATCGACCTCCAAGTGCAAATCGGAGGCATTGCTGGTATTTGGCAGAGAGCCTTCCTGAAAATTGCTAAACATGAGACATTCACTTCACATCACTGCTAGCCACCAATTTCTCCTGGAATCATTCTCCAAATGCCTTTCGGATGCACTGCTTGCCATTTGGCAGAGCAGGAAAGAATTTTGCTTGCTTAATCTAGTTCGAGGACCGACCACTCCTAAATAATCAGGATAGTAGCCCAATGGCGCGAATATGAAGAGTCCCTGACAATTTGTCACAAGC
Organism: Eretmochelys imbricata; assembly: GCF_965152235.1. Taxonomy (NCBI): domain Eukaryota; kingdom Metazoa; phylum Chordata; order Testudines; family Cheloniidae; genus Eretmochelys; species Eretmochelys imbricata. Next base: position 184,690,472 of record NC_135574.1, read on the forward strand.
ACGGGTCACTAAGGATTTTCTCTTTCTTTGTAAGTTCCACGGAACCGATCTTTCCCTAATGCTCAGGACCTCTTTTAAACTGTTTGAAAATGAAAAGGCTCCGAGAAACGAGTCACCCGCAGGGATCACTAACGAGTTTTGTTTTGTTTGTAACGTTCATGATGCCCTCTCTTCCAAATGACCAAGAGAAACCTAGTGGCTTTTAGATGACGAGTCCGGGACAAAGTTTGTCTCAAGTGCTGTTCATTAATGACTTTCTCTCTAGTTCTCATTTTCCCTAACCGCTCTACTGCAAATGACAGTAAGGACAGACTCCTAAATGCTTTAAAAAAGGAGGCTTTCAGAAGTATTTGCCAAACCCCTAGTGGTCAAGAATGAGTTTAACCTTTCTTTAGGACAGGATCCTAAAAGCTGTAATGTGAAGATTCCGCGACAAATTTATCCCCCGCTAAGGTGAGCGAAGCGTTTTGCTTTGTTATTCATCTGCACGGAGCGAGCCTTCCAAATGAGGCCAGACTCCAAACTGTCTTAAGTTGAAGATTCCATAAGAAATGGCTCACAAGCACCGATCAGTAATGAGTTTCGCTTTCTTTTCAATGTCACCATGCGCTCCCTTCCAGATGATCTGGATAGACTCATAATGGCTTGAAGACTTGGATTCCGTGAGAAATTTCACAAAGCACTGATCACTACTGACTTTCTCTTGGTTTATCACTTTCACTGACCGATAAAGCCCATCTCTTCAGGACCCTCTCATAACGCCTTTTAAATGAAGAGTCACAGATAACTTTTCCTCCAGCAATGATAAGTAATCAGGTTCTCTTTCTTTGCAGCTTTCTATGCCGAAGAATCAGGAGAGTAGTATGATGGCTTTAAGATGAAGCCTGCATGAAACACTTGAGGATGAGAAAAGAGTTTTGCCTTCTTTGTAATTCTCACCAGCCGATCTCTTCTTAACGATGAGGACAGACTCTCAAGGGCTGTAAGATGACGATTAAATGAGAAATTTGTCATAAGCATTCATTAATACTTCCTTTCCCTTTGTTTCTAATTTTCTCCAACCAATCGAGCCCACAAGCTCAGGACAGGATCCGGACAGCTTGAAAATGAAGATTCCATGAGAATTTTGTGCCCAGCCTTGATTAGGGCTGAGTTTTCCTTTCTTTGTACTTTTTACGAGCCCACGTCTTCTAATGGCACAAGACAGTTGGAGTTAAGCTGTGGGTAGGACGCCACGTCCTCAGGGTTATGGCTAGGCCACTTACAAGTGTGGTTCCTGTGTGCAGGCCACATGCAGTTAGAGTTAGGGAAGGGCAGAGCTCCCAGCCCTAGGTTAGCGTTCTCAGCGCTAGGGTTAGGGTTCATACGGGTAGGAATCCCGATCCTAGTGTTTCCTCGACCACAGGAAACGTAAGCCTCCGTGCAAGTGGCCTTCCCGTGGGAACCCTAATCCTAGGGTTCGGGCCTTACCCATAGACACCCTAAGGCAAGGATCCCCATCTGTAGGACCTCTATGCCTAAAGTGAGCTGGCCTAACCATTGGAACCCTTACTTCAACTGGCCTATGCCTAGAACCCTAACCCTAACGCCAAGTGGCCTACCCGTAAGCATCCTAATGCTAGGGCGGGAATCCCTTCCCACAGCAAGCCTATTTCAGCGTGGCTAACCCATAGGAACCATAACCCAACTCCCCTTGGTCTAGCAATGGGAACCCTACCCCTTAGTCCAAAGGGCCTAGCTTGGGAAACCCTGACGCTGACGCCAAGTGGGCTAAGGAGCCCTAACGCCTATCCCTAACTCCAACTGACCTACTCAGAAGAACTTTAACCCAATTGGCGGGGAGCCCTACCTTTTGCAAGCCTAACTCTCCCCAAAATTAGCAAATTTCTCCTGCAATCATCCTCCAAATGTAATTCCGATGCACTGCTGGCCATTTGGGAGAGATCCCTTCTTGAAAAATGCTCTCCAGGAGACATTAGTTCCAGGTAACAGCAAGGCACGAATGTCTCCAGGGATCGTTCTCTAAATGCTATCACGATGCACCGCTGGTGATTTGGCAGAGATCCGTTCATGACAAGTCCTAGGCTTGAGACATTCACTCCAGATCACAGCTAGCTACTCATTGCTCCTCAAATCATCTTTCAAAATGCATTCGGATGAAAGCCTGGCATTACCGTTAACGAAAAATGCTGTTCATTTGACATTCCTTCCAGGTTACTGCTAGGGACGGAATTCTCGGGAATCTTCCTCAAGAAGTCAGAGGGATGCACTGCCGGCTACCTGGCAGAGAGCCCTTTCAGAAAATTGCTACAAATGAAAAATGCATTCCAGATCACAGCTAGGTGCAAATTTCTCCCGCAATCATCCTCCAAATGTCATTCATTCGGAGGCTCTGCTGGTCATTTGGCAGAGATCCGTTCGTGAAAATAGCTCAAGATGAAACATTCCAGATCAAAGCTTGGCACCAATGTCTCCAGGAATCGTCCCCCGAATGTCATTCGGAAGCCCTGCAGGTCATTTGGCAGCGATCCGTTGGTGAAAATATCATGTAGAAAAGCATTCCATGTCCCTGCTAGGGATGACTTTGCCCAAGGCAACTCGGACGCCTTGCTGCGCATTTGGGAGAGATCCATTCATGACAATTGCTAAACGTGAGCCATGAACTCCAGCTCCCTACTTGGCACATATTTCTGCTGGAATCGTCCTCCAAATGGCTTTCGGGTGCACCACGGGCCATTTGGCAGAGATCCGTTCGTGAAAATAGCTAAACATGAGACAATCATTCTGGATCTCAGCTAGGACTAATTTCTCCTGGCATCGTCCTCCAAATGCCGTTCGGATGCAGTGCTGGGAAGTTGGCAGCGAACCCTTCTTGAACGTTGCTAAACATGAGCTCTTCAGTCCAGATCACTGCTTGGCAGGAATGTCTCATGGAATCGTCCTCCAAATGTCGTTACGATGCACTGCTTACCATTTCCAGAGATCCAGCCAGGACAATTCCTAAAAACGAACTATTCAGTCCAGGTCACAGCTAGACACGAATATGCCCTGGCATCGTCCTCCAAGAGCCAGTCGGATACGCTGCTGGGCATTGGGCAGCTATCCATTCCTGAAAAATATTATTCACCTAGAAAAGCATTCCATGTCCCTGCTAGGGACGACTTTGTCCTAGAATCGACCTCCAAGTGCAAATCGGAGGCATTGCTGGTATTTGGCAGAGAGCCTTCCTGAAAATTGCTAAACATGAGACATTCACTTCACATCACTGCTAGCCACCAATTTCTCCTGGAATCATTCTCCAAATGCCTTTCGGATGCACTGCTTGCCATTTGGCAGAGCAGGAAAGAATTTTGCTTGCTTAATCTAGTTCGAGGACCGACCACTCCTAAATAATCAGGATAGTAGCCCAATGGCGCGAATATGAAGAGTCCCTGACAATTTGTCACAAGCACGGGTCACTAAGGATTTTCTCTTTCTTTGTAAGTTCCACGGAACCGATCTTTCCCTAATGCTCAGGACCTCTTTTAAACTGTTTGAAAATGAAAAGGCTCCGAGAAACGAGTCACCCGCAGGGATCACTAACGAGTTTTGTTTTGTTTGTAACGTTCATGATGCCCTCTCTTCCAAATGACCAAGAGAAACCTAGTGGCTTTTAGATGACGAGTCCGGGACAAAGTTTGTCTCAAGTGCTGTTCATTAATGACTTTCTCTCTAGTTCTCATTTTCCCTAACCGCTCTACTGCAAATGACAGTAAGGACAGACTCCTAAATGCTTTAAAAAAGGAGGCTTTCAGAAGTATTTGCCAAACCCCTAGTGGTCAAGAATGAGTTTAACCTTTCTTTAGGACAGGATCCTAAAAGCTGTAATGTGAAGATTCCGCGACAAATTGATCCCCCGCTAAGGTGAGCGAAGCGTTTTGCTTTGTTATTCATCTGCACGGAGCGAGCCTTCCAAATGAGGCCAGACTCCAAACTGTCTTAAGTTGAAGATTCCATAAGAAATGGCTCACAAGCACCGATCAGTAATGAGTTTCGCTTTCTTTTCAATGTCACCATGCGCTCCCTTCCAGATGATCTGGATAGACTCATAATGGCTTGAAGACTTGGATTCCGTGAGAAATTTCACAAAGCACTGATCACTACTGACTTTCTCTTGGTTTATCACTTTCACTGACCGATAAAGCCCATCTCTTCAGGACCCTCTCATAACGCCTTTTAAATGAAGGCTGAGGGGAGGTATGATTGCTCTCTATAAATATATCAGAGGGATAAATACCAGAGAGGGAGAGGAATTATTTAAACTCAGTACCAATGTGGACACAAGAACAAATGGATATAAACTGGCCACTAGGAAATTTAGATTAGAAATTAGACGAAGGTTTCTAACCATCAGAGGAGTGAAGTTTTGGAATAGCCTTCCGAGGGAAGTAGTGGGGGCAAAAGATCTATCTTGCTTTAAGATTAAACTCGATAAGTTTATGGAGGAGATGGTATGATGGGATAACATGGTTTTGGTAATTAAATATTCATGGTAAATAGGCCCAATGGCCTGTGACGGGTTTTAGATGGGGTAAGATCCAAGTTACCTGGGAAAGAATTTTCTGGGAAAGAATTTTCTGTAGTATCTGGCTGATGAATCTTGCCCATATGCTCAGGGTTTAGCTGATCGCCATATTTGGGGTCGGGAAGGAATTTTCCTCCAGGGCAGATTGGAAGAGGCCCTGGAGGTTTTTCGCCTTCCTCTGTAGCATAGGGCACTGGTCACTTGCTGGAGGATTCTCTGCTCCTTGAGGTCTTTAAACTACAATTTGAGGACTTCAATAGCACAGATATAGGTGTGAGGTTTTTTTTGTAGGAGTGGTGGGTGAAATTCTGTGGCCTGCGTTGTGCAGGAGGTCAGACTAGATGATCATAATGGTCCCTTCTGACCTAAATAACTATGAACTATAAGAGTCACAGATAACTTTTCCTCCAGCAATGATAAGTAATCAGGTTCTCTTTCTTTGCAGCTTTCTATGCCGAAGAATCAGGAGAGTAGTATGATGGCTTTAAGATGAAGCCTGCATGAAACACTTGAGGATGAGAAAAGAGTTTTGCCTTCTTTGTAATTCTCACCAGCCGATCTCTTCTTAACGATGAGGACAGACTCTCAAGGGCTGTAAGATGACGATTAAATGAGAAATTTGTCATAAGCATTCATTAATACTTCCTTTCCCTTTGTTTCTAATTTTCTCCAACCAATCGAGCCCACAAGCTCAGGACAGGATCCGGACAGCTTGAAAATGAAGATTCCATGAGAATTTTGTGCCCAGCCTTGATTAGGGCTGAGTTTTCCTTTCTTTGTACTTTTTACGAGCCCACGTCTTCTAATGGCACAAGACAGTTAGAGTTAAGCTGTGGGTAGGACGCCACGTCCTCAGGGTTATGGCTAGGCCACTTACAAGTGTGGTTCCTGTGTGCAGGCCACATGCAGTTAGAGTTAGGGAAGGGCAGAGCTCCCAGCCCTAGGTTAGCGTTCTCAGCGCTAGGGTTAGGGTTCATACGGGTAGGAATCCCGATCCTAGTGTTTCCTCGACCACAGGAAACGTAAGCCTCCGTGCAAGTGGCCTTCCCGTGGGAACCCTAATCCTAGGGTTCGGGCCTTACCCATAGACACCCTAAGGCAAGGATCCCCATCTGTAGGACCTCTATGCCTAAAGTGAGCTGGCCTAACCATTGGAACCCTTACTTCAACTGGCCTATGCCTAGAACCCTAACCCTAACGCCAAGTGGCCTACCCGTAAGCATCCTAATGCTAGGGCGGGAATCCCTTCCCACAGCAAGCCTATTTCAGCGTGGCTAACCCATAGGAACCATAACCCAACTCCCCTTGGTCTAGCAATGGGAACCCTACCCCTCAGTCCAAAGGGCCTAGCTCGGGAAACCCTGACGCTGACGCCAAGTGGGCTAAGGAGCCCTAACGCCTATCCCTAACTCCAACTGACCTACTCAGAGGAACTTTAACCCAATTGGCGGGGAGCCCTACCTTTTGCAAGCCTAACTCTCCCCAAAATTAGCAAATTTCTCCTGCAATCATCCTCCAAATGTAATTCCGATGCACTGCTGGCCATTTGGGAGAGATCCCTTCTTGAAAAATGCTCTCCAGGAGACATTAGTTCCAGGTAACAGCAAGGCACGAATGTCTCCAGGGATCGTTCTCTAAATGCTATCACGATGCACCGCTGGTGATTTGGCAGAGATCCGTTCATGACAAGTCCTAGGCTTGAGACATTCACTCCAGATCACAGCTAGCTACTCATTGCTCCTCAAATCATCTTTCAAAATGCATTCGGATGAAAGCCTGGCATTACCGTTAACGAAAAATGCTGTTCATTTGACATTCCTTCCAGGTTACTGCTAGGGACGAAATTCTCGGGAATCTTCCTCAAGAAGTCAGAGGGATGCACTGCCGGCTACCTGGCAGAGAGCCCTTTCAGAAAATTGCTACAAATGAAAAATGCATTCCAGATCACAGCTAGGTGCAAATTTCTCCCGCAATCATCCTCCAAATGTCATTCATTCGGAGGCTCTGCTGGTCATTTGGCAGAGATCCATTCGTGAAAATAGCTCAAGATGAAACATTCCAGATCAAAGCTTGGCACCAATGTCTCCAGGAATCGTCCCCCGAATGTCATTCGGAAGCCCTGCAGGTCATTTGGCAGCGATCCGTTGGTGAAAATATCATGTAGAAAAGCATTCCATGTCCCTACTAGGGATGACTTTGCCCAAGGCAACTCGGACGCCTTGCTGCGCATTTGGGAGAGATCCATTCATGACAATTGCTAAACGTGAGCCATGAACTCCAGATCCCTACTTGGCACATATTTCTGCTGGAATCGTCCTCCAAATGGCTTTCGGGTGCACCACGGGCCATTTGGCAGAGATCCGTTTGTGAAAATAGCTAAACATGAGACAATCATTCTGGATCTCAGCTAGGACTAATTTCTCCTGGCATCGTCCTCCAAATGCCGTTCGGATGCAGTGCTGGGAAGTTGGCAGCGAACCCTTCTTGAACTTTGCGAAACATGAGCTCTTCAGTCCAGATCACTGCTTGGCAGGAATGTCTCATGGAATCGTCCTCCAAATGTCGTTACGATGCACTGCTTACCATTTCCAGAGATCCAGCCAGGACAATTCCTAAAAACGAACTATTCAGTCCAGGTCACAGCTAGACACGAATATGCCCTGGCATCGTCCTCCAAGAGCCAGTCGGATACGCTGCTGGGCATTGGGCAGCTATCCAGTCCTGAAAAATATTATTCACCTAGAAAAGCATTCCATGTCCCTGCTAGGGACGACTTTGTCCTAGAATCGACCTCCAAGTGCAAATCGGAGGCATTGCTGGTATTTGGCAGAGACCCTTCCTGAAAATTGCTAAACATGAGACATTCACTTCACATCACTGCTAGCCACCAATTTCTCCTGGAAGCATTCTCCAAATGCCTTTCGGATGCACTGCTTGCCATTTGGCAGAGCAGGAAAGAATTTTGCTTGCTTAATCTAGTTCGAGGACCGACCACTCCTAAATAATCAGGATAGTAGCCCAATGGCGCGAATATGAAGAGTCCCTGACAATTTGTCACAAGCACGGGTCACTAAGGATTTTCTCTTTCTTTGTAAGTTCCACGGAACCGATCTTTCCCTAATGCTCAGGACCTCTTTTAAACTGTTTGAAAATGAAAAGGCTCCGAGAAACGAGTCACCCGCAGGGATCACGAACGAGTTTTGTTTTGTTTGTAACGTTCATGATGCCCTCTCTTCCAAATGACCAAGAGAAACCTAGTGGCTTTTAGATGACGAGTCCGGGACAAAGTTTGTCTCAAGTGCTGTTCATTAATGACTTTCTCTCTAGTTCTCATTTTCCCTAACCGCTCTACTGCAAATGACAGTAAGGACAGACTCCTAAATGCTTTAAAAAAGGAGGCTTTCAGAAGTATTTGCCAAACCCCTAGTGGTCAAGAATGAGTTTAACCCTTCTTTAGGACAGGATCCTAAAAGCTGTAATGTGAAGATTCCGCGACAAATTTATCCCCCGCTAAGGTGAGCGAAGCGTTTTGCTTTGTTATTCATCTGCACGGAGCGAGCCTTCCAAATGAGGCCAGACTCCAAACTGTCTTCAGTTGAAGATTCCATAAGAAATGGCTCACAAGCACCGATCAGTAATGAGTTTCGCTTTCTTTTCAATGTCACCATGCGCTCCCTTCCAGATGATCTGGATAGACTCATAATGGCTTGAAGACTTGGATTCCGTGAGAAATTTCACAAAGCACTGATCACTACTGACTTTCTCTTGGTTTATCACTTTCACTGACCGATAAAGCCCATCTCTTCAGGACCCTCTCGTAACACCTTTTAAATGAAGAGTCACAGATAACTTTTCCTCCAGCAATGATAAGTAATCAGGTTCTCTTTCTTTGCAGCTTTCTATGCCGAAGAATCAGGAGAGTAGTATGATGGCTTTAAGATGAAGGCTGCATGAAACATTTGAGGATGAGAAAAGAGTTTTGCCTTCTTTGTAATTCTCACCAGCCGATCTCTTCTTAACGATGAGGACAGACTCTCAAGGGCTGTAAGATGACGATTAAATGAGAAATTTGTCATAAGCATTCATTAACACTTCCTTTCCCTTTGTTTCTAATTTTCTCCAACCAATCGAGCCCACAAGCTCAGGACAGGATCCGGACAGCTTGAAAATGAAGATTCCATGAGAATTTTGTGCCCAGCCTTGATTAGGGCTGAGTTTTCCTTTCTTTGTACTTTTTACGAGCCCACGTCTTCTAATGGCACAAGACAGTTGGAGTTAAGCTGTGGGTAGGACGCCACGTCCTCAGGGTTATGGCTAGGCCACTTACAAGTGTGGTTCCTGTGTGCAGGCCACATGCAGTTAGAGTTAGGGAAGGGCAGAGCTCCCAGCCCTAGGTTAGCGTTCTCAGCGCTAGGGTTAGGGTTCATACGGGTAGGAATCCCGATCCTAGTGTTTCCTCGACCACAGGAAACGTAAGCCTCCGTGCAAGTGGCCTTCCCGTGGGAACCCTAATCCTAGGGTTCGGGCCTTACCCATAGACACCCTAAGGCAAGGATCCCCATCTGTAGGACCTCTATGCCTAAAGTGAGCTGGCCTAAGCATTGGAACCCTTACTTCAACTGGCCTATGCCTAGAACCCTAACCCTAACGCCAAGTGGCCTACCCGTAAGCATCCTAATGCTAGGGCGGGAATCCCTTCCCACAGCAAGCCTATTTCAGCGTGGCTAACCCATAGGAACCATAACCCAACTCCCCTTGGTCTAGCAATGGGAACCCTACCCCTTAGTCCAAAGGGCCTAGCTCGGGAAACCCTGACGCTGACGCCAAGTGGGCTAAGGAGCCCTAACGCCTATCCCTAACTCCAACTGACCTACTCAGAGGAACTTTAACCCAATTGGCGGGGAGCCCTACCTTTTGCAAGCCTAACTCTCCCCAAAATTAGCAAATTTCTCCTGCAATCATCCTCCAAATGTAATTCCGATGCACTGCTGGCCATTTGGGAGACATCCCTTCTTGAAAAATGCTCTCCAGGAGACATTAGTTCCAGGTAACAGCAAGGCACGAATGTCTCCAGGGATCGTTCTCTAAATGCTATCACGATGCACCGCTGGTGATTTGGCAGAGATCTGTTCATGACAAGTCCTAGGCTTGAGACATTCACTCCAGATCACAGCTAGCTACTCATTGCTCCTCAAATCATCTTTCAAAATGCATTCGGATGAAAGCCTGGCATTACCGTTAACGAAAAATGCTGTTCATTTGACATTCCTTCCAGGTTACTGCTAGGGACGAAATTCTCGGGAATCTTCCTCAAGAAGTCAGAGGGATGCACTGCCGGCTACCTGGCAGAGAGCCCTTTCAGAGAATTGCTACAAATGAAAAATGCATTCCAGATCACAGCTAGGTGCAAATTTCTCCCGCAATCATCCTCCAAATGTCATTCATTCGGAGGCTCTGCTGGTCATTTGGCAGAGATCCATTCGTGAAAATAGCTCAAGATGAAACATTCCAGATCAAAGCTTGGCACCAATGTCTCCAGGAATCGTCCCCCGAATGTCATTCGGAAGCCCTGCAGGTCATTTGGCAGCGATCCGTTGGTGAAAATATCATGTAGAAAAGCATTCCATGTCCCTGCTAGGGATGACTTTGCCCAAGGCAACTCGGACGCCTTGCTGCGCATTTGGGAGAGATCCATTCATGACAATTGCTAAACGTGAGCCATGAACTCCAGATCCCTACTTGGCACATATTTCTGCTGGAATCGTCCTCCAAATGGCTTTCGGGTGCACCACGGGCCATTTGGCAGAGATCCGTTCGTGAAAATAGCTAAACATGAGACAATCATTCTGGATCTCAGCTAGGACTAATTTCTCCTGGCATCGTCCTCCAAATGCCGTTCGGATGCAGTGCTGGGAAGTTGGCAGCGAACCCTTCTTGAACGTTGCGAAACATGAGCTCTTCAGTCCAGATCACTGCTTGGCAGGAATGTCTCTTGGAATCGTCCTCCAAATGTCGTTACGATGCACTGCTTACCATTTCCAGAGATCCAGCCAGGACAATTCCTAAAAACGAACTATTCAGTCCAGGTCACAGCTAGACACGAATATGCCCTGGCATCGTCCTCCAAGAGCCAGTCGGATACGCTGCTGGGCATTGGGCAGCTATCCAGTCCTGAAAAATATTATTCACCTAGAAAAGCATTCCATGTCCCTGCTAGGGACGACTTTGTCCTAGAATCGACCTCCAAGTGCAAATCGGAGGCATTGCTGGTATTTGGCAGAGACCCTTCCTGAAAATTGCTAAACATGAGACATTCACTTCACATCACTGCTAGCCACCAATTTCTCCTGGAAGCATTCTCCAAATGCCTTTCGGATGCACTGCTTGCCATTTGGCAGAGCAGGAAAGAATTTTGCTTGCTTAATCTAGTTCGAGGACCGACCACTCCTAAATAATCAGGATAGTAGCCCAATGGCGCGAATATGAAGAGTCCCTGACAATTTGTCACAAGCACGGGTCACTAAGGATTTTCTCTTTCTTTGTAAGTTCCACGGAACCGATCTTTCCCTAATGCTCAGGACCTCTTTTAAACTGTTTGAAAATGAAAAGGCTCCGAGAAACGAGTCACCCGCAGGGATCACTAACGAGTTTTGTTTTGTTTGTAACGTTCATGATGCCCTCTCTTCCAAATGACCAAGAGAAACCTAGTGGCTTTTAGATGACGAGTCCGGGACAAAGTTTGTCTCAAGTGCTGTTCATTAATGACTTTCTCTCTAGTTCTCATTTTCCCTAACCGCTCTACTGCAAATGACAGTAAGGACAGACTCCTAAATGCTTTAAAAAAGGAGGCTTTCGGAAGTATTTGCCAAACCCCTAGTGGTCAAGAATGAGTTTAACCTTTCTTTAGGACAGGATCCTAAAAGCTGTAATGTGAAGATTCCGCGACAAATTGATCCCCCGCTAAGGTGAGCGAAGCGTTTTGCTTTGTTATTCATCTGCACGGAGCGAGCCTTCCAAATAAGGCCAGACTCCAAACTCTCTTCAGTTGAAGATTCCATAAGAAATGGCTCACAAGCACCGATCAGTAATGAGTTTCGCTTTCTTTTCAATGTCACCATGCGCTCCCTTCCAGATGATCTGGATAGACTCATAATGGCTTGAAGACTTGGATTCCGTGAGAAATTTCACAAAGCACTGATCACTACTGACTTTCTCTTGGTTTATCACTTTCACTGACCGATAAAGCCCATCTCTTCAGGACCCTCTCGTAACACCTTTTAAATGAAGAGTCCCAGATAACTTTTCCTCCAGCAATGATAAGTAATCAGGTTCTCTTTCTTTGCAGCTTTCTATGCCGAAGAATCAGGAGAGTAGTATGATGGCTTTAAGATGAAGGCTGCATGAAACATTTGAGGATGAGAAAAGAGTTTTGCCTTCTTTGTAATTCTCACCAGCCGATCTCTTCTTAACGATGAGGACAGACTCTCAAGGGCTGTAAGATGACGATTAAATGAGAAATTTGTCATAAGCATTCATTAACACTTCCTTTCCCTTTGTTTCTAATTTTCTCCAACCAATCGAGCCCACAAGCTCAGGACAGGATCCGGACAGCTTGAAAATGAAGATTCCATGAGAATTTTGTGCCCAGCCTTGATTAGGGCTGAGTTTTCCTTTCTTTGTACTTTTTACGAGCCCACGTCTTCTAATGGCACAAGACAGTTGGAGTTAAGCTGTGGGTAGGACGCCACGTCCTCAGGGTTATGGCTAGGCCACTTACAAGTGTGGTTCCTGTGTGCAGGCCACATGCAGGTAGAGTTAGGGAAGGGCAGAGCTCCCAGCCCTAGGTTAGCGTTCTCAGCGCTAGGGTTAGGGTTCATACGGGTAGGAATCCCGATCCTAGTGTTTCCTCGACCACAGGAAACGTAAGCCTCCGTGCAAGTGGCCTTCCCGTGGGAACCCTAATCCTAGGGTTCGGGCCTTACCCATAGACACCCTAAGGCAAGGATCCCCATCTGTAGGACCTCTATGCCTAAAGTGAGCTGGCCTAACCATTGGAACCCTTACTTCAACTGGCCTATGCCTAGAACCCTAACCCTAACGCCAAGTGGCCTACCCGTAAGCATCCTAATGCTAGGGCGGGAATCCCTTCCCACAGCAAGCCTATTTCAGCGTGGCTAACCCATAGGAACCATAACCCAACTCCCCTTGGTCTAGCAATGGGAACCCTACCCCTTAGTCCAAAGGGCCTAGCTCGGGAAACCCTGACGCTGACGCCAAGTGGGCTAAGGAGCCCTAACGCCTATCCCTAACTCCAACTGACCTACTCAGAGGAACTTTAACCCAATTGGCGGGGAGCCCTACCTTTTGCAAGCCTAACTCTCCCCAAAATTAGCAAATTTCTCCTGCAATCATCCTCCAAATGTAATTCCGATGCACTGCTGGCCATTTGGGAGACATCCCTTCTTGAAAAATGCTCTCCAGGAGACATTAGTTCCAGGTAAAAGCAAGGCACGAATGTCTCCAGGGATCGTTCTCTAAATGCTATCACGATGCACCGCTGGTGATTTGGCAGAGATCCGTTCATGACAAGTCCTAGGCTTGAGACATTCACTCCAGATCACAGCTAGCTACTCATTGCTCCTCAAATCATCTTTCAAAATGCATTCGGATGAAAGCCTGGCATTACCGTTAATGAAAAATGCTGTTCATTTGACATTCCTTCCAGGTTACTGCTAGGGACGAAATTCTCGGGAATCTTCCTCAAGAAGTCAGAGGGATGCACTGCCAGCTACCTGGCAGAGAGCCCTTTCAGAAAATTGCTACAAATGAAAAATGCATTCCAGATCACAGCTAGGTGCAAATTTCTCCCGCAATCATCCTCCAAATGTCATTCATTCGGAGGCTCTGCTGGTCATTTGGCAGAGATCCGTTCGTGAAAATAGCTCAAGATGAAACATTCCAGATCAAAGCTTGGCACCAATGTCTCCAGGAATCGTCCCCCGAATGTCATTCGGAAGCCCTGCAGGTCATTTGGCAGCGATCCGTTGGTGAAAATATCATGTAGAAAAGCATTCCATGTCCCTGCTAGGGATGACTTTGCCCAAGGCAACTCGGACGCCTTGCTGCGCATTTGGGAGAGATCCATTCATGACAATTGCTAAACGTGAGCCATGAACTCCAGATCCCTACTTGGCACATATTTCTGCTGGAATCGTCCTCCAAATGGCTTTCGGGTGCACCACGGGCCATTTGGCAGAGATCCGTTCGTGAAAATAGCTAAACATGAGACAATCATTCTGGATCTCAGCTAGGACTAATTTCTCCTGGCATCGTCCTCCAAATGCCATTCGGATGCAGTGCTGGGAAGTTGGCAGCGAACCCTTCTGGAACGTTGCTAAACATGAGCTCTTCAGTCCAGATCACTGCTTGGCAGGAATGTCTCATGGAATCGTCCTCCAAATGTCGTTACGATGCACTGCTTACCATTTCCAGAGATCCAGCCAGGACAATTCCTAAAAACGAACTATTCAGTCCAGGTCACAGCTAGACACGAATATGCCCTGGCATCGTCCTCCAAGAGCCAGTCGGATACGCTGCTGGGCATTGGGCAGCTATCCATTCCTGAAAAATATTATTCACCTAGAAAAGCATTCCATGTCCCTGCTAGGGACGACTTTGTCCTAGAATCGACCTCCAAGTGCAAATCGGAGGCATTGCTGGTATTTGGCAGAGAGCCTTCCTGAAAATTGCTAAACATGAGACATTCACTTCACATCACTGCTAGCCACCAATTTCTCCTGGAATCATTCTCCAAATGCCTTTCGGATGCACTGCTTGCCATTTGGCAGAGCAGGAAAGAATTTTGCTTGCTTAATCTAGTTCGAGGACCGACCACTCCTAAATAATCAGGATAGTAGCCCAATGGCGCGAATATGAAGAGTCCCTGACAATTTGTCACAAGCACGGGTCACTAAGGATTTTCTCTTTCTTTGTAAGTTCCACGGAACCGATCTTTCCCGAATGCTCAGGACCTCTTTTAAACTGTTTGAAAATGAAAAGGCTCCGAGAAACGAGTCACCCGCAGGGATCACTAACGAGTTTTGTTTTGTTTGTAACGTTCATGATGCCCTCTCTTCCAAATGACCAAGAGAAACCTAGCGGCTTTTAGATGACGAGTCCGGGACAAAGTTTGTCTCAAGTGCTGTTCATTAATGACTTTCTCTCTAGTTCTCATTTTCCCTAACCGCTCTACTGCAAATGACAGTAAGGACAGACTCCTAAATGCTTTAAAAAAGGAGGCTTTCAGAAGTATTTGCCAAACCCCTAGTGGTCAAGAATGAGTTTAACCTTTCTTTAGGACAGGATCCTAAAAGCTGTAATGTGAAGATTCCGCAACAAATTTATCCCCCGCGAAGGTGAGCGAAGCGTTTTGCTTTGTTATTCATCTGCACGGAGCGAGCCTTCCAAATGAGGCCAGACTCCAAACTGTCTTAAGTTGAAGATTCCATAAGAAATGGCTCACAAGCACCGATCAGTAATGAGTTTCGCTTTCTTTTCAATGTCACCATGCGCTCCCTTCCAGATGATCTGGATAGACTCATAATGGCTTGAAGACTTGGATTCTGTGAGAAATTTCACAAAGCACTGATCACTACTGACTTTCTCTTGGTTTATCACTTTCACTGACCGATAAAGCCCATCTCTTCAGGACCCTCTCGTAACGCCTTTTAAATGAGGAGTCACAGATAACTTTTCCTCCAGCAATGATAAGTAATCAGGTTCTCTTTCTTTGCAGCTTTCTATGCCGAAGAATCAGGAGAGTAGTATGATGGCTTTAAGATGAAGGCTGCATGAAACATTTGAGGATGAGAAAAGAGTTTTGCCTTCTTTGTAATTCTCACCAGCCGATCTCTTCTTAACGATGAGGACAGACTCTCAAGGGCTGTAAGATGACGATTAAATGAGAAATTTGTCATAAGCATTCATTAATACTTCCTTTCCCTTTGTTTCTAATTTTCTCCAACCAATCGAGCCCACAAGCTCAGGACAGGATCCGGACAGCTTGAAAATGAAGATTCCATGAGAATTTTGTGCCCAGCCTTGATTAGGGCTGAGTTTTCCTTTCTTTGTACTTTTTACGAGCCCACGTCTTCTAATGGCACAAGACAGTTGGAGTTAAGCTGTGGGTAGGACGCCACGTCCTCAGGGTTATGGCTAGGCCACTTACAAGTGTGGTTCCTGTGTGCAGGCCACATGCAGGTAGAGTTAGGGAAGGGCAGAGCTCCCAGCCCTAGGTTAGCGTTCTCAGTGCTAGGGTTAGGGTTCATACGGGTAGGAATCCCGATCCTAGTGTTTCCTCGACCACAGGAAACGTAAGCCTCCGTGCAAGTGGCCTTCCCGTGGGAACCCTAATCCTAGGGTTCGGGCCTTACCCATAGACACCCTAAGGCAAGGATCCCCATCTGTAGGACCTCTATGCCTAAAGTGAGCTGGCCTAACCATTGGAACCCTTACTTCAACTGGCCTATGCCTAGAACCCTAACCCTAACGCCAAGTGGCCTACCCGTAAGCATCCTAATGCTAGGGCGGGAATCCCTTCCCACAGCAAGCCTATTTCAGCGTGGCTAACCCATAGGAACCATAACCCAACTCCCCTTGGTCTAGCAATGGGAACCCTACCCCTTAGTCCAAAGGGCCTAGCTTGGGAAACCCTGACGCTGACGCGAAGTGGGCTAAGGAGCCCTAACGCCTATCCCTAACTCCAACTGACCTACTCAGAGGAACTTTAACCCAATTGGCGGGGAGCCCTACCTTTTGCAAGCCTAACTCTCCCCAAAATTAGCAAATTTCTCCTGCAATCATCCTCCAAATGTAATTCCGATGCACTGCTGGCCATTTGGGAGACATCCCTTCTTGAAAAATGCTCTCCAGGAGACATTAGTTCCAGGTAACAGCAAGGCACGAATGTCCCCAGGGATCGTTCTCTAAATGCTATCACGATGCACCGCTGCTGATTTGGCAGAGATCCGTTCATGACAAGTCCTAGGCTTGAGACATTCACTCCAGATCACAGCTAGCTACTCATTGCTCCTCAAATCATCTTTCAAAATGCATTCGGGTGAAAGCCTGGCATTACCGTTAACGAAAAATGCTGTTCATTTGACATTCCTTCCAGGTTACTGCTAGGGACGAAATTCTCGGGAATCTTCCTCAAGAAGTCAGAGGGATGCACTGCCGGCTACCTGGCAGAGAGCCCTTTCAGAGAATTGCTACAAATGAAAAATGCATTCCAGATCACAGCTAGGTGCAAATTTCTCCCGCAATCATCCTCCAAATGTCATTCATTCGGAGGCTCTGCTGGTCATTTGGCAGAGATCCGTTCGTGAAAATAGCTCAAGATGAAACATTCCACATCAAAGCTTGGCACCAATGTCTCCAGGAATCGTCCCCCGAATGTCATTCGGAAGCCCTGCAGGTCATTTGGCAGCGATCCGTTGGTGAAAATATCATGTAGAAAAGCATTCCATGTCCCTGCTAGGGATGACTTTGCCCAAGGCAACTCGGACGCCTTGCTGCGCATTTGGGAGAGATCCATTCATGACAATTGCTAAACGTGAGCCATGAACTCCAGATCCCTACTTGGCACATATTTCTGCTGGAATCGTCCTCCAAATGGCTTTCGGGTGCACCACGGGCCATTTGGCAGAGATCCGTTCGTGAAAATAGCTAAACATGAGACAATCATTCTGGATCTCAGCTAGGACTAATTTCTCCTGGCATCGTCCTCCAAATGCCGTTCGGATGCAGTGCTGGGAAGTCGGCAGCGAACTCTTCTTGAACGTTGCTAAACATGAGCTCTTCAGTCCAGATCACTGCTTGGCAGGAATGTCTCATGGAATCGTCCTCCAAATGTCGTTACGATGCACTGCTTACCATTTCCAGAGATCCAGCCAGGACAATTCCTAAAAACGAACTATTCACTCCAGGTCACAGCTAGACACGAATATGCCCTGGCATCGTCCTCCAAGAGCCAGTCGGATACGCTGCTGGGCATTGGGCAGCTATCCAGTCCTGAAAAATATTATTCACCTAGAAAAGCATTCCATGTCCCTGCTAGGGACGACTTTGTCCTAGAATCGACCTCCAAGTGCAAATCGGAGGCATTGCTGGTATTTGGCAGAGAGCCTTCCTGAAAATTGCTAAACATGAGACATTCACTTCACATCACTGCTAGCCACCAATTTCTCCTGGAATCATTCTCCAAATGCCTTTCGGATGCACTGCTTGCCATTTGGCAGAGCAGGAAAGAATTTTGCTTGCTTAATCTAGTTCGAGGACCGACCACTCCTAAATAATCAGGATAGTAGCCCAATGGCGCGAATATGAAGAGTCCCTGACAATTTGTCACAAGCACGGGTCACTAAGGATTTTCTCTTTCTTTGTAAGTTCCACGGAACCGATCTTTCCCTAATGCTCAGGACCTCTTTTAAACTGTTTGAAAATGAAAAGGCTCCGAGAAACGAGTCACCCGCAGGGATCACTAACGAGTTTTGTTTTGTTTGTAACGTTCATGATGCCCTCTCTTCCAAATGACCAAGAGAAACCTAGTGGCTTTTAGATGACGAGTCCGGGACAAAGTTTGTCTCAAGTGCTGTTCATTAATGACTTTCTCTCTAGTTCTCATTTTCCCTAACCGCTCTACTGCAAATGACAGTAAGGACAGACTCCTAAATGCTTTAAAAAAGGAGGCTTTCAGAAGTATTTGCCAAACCCCTAGTGGTCAAGAATGAGTTTAACCTTTCTTTAGGACAGGATCCTAAAAGCTGTAATGTGAAGATTCCGCGACAAATTTATCCCCCGCTAAGGTGAGCGAAGCGTTTTGCTTTGTTATTCATCTGCACGGAGCGAGCCTTCCAAATGAGGCCAGACTCCAAACTGTCTAAAGTTGAAGATTCCATAAGAAATGGCTCACAAGCACCGATCAGTAATGAGTTTCGCTTTCTTTTCAATGTCACCATGCGCTCCCTTCCAGATGATCTGGATAGACTCATAATGGCTTGAAGACTTGGATTCCGTGAGAAATTTCACAAAGCACTGATCACTACTGACTTTCTCTTGGTTTATCACTTTCACTGACCGATAAAGCCCATCTCTTCAGGACCCTCTCGTAACGCCTTTTAAATGAAGAGTCCCAGATAACTTTTCCTCCAGCAATGATAAGTAATCAGGTTCTCTTTCTTTGCAGCTTTCTATGCCGAAGAATCAGGAGAGTAGTATGATGGCTTTAAGATGAAGGCTGCATGAAACATTTGAGGATGAGAAAAGAGTTTTGCCTTCTTTGTAATTCTCACCAGCCGATCTCTTCTTAACGATGAGGACAGACTCTCAAGGGCTGTAAGATGACGATTAAATGAGAAATTTGTCATAAGCATTCATTAATACTTCCTTTCCCTTTGTTTCTAATTTTCTCCAACCAATCGAGCCCACAAGCTCAGGACAGGATCCGGACAGCTTGAAAATGAAGATTCCATGAGAATTTTGTGCCCAGCCTTGATTAGGGCTGAGTTTTCCTTTCTTTGTACTTTTTACGAGCCCACGTCTTCTAATGGCACAAGACAGTTGGAGTTAAGCTGTGGGTAGGACGCCACGTCCTCAGGGTTATGGCTAGGCCACTTACAAGTGTGGTTCCTGTGTGCAGGCCACATGCAGTTAGAGTTAGGGAAGGGCAGAGCTCCCAGCCCTAGGTTAGCGTTCTCAGCACTAGGGTTAGGGTTCATACGGGTAGGAATCCCGATCCTAGTGTTTCCTCGACCACAGGAAACGTAAGCCTCCGTGCAAGTGGCCTTCCCGTGGGAACCCTAATCCTAGGGTTCGGGCCTTACCCATAGACACCCTAAGGCAAGGATCCCCATCTGTAGGACCTCTATGCCTAAAGTGAGCTGGCCTAACCATTGGAACCCTTACTTCAACTGGCCTATGCCTAGAACCCTAACCCTAACGCCAAGTGGCCTACCCGTAAGCATCCTAA
Organism: Eretmochelys imbricata; assembly: GCF_965152235.1. Taxonomy (NCBI): domain Eukaryota; kingdom Metazoa; phylum Chordata; order Testudines; family Cheloniidae; genus Eretmochelys; species Eretmochelys imbricata. Next base: position 184,710,064 of record NC_135574.1, read on the forward strand.
TGCTAGGGCGGGAATCCCTTCCCACAGCAAGCCTATTTCAGCGTGGCTAACCCATAGGAACCATAACCCAACTCCCCTTGGTCTAGCAATGGGAACCCTACCCCTTAGTCCAAAGGGCCTAGCTCGGGAAACCCTGACGCTGACGCCAAGTGGGCTAAGGAGCCCTAACGCCTATCCCTAACTCCAACTGACCTACTCAGAGGAACTTTAACCCAATTGGCGGGGAGCCCTACCTTTTGCAAGCCTAACCCTCCCCAAAATTAGCAAATTTCTCCTGCAATCATCCTCCAAATGTAATTCCTATGCACTGCTGGCCATTTGGGAGACATCCCTTCTTGAAAAATGCTCTCCAGGAGACATTAGTTCCAGGTAACAGCAAGGCACGAATGTCTCCAGGGATCGTTCTCTAAATGCTATCACGATGCACCGCTGGTGATTTGGCAGAGATCCGTTCATGACAAGTCCTAGGCTTGAGACATTCACTCCAGATCACAGCTAGCTACTCATTGCTCCTCAAATCATCTTTCAAAATGCATTCGGATGAAAGCCTGGCATTACCGTTAACGAAAAATGCTGTTCATTTGACATTCCTTCCAGGTTACTGCTAGGGACGAAATTCTCGGGAATCTTCCTCAAGAAGTCAGAGGGATGCACTGCCGGCTACCTGGCAGAGAGCCCTTTCAGAAAATTGCTACAAATGAAAAATGCATTCCAGATCACAGCTAGGTGCAAATTTCTCCCGCAATCATCCTCCAAATGTCATTCATTCGGAGGCTCTGCTGGTCATTTGGCAGAGATCCGTTCGTGAAAATAGCTCAAGATGAAACATTCCAGATCAAAGCTTGGCACCAATGTCTCCAGGAATCGTCCCCCGAATGTCATTCGGAAGCCCTGCAGGTCATTTGGCAGCGATCCGTTGGTGAAAATATCATGTAGAAAAGCATTCCATGTCCCTGCTAGGGATGACTTTGCCCAAGGCAACTCGGACGCCTTGCTGCGCATTTGGGAGAGATCCATTCATGACAATTGCTAAACGTGAGCCATGAACTCCAGATCCCTACTTGGCACATATTTCTGCTGGAATCGTCCTCCAAATGGCTTTCGGGTGCACCACGGGCCATTTGGCAGAGATCCGTTCGTGAAAATAGCTAAACATGAGACAATCATTCTGGATCTCAGCTAGGACTAATTTCTCCTGGCATCGTCCTCCAAATGCCGTTCGGATGCAGTGCTGGGAAGTTGGCAGCGAACCCTTCTTGAACGTTGCGAAACATGAGCTCTTCAGTCCAGATCACTGCTTGGCAGGAATGTCTCATGGAATCGTCCTCCAAATGTCATTACGATGCACTGCTTACCATTTCCAGAGATCCAGCCAGGACAATTCCTAAAAACGAACTATTCAGTCCAGGTCACAGCTAGACACGAATATGCCCTGGCATCGTCCTCCAAGAGCCAGTCGGATACGCTGCTGGGCATTGGGCAGCTATCCAGTCCTGAAAAATATTATTCACCTAGAAAAGCATTCCATGTCCCTGCTAGGGACGACTTTGTCCTAGAATCGACCTCCAAGTGCAAATCGGAGGCATTGCTGGTATTTGGCAGAGAGCCTTCCTGAAAATTGCTAAACATGAGACATTCACTTCACATCACTGCTAGCCACCAATTTCTCCTGGAATCATTCTCCAAATGCCTTTCGGATGCACTGCTTGCCATTTGGCAGAGCAGGAAAGAATTTTGCTTGCTTAATCTAGTTCGAGGACCGACCACTCCTAAATAATCAGGATAGTAGCCCAATGGCGCGAATATGAAGAGTCCCTGACAATTTGTCACAAGCACGGGTCACTAAGGATTTTCTCTTTCTTTGTAAGTTCCACGGAACCGATCTTTCCCAAATGCTCAGGACCTCTTTTAAACTGTTTGAAAATGAAAAGGCTCCGAGAAACGAGTCACCCGCAGGGATCACTAACGAGTTTTGTTTTGTTTGTAACGTTCATGATCCCCTCTCTTCCAAATGACCAAGAGAAACCTAGTGGCTTTTAGATGACGAGTCCGGGACAAAGTTTGTCTCAAGTGCTGTTCATTAATGACTTTCTCTCTAGTTCTCATTTTCCCTAACCGCTCTACTGCAAATGACAGTAAGGACAGACTCCTAAATGCTTTAAAAAAGGAGGCTTTCAGAAGTATTTGCCAAACCCCTAGTGGTCAAGAATGAGTTTAACCTTTCTTTAGGACAGGATCCTAAAAGCTGTAATGTGAAGATTCCGCGACAAATTGATCCCCCGCTAAGGTGAGCGAAGCGTTTTGCTTTGTTATTCATCTGCACGGAGCGAGCCTTCCAAATGAGGCCAGACTCCAAACTGTCTAAAGTTGAAGATTCCATAAGAAATGGCTCACAAGCACCGATCAGTAATGAGTTTCGCTTTCTTTTCAATGTCACCATGCGCTCCCTTCCAGATGATCTGGATAGACTCATAATGGCTTGAAGACTTGGATTCCGTGAGAAATTTCACAAAGCACTGATCACTACTGACTTTCTCTTGGTTTATCACTTTCACTGACCGATAAAGCCCATCTCTTCAGGACCCTCTCGTAACGCCTTTTAAATGAAGAGTCACAGATAACTTTTCCTCCAGCAATGATAAGTAATCAGGTTCTCTTTCTTTTCAGCTTTCTATGCCGAAGAATCAGGAGAGTAGTATGATGGCTTTAAGATGAAGCCTGCATGAAACATTTGAGGATGAGAAAAGAGTTTTGCCTTCTTTGTAATTCTCACCAGCCGATCTCTTCTTAACGATGAGGACAGACTCTCAAGGGCTGTAAGATGACGATTAAATGAGAAATTTGTCATAAGCATTCATTAATACTTCCTTTCCCTTTGTTTCTAATTTTCTCCAACCAATCGAGCCCACAAGCTCAGGACAGGATCCGGACAGCTTGAAAATGAAGATTCCATGAGAATTTTGTGCCCAGCCTTGATTAGGGCTGAGTTTTCCTTTCTTTGTACTTTTTACGAGCCCACGTCTTCTAATGGCACAAGACAGTTGGAGTTAAGCTGTGGGTAGGACGCCACGTCCTCAGGGTTATGGCTAGGCCACTTACAAGTGTGGTTCCTGTGTGCAGGCCACATGCAGTTAGAGTTAGGGAAGGGCAGAGCTCCCAGCCCTAGGTTAGCGTTCTCAGCGCTAGGGTTAGGGTTCATACGGGTAGGAATCCCGATCCTAGTGTTTCCTCGACCACAGGAAACGTAAGCCTCCGTGCAAGTGGCCTTCCCGTGGGAACCCTAATCCTAGGGTTCGGGCCTTACCCATAGACACCCTAAGGCAAGGATCCCCATCTGTAGGACCTCTATGCCTAAAGTGAGCTGGCCTAACCATTGGAACCCTTACTTCAACTGGCCTATGCCTAGAACCCTAACCCTAACGCCAAGTGGCCTACCCGTAAGCATCCTAATGCTAGGGCGGGAATCCCTTCCCACAGCAAGCCTATTTCAGCGTGGCTAACCCATAGGAACCATAACCCAACTCCCCTTGCTCTAGCAATGGGAACCCTTCCCCTTAGTCCAAAGGGCCTAGCTTGGGAAACCCTGACGCTGACGCCAAGTGGGCTAAGGAGCCCTAACGCCTATCCCTAACTCCAACTGACCTACTCAGAGGAACTTTAACCCAATTGGCGGGGAGCCCTACCTTTTGCAAGCCTAACTCTCCCCAAAATTAGCAAATTTCTCCTGCAATCATCCTCCAAATGTAATTCCGATGCACTGCTGGCCATTTGGGAGAGATCCCTTCTTGAAAAATGCTCTCCAGGAGACATTAGTTCCAGGTAACAGCAAGGCACGAATGTCTCCAGGGATCGTTCTCTAAATGCTATCACGATGCACCGCTGGTGATTTGGCAGAGATCCGTTCATGACAAGTCCTAGGCTTGAGACATTCACTCCAGATCACAGCTAGCTACTCATTGCTCCTCAAATCATCTTTCAAAATGCATTCGGATGAAAGCCTGGCATTACCGTTAACGAAAAATGCTGTTCATTTGACATTCCTTCCAGGTTACTGCTAGGGACGAAATTCTCGGGAATCTTCCTGAAGAAGTCAGAGGGATGCACTGCCGGCTACCTGGCAGAGAGCCCTTTCAGAAAATTGCTACAAATGAAAAATGCATTCCAGATCACAGCTAGGTGCAAATTTCTCCCGCAATCATCCTCCAAATGTCATTCATTCGGAGGCTCTGCTGGTCATTTGGCAGAGATCCGTTCGTGAAAATAGCTCAAGATGAAACATTCCAGATCAAAGCTTGGCACCAATGTCTCCAGGAATCGTCCCCCGAATGTCATTCGGAAGCCCTGCAGGTCATTTGGCAGCGATCCGTTGGTGAAAATATCATGTAGAAAAGCATTCCATGTCCCTGCTAGGGATGACTTTGCCCAAGGCAACTCGGACGCCTTGCTGCGCATTTGGGAGAGATCCATTCATGACAATTGCTAAACGTGAGCCATGAACTCCAGATCCCTACTTGGCACATATTTCTGCTGGAATCGTCCTCCAAATGGCTTTCGGGTGCACCACGGGCCATTTGGCAGAGATCCGTTCGTGAAAATAGCTAAACATGAGACAATCATTCTGGATCTCAGCTAGGACTAATTTCTCCTGGCATCGTCCTCCAAATGCCGTTCGGATGCAGTGCTGGGAAGTTGGCAGCGAACCCTTCTTGAACGTTGCTAAACATGAGCTCTTCAGTCCAGATCACTGCTTGGCAGGAATGTCTCATGGAATCGTCCTCCAAATGTCGTTACGATGCACTGCTTACCATTTCCAGAGATCCAGCCAGGACAATTCCTAAAAACGAACTATTCAGTCCAGGTCACAGCTAGACACGAATATGCCCTGGCATCGTCCTCCAAGAGCCAGTCAGATACGCTGCTGGGCATTGGGCAGCTATCCATTCCTGAAAAATATTATTCACCTAGAAAAGCATTCCATGTCCCTGCTAGGGACGACTTTGTCCTAGAATCGACCTCCAAGTGCAAATCGGAGGCATTGCTGGTATTTGGCAGAGAGCCTTCCTGAAAATTGCTAAACATGAGACATTCACTTCACATCACTGCTAGCCACCAATTTCTCCTGGAATCATTCTCCAAATGCCTTTCGGATGCACTGCTTGCCATTTGGCAGAGCAGGAAAGAATTTTGCTTGCTTAATCTAGTTCGAGGACCGACCACTCCTAAATAATCAGGATAGTAGCCCAATGGCGCGAATATGAAGAGTCCCTGACAATTTGTCACAAGCACGGGTCACTAAGGATTTTCTCTTTCTTTGTAAGTTCCACGGAACCGATCTTTCCCTAATGCTCAGGACCTCTTTTAAACTGTTTGAAAATGAAAAGGCTCCGAGAAACGAGTCACCCGCAGGGATCACTAACGAGTTTTGTTTTGTTTGTAACGTTCATGATGCCCTCTCTTCCAAATGACCAAGAGAAACCTAGTGGCTTTTAGATGACGAGTCCGGGACAAAGTTTGTCTCAAGTGCTGTTCATTAATGACTTTCTCTCTAGTTCTCATTTTCCCTAACCGCTCTACTGCAAATGACAGTAAGGACAGACTCCTAAATGCTTTAAAAAAGGAGGCTTTCAGAAGTATTTGCCAAACCCCTAGTGGTCAAGAATGAGTTTAACCTTTCTTTAGGACAGGATCCTAAAAGCTGTAATGTGAAGATTCCGCGACAAATTTATCCCCCGCTAAGGTGAGCGAAGCGTTTTGCTTTGTTATTCATCTGCACGGAGCGAGCCTTCCAAATGAGGCCAGACTCCAAACTGTCTTCAGTTGAAGATTCCATAAGAAATGGCTCACAAGCACCGATCAGTAATGAGTTTCGCTTTCTTTTCAATGTCACCATGCGCTCCCTTCCAGATGATCTGGATAGACTCATAATGGCTTGAAGACTTGGATTCCGTGAGAAATTTCACAAAGCACTGATCACTACTGACTTTCTCTTGGTTTATCACTTTCACTGACCGATAAAGCCCATCTCTTCAGGACCCTCTCGTAACGCCTTTTAAATGAAGAGTCACAGATAACTTTTCCTCCAGCAATGATAAGTAATCAGGTTCTCTTTCTTTGCAGCTTTCTATGCCGAAGAATCAGGAGAGTAGTATGATGGCTTTAAGATGAAGCCTGCATGAAACACTTGAGGATGAGAAAAGAGTTTTGCCTTCTTTGTAATTCTCACCAGCCGATCTCTTCTTAACGATGAGGACAGACTCTCAAGGGCTGTAAGATGACGATTAAATGAGAAATTTGTCATAAGCATTCATTAATACTTCCTTTCCCTTTGTTTCTAATTTTCTCCAACCAATCGAGCCCACAAGCTCAGGACAGGATCCGGACAGCTTGAAAATGAAGATTCCCTGAGAATTTTGTGCCCAGCCTTGATTAGGGCTGAGTTTTCCTTTCTTTGTACTTTTTACGAGCCCACGTCTTCTAATGGCACAAGACAGTTGGAGTTAAGCTGTGGGTAGGACGCCACGTCCTCAGGGTTATGGCTAGGCCACTTACAAGTGTGGTTCCTGTGTGCAGGCCACATGCAGTTAGAGTTAGGGAAGGGCAGAGCTCCCAGCCCTAGGTTAGCGTTCTCAGCGCTAGGGTTAGGGTTCATACGGGTAGGAATCCCGATCCTAGTGTTTCCTCGACCACAGGAAACGTAAGCCTCCGTGCAAGTGGCCTTCCCGTGGGAACCCTAATCCTAGGGTTCGGGCCTTACCCATAGACACCCTAAGGCAAGGATCCCCATCTGTAGGACCTCTATGCCTAAAGTGAGCTGGCCTAACCATTGGAACCCTTACTTCAACTGGCCTATGCCTAGAACCCTAACCCTAACGCCAAGTGGCCTACCCGTAAGCATCCTAATGCTAGGGCGGGAATCCCTTCCCACAGCAAGCCTATTTCAGCGTGGCTAACCCATAGGAACCATAACCCAACTCCCCTTGGTCTAGCAATGGGAACCCTACCCCTTAGTCCAAAGGGCCTAGCTTGGGAAACCCTGACGCTGACGCCAAGTGGGCTAAGGAGCCCTAACGCCTATCCCTAACTCCAACTGACCTACTCAGAAGAACTTTAACCCAATTGGCGGGGAGCCCTACCTTTTGCAAGCCTAACTCTCCCCAAAATTAGCAAATTTCTCCTGCAATCATCCTCCAAATGTAATTCCGATGCACTGCTGGCCATTTGGGAGAGATCCCTTCTTGAAAAATGCTCTCCAGGAGACATTAGTTCCAGGTAACAGCAAGGCACGAATGTCTCCAGGGATCGTTCTCTAAATGCTATCACGATGCACCGCTGGTGATTTGGCAGAGATCCGTTCATGACAAGTCCTAGGCTTGAGACATTCACTCCAGATCACAGCTAGCTACTCATTGCTCCTCAAATCATCTTTCAAAATGCATTCGGATGAAAGCCTGGCATTACCGTTAACGAAAAATGCTGTTCATTTGACATTCCTTCCAGGTTACTGCTAGGGACGGAATTCTCGGGAATCTTCCTCAAGAAGTCAGAGGGATGCACTGCCAGCTACCTGGCAGAGAGCCCTTTCAGAAAATTGCTACAAATGAAAAATGCATTCCAGATCACAGCTAGGTGCAAATTTCTCCCGCAATCATCCTCCAAATGTCATTCATTCGGAGGCTCTGCTGGTCATTTGGCAGAGATCCGTTCGTGAAAATAGCTCAAGATGAAACATTCCAGATCAAAGCTTGGCACCAATGTCTCCAGGAATCGTCCCCCGAATGTCATTCGGAAGCCCTGCAGGTCATTTGGCAGCGATCCGTTGGTGAAAATATCATGTAGAAAAGCATTCCATGTCCCTGCTAGGGATGACTTTGCCCAAGGCAACTCGGACGCCTTGCTGCGCATTTGGGAGAGATCCATTCATGACAATTGCTAAACGTGAGCCATGAACTCCAGATCCCTACTTGGCACATATTTCTGCTGGAATCGTCCTCCAAATGGCTTTCGGGTGCACCACGGGCCATTTGGCAGAGATCCGTTCGTGAAAATAGCTAAACATGAGACAATCATTCTGGATCTCAGCTAGGACTAATTTCTCCTGGCATCGTCCTCCAAATGCCGTTCGGATGCAGTGCTGGGAAGTTGGCAGCGAACCCTTCTTGAACGTTGCTAAACATGAGCTCTTCAGTCCAGATCACTGCTTGGCAGGAATGTCTCATGGAATCGTCCTCCAAATGTCGTTACGATGCACTGCTTACCATTTCCAGAGATCCAGCCAGGACAATTCCTAAAAACGAACTATTCAGTCCAGGTCACAGCTAGACACGAATATGCCCTGGCATCGTCCTCCAAGAGCCAGTCGGATACGCTGCTGGGCATTGGGCAGCTATCCATTCCTGAAAAATATTATTCACCTAGAAAAGCATTCCATGTCCCTGCTAGGGACGACTTTGTCCTAGAATCGACCTCCAAGTGCAAATCGGAGGCATTGCTGGTATTTGGCAGAGAGCCTTCCTGAAAATTGCTAAACATGAGACATTCACTTCACATCACTGCTAGCCACCAATTTCTCCTGGAATCATTCTCCAAATGCCTTTCGGATGCACTGCTTGCCATTTGGCAGAGCAGGAAAGAATTTTGCTTGCTTAATCTAGTTCGAGGACCGACCACTCCTAAATAATCAGGATAGTAGCCCAATGGCGCGAATATGAAGAGTCCCTGACAATTTGTCACAAGCACGGGTCACTAAGGATTTTCTCTTTCTTTGTAAGTTCCACGGAACCGATCTTTCCCTAATGCTCAGGACCTCTTTTAAACTGTTTGAAAATGAAAAGGCTCCGAGAAACGAGTCACCCGCAGGGATCACTAACGAGTTTTGTTTTGTTTGTAACGTTCATGATGCCCTCTCTTCCAAATGACCAAGAGAAACCTAGTGGCTTTTAGATGACGAGTCCGGGACAAAGTTTGTCTCAAGTGCTGTTCATTAATGACTTTCTCTCTAGTTCTCATTTTCCCTAACCGCTCTACTGCAAATGACAGTAAGGACAGACTCCTAAATGCTTTAAAAAAGGAGGCTTTCAGAAGTATTTGCCAAACCCCTAGTGGTCAAGAATGAGTTTAACCTTTCTTTAGGACAGGATCCTAAAAGCTGTAATGTGAAGATTCCGCGACAAATTTATCCCCCGCTAAGGTGAGCGAAGCGTTTTGCTTTGTTATTCATCTGCACGGAGCGAGCCTTCCAAATGAGGCCAGACTCCAAACTGTCTTAAGTTGAAGATTCCATAAGAAATGGCTCACAAGCACCGATCAGTAATGAGTTTCGCTTTCTTTTCAATGTCACCATGCGCTCCCTTCCAGATGATCTGGATAGACTCATAATGGCTTGAAGACTTGGATTCCGTGAGAAATTTCACAAAGCACTGATCACTACTGACTTTCTCTTGGTTTATCACTTTCACTGACCGATAAAGCCCATCTCTTCAGGACCCTCTCATAACGCCTTTTAAATGAAGGCTGAGGGGAGGTATGATTGCTCTCTATAAATATATCAGAGGGATAAATACCAGAGAGGGAGAGGAATTATTTAAACTCAGTACCAATGTGGACACAAGAACAAATGGATATAAACTGGCCACTAGGAAATTTAGATTAGAAATTAGACGAAGGTTTCTAACCATCAGAGGAGTGAAGTTTTGGAATAGCCTTCCGAGGGAAGTAGTGGGGGCAAAAGATCTATCTTGCTTTAAGATTAAACTCGATAAGTTTATGGAGGAGATGGTATGATGGGATAACATGGTTTTGGTAATTAAATATTCATGGTAAATAGGCCCAATGGCCTGTGACGGGTTTTAGATGGGGTAAGATCCAAGTTACCTGGGAAAGAATTTTCTGGGAAAGAATTTTCTGTAGTATCTGGCTGATGAATCTTGCCCATATGCTCAGGGTTTAGCTGATCGCCATATTTGGGGTCGGGAAGGAATTTTCCTCCAGGGCAGATTGGAAGAGGCCCTGGAGGTTTTTCGCCTTCCTCTGTAGCATAGGGCACTGGTCACTTGCTGGAGGATTCTCTGCTCCTTGAGGTCTTTAAACTACAATTTGAGGACTTCAATAGCACAGATATAGGTGTGAGGTTTTTTTTGTAGGAGTGGTGGGTGAAATTCTGTGGCCTGCGTTGTGCAGGAGGTCAGACTAGATGATCATAATGGTCCCTTCTGACCTAAATAACTATGAACTATAAGAGTCACAGATAACTTTTCCTCCAGCAATGATAAGTAATCAGGTTCTCTTTCTTTGCAGCTTTCTATGCCGAAGAATCAGGAGAGTAGTATGATGGCTTTAAGATGAAGCCTGCATGAAACACTTGAGGATGAGAAAAGAGTTTTGCCTTCTTTGTAATTCTCACCAGCCGATCTCTTCTTAACGATGAGGACAGACTCTCAAGGGCTGTAAGATGACGATTAAATGAGAAATTTGTCATAAGCATTCATTAATACTTCCTTTCCCTTTGTTTCTAATTTTCTCCAACCAATCGAGCCCACAAGCTCAGGACAGGATCCGGACAGCTTGAAAATGAAGATTCCCTGAGAATTTTGTGCCCAGCCTTGATTAGGGCTGAGTTTTCCTTTCTTTGTACTTTTTACGAGCCCACGTCTTCTAATGGCACAAGACAGTTGGAGTTAAGCTGTGGGTAGGACGCCACGTCCTCAGGGTTATGGCTAGGCCACTTACAAGTGTGGTTCCTGTGTGCAGGCCACATGCAGTTAGAGTTAGGGAAGGGCAGAGCTCCCAGCCCTAGGTTAGCGTTCTCAGCGCTAGGGTTAGGGTTCATACGGGTAGGAATCCCGATCCTAGTGTTTCCTCGACCACAGGAAACGTAAGCCTCCGTGCAAGTGGCCTTCCCGTGGGAACCCTAATCCTAGGGTTCGGGCCTTACCCATAGACACCCTAAGGCAAGGATCCCCATCTGTAGGACCTCTATGCCTAAAGTGAGCTGGCCTAACCATTGGAACCCTTACTTCAACTGGCCTATGCCTAGAACCCTAACCCTAACGCCAAGTGGCCTACCCGTAAGCATCCTAATGCTAGGGCGGGAATCCCTTCCCACAGCAAGCCTATTTCAGCGTGGCTAACCCATAGGAACCATAACCCAACTCCCCTTGGTCTAGCAATGGGAACCCTACCCCTTAGTCCAAAGGGCCTAGCTTGGGAAACCCTGACGCTGACGCCAAGTGGGCTAAGGAGCCCTAACGCCTATCCCTAACTCCAACTGACCTACTCAGAAGAACTTTAACCCAATTGGCGGGGAGCCCTACCTTTTGCAAGCCTAACTCTCCCCAAAATTAGCAAATTTCTCCTGCAATCATCCTCCAAATGTAATTCCGATGCACTGCTGGCCATTTGGGAGAGATCCCTTCTTGAAAAATGCTCTCCAGGAGACATTAGTTCCAGGTAACAGCAAGGCACGAATGTCTCCAGGGATCGTTCTCTAAATGCTATCACGATGCACCGCTGGTGATTTGGCAGAGATCCGTTCATGACAAGTCCTAGGCTTGAGACATTCACTCCAGATCACAGCTAGCTACTCATTGCTCCTCAAATCATCTTTCAAAATGCATTCGGATGAAAGCCTGGCATTACCGTTAACGAAAAATGCTGTTCATTTGACATTCCTTCCAGGTTACTGCTAGGGACGGAATTCTCGGGAATCTTCCTCAAGAAGTCAGAGGGATGCACTGCCAGCTACCTGGCAGAGAGCCCTTTCAGAAAATTGCTACAAATGAAAAATGCATTCCAGATCACAGCTAGGTGCAAATTTCTCCCGCAATCATCCTCCAAATGTCATTCATTCGGAGGCTCTGCTGGTCATTTGGCAGAGATCCGTTCGTGAAAATAGCTCAAGATGAAACATTCCAGATCAAAGCTTGGCACCAATGTCTCCAGGAATCGTCCCCCGAATGTCATTCGGAAGCCCTGCAGGTCATTTGGCAGCGATCCGTTGGTGAAAATATCATGTAGAAAAGCATTCCATGTCCCTGCTAGGGATGACTTTGCCCAAGGCAACTCGGACGCCTTGCTGCGCATTTGGGAGAGATCCATTCATGACAATTGCTAAACGTGAGCCATGAACTCCAGATCCCTACTTGGCACATATTTCTGCTGGAATCGTCCTCCAAATGGCTTTCGGGTGCACCACGGGCCATTTGGCAGAGATCCGTTCGTGAAAATAGCTAAACATGAGACAATCATTCTGGATCTCAGCTAGGACTAATTTCTCCTGGCATCGTCCTCCAAATGCCGTTCGGATGCAGTGCTGGGAAGTTGGCAGCGAACCCTTCTTGAACGTTGCTAAACATGAGCTCTTCAGTCCAGATCACTGCTTGGCAGGAATGTCTCATGGAATCGTCCTCCAAATGTCGTTACGATGCACTGCTTACCATTTCCAGAGATCCAGCCAGGACAATTCCTAAAAACGAACTATTCAGTCCAGGTCACAGCTAGACACGAATATGCCCTGGCATCGTCCTCCAAGAGCCAGTCGGATACGCTGCTGGGCATTGGGCAGCTATCCATTCCTGAAAAATATTATTCACCTAGAAAAGCATTCCATGTCCCTGCTAGGGACGACTTTGTCCTAGAATCGACCTCCAAGTGCAAATCGGAGGCATTGCTGGTATTTGGCAGAGAGCCTTCCTGAAAATTGCTAAACATGAGACATTCACTTCACATCACTGCTAGCCACCAATTTCTCCTGGAATCATTCTCCAAATGCCTTTCGGATGCACTGCTTGCCATTTGGCAGAGCAGGAAAGAATTTTGCTTGCTTAATCTAGTTCGAGGACCGACCACTCCTAAATAATCAGGATAGTAGCCCAATGGCGCGAATATGAAGAGTCCCTGACAATTTGTCACAAGCACGGGTCACTAAGGATTTTCTCTTTCTTTGTAAGTTCCACGGAACCGATCTTTCCCTAATGCTCAGGACCTCTTTTAAACTGTTTGAAAATGAAAAGGCTCCGAGAAACGAGTCACCCGCAGGGATCACTAACGAGTTTTGTTTTGTTTGTAACGTTCATGATGCCCTCTCTTCCAAATGACCAAGAGAAACCTAGTGGCTTTTAGATGACGAGTCCGGGACAAAGTTTGTCTCAAGTGCTGTTCATTAATGACTTTCTCTCTAGTTCTCATTTTCCCTAACCGCTCTACTGCAAATGACAGTAAGGACAGACTCCTAAATGCTTTAAAAAAGGAGGCTTTCAGAAGTATTTGCCAAACCCCTAGTGGTCAAGAATGAGTTTAACCTTTCTTTAGGACAGGATCCTAAAAGCTGTAATGTGAAGATTCCGCGACAAATTGATCCCCCGCTAAGGTGAGCGAAGCGTTTTGCTTTGTTATTCATCTGCACGGAGCGAGCCTTCCAAATGAGGCCAGACTCCAAACTGTCTTAAGTTGAAGATTCCATAAGAAATGGCTCACAAGCACCGATCAGTAATGAGTTTCGCTTTCTTTTCAATGTCACCATGCGCTCCCTTCCAGATGATCTGGATAGACTCATAATGGCTTGAAGACTTGGATTCCGTGAGAAATTTCACAAAGCACTGATCACTACTGACTTTCTCTTGGTTTATCACTTTCACTGACCGATAAAGCCCATCTCTTCAGGACCCTCTCATAACGCCTTTTAAATGAAGGCTGAGGGGAGGTATGATTGCTCTCTATAAATATATCAGAGGGATAAATACCAGAGAGGGAGAGGAATTATTTAAACTCAGTACCAATGTGGACACAAGAACAAATGGATATAAACTGGCCACTAGGAAATTTAGATTAGAAATTAGACGAAGGTTTCTAACCATCAGAGGAGTGAAGTTTTGGAATAGCCTTCCGAGGGAAGTAGTGGGGGCAAAAGATCTATCTTGCTTTAAGATTAAACTCGATAAGTTTATGGAGGAGATGGTATGATGGGATAACATGGTTTTGGTAATTAAATATTCATGGTAAATAGGCCCAATGGCCTGTGACGGGTTTTAGATGGGGTAAGATCCAAGTTACCTGGGAAAGAATTTTCTGGGAAAGAATTTTCTGTAGTATCTGGCTGATGAATCTTGCCCATATGCTCAGGGTTTAGCTGATCGCCATATTTGGGGTCGGGAAGGAATTTTCCTCCAGGGCAGATTGGAAGAGGCCCTGGAGGTTTTTCGCCTTCCTCTGTAGCATAGGGCACTGGTCACTTGCTGGAGGATTCTCTGCTCCTTGAGGTCTTTAAACTACAATTTGAGGACTTCAATAGCACAGATATAGGTGTGAGGTTTTTTTTGTAGGAGTGGTGGGTGAAATTCTGTGGCCTGCGTTGTGCAGGAGGTCAGACTAGATGATCATAATGGTCCCTTCTGACCTAAATAACTATGAACTATAAGAGTCACAGATAACTTTTCCTCCAGCAATGATAAGTAATCAGGTTCTCTTTCTTTGCAGCTTTCTATGCCGAAGAATCAGGAGAGTAGTATGATGGCTTTAAGATGAAGCCTGCATGAAACACTTGAGGATGAGAAAAGAGTTTTGCCTTCTTTGTAATTCTCACCAGCCGATCTCTTCTTAACGATGAGGACAGACTCTCAAGGGCTGTAAGATGACGATTAAATGAGAAATTTGTCATAAGCATTCATTAATACTTCCTTTCCCTTTGTTTCTAATTTTCTCCAACCAATCGAGCCCACAAGCTCAGGACAGGATCCGGACAGCTTGAAAATGAAGATTCCATGAGAATTTTGTGCCCAGCCTTGATTAGGGCTGAGTTTTCCTTTCTTTGTACTTTTTACGAGCCCACGTCTTCTAATGGCACAAGACAGTTGGAGTTAAGCTGTGGGTAGGACGCCACGTCCTCAGGGTTATGGCTAGGCCACTTACAAGTGTGGTTCCTGTGTGCAGGCCACATGCAGTTAGAGTTAGGGAAGGGCAGAGCTCCCAGCCCTAGGTTAGCGTTCTCAGCGCTAGGGTTAGGGTTCATACGGGTAGGAATCCCGATCCTAGTGTTTCCTCGACCACAGGAAACGTAAGCCTCCGTGCAAGTGGCCTTCCCGTGGGAACCCTAATCCTAGGGTTCGGGCCTTACCCATAGACACCCTAAGGCAAGGATCCCCATCTGTAGGACCTCTATGCCTAAAGTGAGCTGGCCTAACCATTGGAACCCTTACTTCAACAGGCCTATGCCTAGAACCCTAACCCTAACGCCAAGTGGCCTACCCGTAAGCATCCTAATGCTAGGGCGGGAATCCCTTCCCACAGCAAGCCTATTTCAGCGTGGCTAACCCATAGGAACCATAACCCAACTCCCCTTGGTCTAGCAATGGGAACCCTACCCCTTAGTCCAAAGGGCCTAGCTCGGGAAACCCTGACGCTGACGCCAAGTGGGCTAAGGAGCCCTAACGCCTATCCCTAACTCCAACTGACCTACTCAGAGGAACTTTAACCCAATTGGCGGGGAGCCCTACCTTTTGCAAGCCTAACTCTCCCCAAAATTAGCAAATTTCTCCTGCAATCATCCTCCAAATGTAATTCCGATGCACTGCTGGCCATTTGGGAGAGATCCCTTCTTGAAAAATGCTCTCCAGGAGACATTAGTTCCAGGTAACAGCAAGGCAGGAATGTCTCCAGGGATCGTTCTCTAAATGCTATCACGATGCACCGCTGGTGATTTGGCAGAGATCCGTTCATGACAAGTCCTAGGCTTGAGACATTCACTCCAGATCACAGCTAGCTACTCATTGCTCCTCAAATCATCTTTCAAAATGCATTCGGATGAAAGCCTGGCATTACCGTTAACGAAAAATGCTGTTCATTTGACATTCCTTCCAGGTTACTGCTAGGGACGAAATTCTCGGGAATCTTCCTCAAGAAGTCAGAGGGATGCACTGCCAGCTACCTGGCAGAGAGCCCTTTCAGAAAATTGCTACAAATGAAAAATGCATTCCAGATCACAGCTAGGTGCAAATTCCTCCCGCAATCATCCTCCAAATGTCATTCATTCGGAGGCTCTGCTGGTCATTTGGCAGAGATCCGTTCGTGAAAATAGCTCAAGATGAAACATTCCACATCAAAGCTTGGCACCAATGTCTCCAGGAATCGTCCCCCGAATGTCATTCGGAAGCCCTGCAGGTCATTTGGCAGCGATCCGTTGGTGAAAATATCATGTAGAAAAGCATTCCATGTCCCTGCTAGGGATGACTTTGCCCAAGGCAACTCGGACGCCTTGCTGCGCATTTGGGAGAGATCCATTCATGACAATTGCTAAACGTGAGCCATGAACTCCAGCTCCCTACTTGGCACATATTTCTGCTGGAATCGTCCTCCAAATGGCTTTCGGGTGCACCACGGGCCATTTGGCAGAGATCCGTTCGTGAAAATAGCTAAACATGAGACAATCATTCTGGATCTCAGCTAGGACTAATTTCTCCTGGCATCGTCCTCCAAATGCCGTTCGGATGCAGTGCTAGGAAGTTGGCAGCGAACCCTTCTTGAACGTTGCTAAACATGAGCTCTTCAGTCCAGATCACTGCTTGGCAGGAATGTCTCATGGAATCGTCCTCCAAATGTCGTTACGATGCACTGCTTACCATTTCCAGAGATCCAGCCAGGACAATTCCTAAAAACGAACTATTCAGTCCAGGTCACAGCTAGACACGAATATGCCCTGGCATCGTCCTCCAAGAGCCAGTCGGATACGCTGCTGGGCATTGGGCAGCTATCCATTCCTGAAAAATATTATTCACCTAGAAAAGCATTCCATGTCCCTGCTAGGGACGACTTTGTCCTAGAATCGACCTCCAAGTGCAAATCGGAGGCATTGCTGGTATTTGGCAGAGAGCCTTCCTGAAAATTGCTAAACATGAGACATTCACTTCACATCACTGCTAGCCACCAATTTCTCCTGGAATCATTCTCCAAATGCCTTTCGGATGCACTGCTTGCCATTTGGCAGAGCAGGAAAGAATTTTGCTTGCTTAATCTAGTTCGAGGACCGACCACTCCTAAATAATCAGGATAGTAGCCCAATGGCGCGAATATGAAGAGTCCCTGACAATTTGTCACAAGCACGGGTCACTAAGGATTTTCTCTTTCTTTGTAAGTTCCACGGAACCGATCTTTCCCTAATGCTCAGGACCTCTTTTAAACTGTTTGAAAATGAAAAGGCTCCGAGAAATGAGTCACCCGCAGGGATCACGAACGAGTTTTGTTTTGTTTGTAACGTTCATGATGCCCTCTCTTCCAAATGACCAAGAGAAACCTAGTGGCTTTTAGATGACGAGTCCGGGACAAAGTTTGTCTCAAGTGCTGTTCATTAATGACTTTCTCTCTAGTTCTCATTTTCCCTAACCGCTCTACTGCAAATGACAGTAAGGACAGACTCCTAAATGCGTTAAAAAAGGAGGTTTTCAGAAGTATTTGCCAAACCCCTAGTGGTCAAGAATGAGTTTAACCTTTCTTTAGGACAGGATCCTAAAAGCTGTAATGTGAAGATTCCGCGACAAATTTATCCCCCGCTAAGGTGAGCGAAGCGTTTTGCTTTGTTATTCATCTGCACGGAGCGAGCCTTCCAAATGAGGCCAGACTCCAAACTGTCTGAAGTTGAAGATTCCATAAGAAATGGCTCACAAGCACCGATCAGTAATGAGTTTCGCTTTCTTTTCAATGTCACCATGCGCTCCCTTCCAGATGATCTGGATAGACTCATAATGGCTTGAAGACTTGGATTCCGTGAGAAATTTCACAAAGCACTGATCACTACTGACTTTCTCTCGGTTTATTAGTGTCACTGACCGATAAAGCCCATCTCTTCAGGACCCTCCCGTAACGCCTTTTAAATGAAGAGTCACAGATAACTTTTCCTCCAGCAATGATAAGTAATCAGGTTCTCTTTCTTTGCAGCTTTCTATGCCGAAGAATCAGGAGAGTAGTATGATGGCTTTAAGATGAAGCTTGCATGAAACATTTGAGGATGAGAAAAGAGTTTTGCCTTCTTTGTAATTCTCACCAGCCGATCTCTTCTTAACGATGAGGACAGACTCTCAAGGGCTGTAAGATGACGATTAAATGAGAAATTTGTCATAAGCATTCATTAATACTTCCTTTCCCTTTGTTTCTAATTTTCTCCAACCAATCGAGCCCACAAGCTCAGGACAGGATCCGGACAGCTTGAAAATGAAGATTCCATGAGAATTTTGTGCCCAGCCTTGATTAGGGCTGAGTTTTCCTTTCTTTGGACTTTTTACGAGCCCACGTCTTCTAATGGCACAAGACAGTTGGAGTTAAGCTGTGGGTAGGACGCCACGTCCTCAGGGTTATGGCTAGGCCACTTACAAGTGTGGTTCCTGTGTGCAGGCCACATGCAGTTAGAGTTAGGGAAGGGCAGAGCTCCCAGCCCTAGGTTAGCGTTCTCAGCGCTAGGGTTAGGGTTCATACGGGTAGGAATCCCGATCCTAGTGTTTCCTCGACCACAGGAAACGTAAGCCTCCGTGCAAGTGGCCTTCCCGTGGGAACCCTAATCCTAGGGTTCGGGCCTTACCCATAGACACCCTAAGGCAAGGATCCCCATCTGTAGGACCTCTATGCCTAAAGTGAGCTGGCCTAACCATTGGAACCCTTACTTCAACAGGCCTATGCCTAGAACCCTAACCCTAACGCCAAGTGGCCTACCCGTAAGCATCCTAATGCTAGGGCGGGAATCCCTTCCCACAGCAAGCCTATTTCAGCGTGGCTAACCCATAGGAACCATAACCCAACTCCCCTTGGTCTAGCAATGGGAACCCTACCCCTTAGTCCAAAGGGCCTAGCTCGGGAAACCCTGACGCTGACGCCAAGTGGGCTAAGGAGCCCTAACGCCTATCCCTAACTCCAACTGACCTACTCAGAGGAACTTTAACCCAATTGGCGGGGAGCCCTACCTTTTGCAAGCCTAACTCTCCCCAAAATTAGCAAATTTCTCCTGCAATCATCCTCCAAATGTAATTCCGATGCACTGCTGGCCATTTGGGAGAGATCCCTTCTTGAAAAATGCTCTCCAGGAGACATTAGTTCCAGGTAACAGCAAGGCAGGAATGTCTCCAGGGATCGTTCTCTAAATGCTATCACGATGCACCGCTGGTGATTTGGCAGAGATCCGTTCATGACAAGTCCTAGGCTTGAGACATTCACTCCAGATCACAGCTAGCTACTCATTGCTCCTCAAATCATCTTTCAAAATGCATTCGGATGAAAGCCTGGCATTACCGTTAACGAAAAATGCTGTTCATTTGACATTCCTTCCAGGTTACTGCTAGGGACGAAATTCTCGGGAATCTTCCTCAAGAAGTCAGAGGGATGCACTGCCAGCTACCTGGCAGAGAGCCCTTTCAGAAAATTGCTACAAATGAAAAATGCATTCCAGATCACAGCTAGGTGCAAATTCCTCCCGCAATCATCCTCCAAATGTCATTCATTCGGAGGCTCTGCTGGTCATTTGGCAGAGATCCGTTCGTGAAAATAGCTCAAGATGAAACATTCCAGATCAAAGCTTGGCACCAATGTCTCCAGGAATCGTCCCCCGAATGTCATTCGGAAGCCCTGCAGGTCATTTGGCAGCGATCCGTTGGTGAAAATATCATGTAGAAAAGCATTCCATGTCCCTGCTAGGGATGACTTTGCCCAAGGCAACTCGGACGCCTTGCTGCGCATTTGGGAGAGATCCATTCATGACAATTGCTAAACGTGAGCCATGAACTCCAGCTCCCTACTTGGCACATATTTCTGCTGGAATCGTCCTCCAAATGGCTTTCGGGTGCACCACGGGCCATTTGGCAGAGATCCGTTCGTGAAAATAGCTAAACATGAGACAATCATTCTGGATCTCAGCTAGGACTAATTTCTCCTGGCATCGTCCTCCAAATGCCGTTCGGATGCAGTGCTGGGAAGTTGGCAGCGAACCCTTCTTGAACGTTGCTAAACATGAGCTCTTCAGTCCAGATCACTGCTTGGCAGGAATGTCTCATGGAATCGTCCTCCAAATGTCGTTACGATGCACTGCTTACCATTTCCAGAGATCCAGCCAGGACAATTCCTAAAAACGAACTATTCAGTCCAGGTCACAGCTAGACACGAATATGCCCTGGCATCGTCCTCCAAGAGCCAGTCGGATACGCTGCTGGGCATTGGGCAGCTATCCAGTCCTGAAAAATATTATTCACCTAGAAAAGCATTCCATGTCCCTGCTAGGGACGACTTTGTCCTAGAATCGACCTCCAAGTGCAAATCGGAGGCATTGCTGGTATTTGGCAGAGAGCCTTCCTGAAAATTGCTAAACATGAGACATTCACTTCACATCACTGCTAGCCACCAATTTCTCCTGGAATCATTCTCCAAATGCCTTTCGGATGCACTGCTTGCCATTTGGCAGAGCAGGAAAGAATTTTGCTTGCTTAATCTAGTTCGAGGACCGACCACTCCTAAATAATCAGGATAGTAGCCCAATGGCGCGAATATGAAGAGTCCCTGACAATTTGTCACAAGCACGGGTCACTAAGGATTTTCTCTTTCTTTGTAAGTTCCACGGAACCGATCTTTCCCTAATGCTCAGGACCTCTTTTAAACTGTTTGAAAATGAAAAGGCTCCGAGAAACGAGTCACCCGCAGGGATCACGAACGAGTTTTGTTTTGTTTGTAACGTTCATGATGCCCTCTCTTCCAAATGACCAAGAGAAACCTAGTGGCTTTTAGATGACGAGTCCGGGACAAAGTTTGTCTCAAGTGCTGTTCATTAATGACTTTCTCTCTAGTTCTCATTTTCCCTAACCGCTCTACTGCAAATGACAGTAAGGACAGACTCCTAAATGCGTTAAAAAAGGAGGTTTTCAGAAGTATTTGCCAAACCCCTAGTGGTCAAGAATGAGTTTAACCTTTCTTTAGGACAGGATCCTAAAAGCTGTAATGTGAAGATTCCGCGACAAATTTATCCCCCGCTAAGGTGAGCGAAGCGTTTTGCTTTGTTATTCATCTGCACGGAGCGAGCCTTCCAAATGAGGCCAGACTCCAACTGTCTGAAGTTGAAGATTCCATAAGAAATGGCTCACAAGCACCGATCAGTAATGAGTTTCGCTTTCTTTTCAATGTCACCATGCGCTCCCTTCCAGATGATCTGGATAGACTCATAATGGCTTGAAGACTTGGATTCCGTGAGAAATTTCACAAAGCACTGATCACTACTGACTTTCTCTCGGTTTATTAGTGTCACTGACCGATAAAGCCCATCTCTTCAGGACCCTCCCGTAACGCCTTTTAAATGAAGAGTCACAGATAACTTTTCCTCCAGCAATGATAAGTAATCAGGTTCTCTTTCTTTGCAGCTTTCTATGCCGAAGAATCAGGAGAGTAGTATGATGGCTTTAAGATGAAGCTTGCATGAAACATTTGAGGATGAGAAAAGAGTTTTGCCTTCTTTGTAATTCTCACCAGCCGATCTCTTCTTAACGATGAGGACAGACTCTCAAGGGCTGTAAGATGACGATTAAATGAGAAATTTGTCATAAGCATTCATTAATACTTCCTTTCCCTTTGTTTCTAATTTTCTCCAACCAATCGAGCCCACAAGCTCAGGACAGGATCCGGACAGCTTGAAAATGAAGATTCCATGAGAATTTTGTGCCCAGCCTTGATTAGGGCTGAGTTTTCCTTTCTTTGTACTTTTTACGAGCCCACGTCTTCTAATGGCACAAGACAGTTGGAGTTAAGCTGTGGGTAGGACGCCACGTCCTCAGGGTTATGGCTAGGCCACTTACAAGTGTGGTTCCTGTGTGCAGGCCACATGCAGTTAGAGTTAGGGAAGGGCAGAGCTCCCAGCCCTAGGTTAGCGTTCTCAGCGCTAGGGTTAGGGTTCATACGGGTAGGAATCCCGATCCTAGTGTTTCCTCGACCACAGGAAACGTAAGCCTCCGTGCAAGTGGCCTTCCTGTGGGAACCCTAATCCTAGGGTTCGGGCCTTACCCATAGACACCCTAAGGCAAGGATCCCCATCTGTAGGACCTCTATGCCTAAAGTGAGCTGGCCTAACCATTGGAACCCTTACTTCAACTGGCCTATGCCTAGAACCCTAACCCTAACGCCAAGTGGCCTACCCGTAAGCATCCTAATGCTAGGGCGGGAATCCCTTCCCACAGCAAGCCTATTTCAGCGTGGCTAACCCATAGGAACCATAACCCAACTCCCCTTGGTCTAGCAATGGGAACCCTACCCCTTAGTCCAAAGGGCCTAGCTTGGGAAACCCTGACGCTGACGCCAAGTGGGCTAAGGAGCCCTAACGCCTATCCCTAACTCCAACTGACCTACTCAGAGGAACTTTAACCCAATTGGCGGGGAGCCCTACCTTTTGAAGCCTAACTCTCCCCAAAATTAGCAAATTTCTCCTGCAATCATCCTCCAAATGTAATTCCGATGCACTGCTGGCCATTTGGGAGAGATCCCTTCTTGAAAAATGCTCTCCAGGAGACATTAGTTCCAGGTAACAGCAAGGCACGAATGTCTCCAGGGATCGTTCTCTAAATGCTATCACGATGCACCGCTGGTGATTTGGCAGAGATCCGTTCATGACAAGTCCTAGGCTTGAGACATTCACTCCAGATCACAGCTAGCTACTCATTGCTCCTCAAATCATCTTTCAAAATGCATTCGGATGAAAGCCTGGCATTACCGTTAACGAAAAATGCTGTTCATTTGACATTCCTTCCAGGTTACTGCTAGGGACGAAATTCTCGGGAATCTTCCTCAAGAAGTCAGAGGGATGCACTGCCAGCTACCTGGCAGAGAGCCCTTTCAGAAAATTGCTACAAATGAAAAATGCATTCCAGATCACAGCTAGGTGCAAATTTCTCCCGCAATCATCCTCCAAATGTCATTCATTCGGAGGCTCTGCTGGTCATTTGGCAGAGATCCGTTTGTGAAAATAGCTCAAGATGAAACATTCCAGATCAAAGCTTGGCACCAATGTCTCCAGGAATCGTCCCCCGAATGTCATTCGGAAGCCCTGCAGGTCATTTGGCAGCGATCCGTTGGTGAAAATATCATGTAGAAAAGCATTCCATGTCCCTGCTAGGGATGACTTTGCCCAAGGCAACTCGGACGCCTTGCTGCGCATTTGGGAGAGATCCATTCATGACAATTGCTAAACGTGAGCCATGAACTCCAGCTCCCTACTTGGCACATATTTCTGCTGGAATCGTCCTCCAAATGGCTTTCGGGTGCACCACGGGCCATTTGGCAGAGATCCGTTCGTGAAAATAGCTAAACATGAGACAATCATTCTGGATCTCAGCTAGGACTAATTTCTCCTGGCATCGTCCTCCAAATGCCGTTCGGATGCAGTGCTGGGAAGTTGGCAGCGAACCCTTCTTGAACGTTGCTAAACATGAGCTCTTCAGTCCAGATCACTGCTTGGCAGGAATGTCTCATGGAATCGTCCTCCAAATGTCGTTACGATGCACTGCTTACCATTTCCAGAGATCCAGCCAGGACAATTCCTAAAAACGAACTATTCAGTCCAGGTCACAGCTAGACACGAATATGCCCTGGCATCGTCCTCCAAGAGCCAGTCGGATACGCTGCTGGGCATTGGGCAGCTATCCAGTCCTGAAAAATATTATTCACCTAGAAAAGCATTCCATGTCCCTGCTAGGGACGACTTTGTCCTAGAATCGACCTCCAAGTGCAAATCGGAGGCATTGCTGGTATTTGGCAGAGAGCCTTCCTGAAAATTGCTAAACATGAGACATTCACTTCACATCACTGCTAGCCACCAATTTCTCCTGGAATCATTCTCCAAATGCCTTTCGGATGCACTGCTTGCCATTTGGCAGAGCAGGAAAGAATTTTGCTTGCTTAATCTAGTTCGAGGACCGACCACTCCTAAATAATCAGGATAGTAGCCCAATGGCGCGAATATGAAGAGTCCCTGACAATTTGTCACAAGCACGGGTCACTAAGGATTTTCTCTTTCTTTGTAAGTTCCACGGAACCGATCTTTCCCTAATGCTCAGGACCTCTTTTAAACTGTTTGAAAATGAAAAGGCTCCGAGAAACGAGTCACCCGCAGGGATCACGAACGAGTTTTGTTTTGTTTGTAACGTTCATGATGCCCTCTCTTCCAAATGACCAAGAGAAACCTAGTGGCTTTTAGATGACGAGTCCGGGACAAAGTTTGTCTCAAGTGCTGTTCATTAATGACTTTCTCTCTAGTTCTCATTTTCCCTAACCGCTCTACTGCAAATGACTGTAAGGACAGACTCCTAAATGCTTTAAAAAAGGAGGCTTTCAGAAGTATTTGCCAAACCCCTAGTGGTCAAGAATGAGTTTAACCTTTCTTTAGGACAGGATCCTAAAAGCTGTAATGTGAAGATTCCGCGACAAATTTATCCCCCGCTAAGGTGAGCGAAGCGTTTTGCTTTGTTATTCATCTGCACGGAGCGAGCCTTCCAAATGAGGCCAGACTCCAAACTGTCTTAAGTTGAAGATTCCATAAGAAATGGCTCACAAGCACCAATCAGTAATGAGTTTCGCTTTCTTTTCAATGTCACCATGCGCTCCCTTCCAGATGATCTGGATAGACTCATAATGGCTTGAAGACTTGGATTCCGTGAGAAATTTCACAAAGCACTGATCACTACTGACTTTCTCTTGGTTTATCACTTTCACTGACCGATAAAGCCCATCTCTTCAGGACCCTCTCGTAACGCCTTTTAAATGAAGAGTCACAGATAACTTTTCCTCCGGCAATGATAAGTAATCAGGTTCTCTTTCTTTGCAGCTTTCTATGCCGAAGAATCAGGAGAGTAGTATGATGGCTTTAAGATGAAGGCTGCATGAAACATTTGAGGATGAGAAAAGAGTTTTGCCTTCTTTGTAATTCTCACCAGCCGATCTCTTCTTAACGATGAGGACAGACTCTCAAGGGCTGTAAGATGACGATTAAATGAGAAATTTGTCATAAGCATTCATTAATACTTCCTTTCCCTTTGTTTCTAATTTTCTCCAACCAATCGAGCCCACAAGCTCAGGACAGGATCCGGACAGCTTGAAAATGAAGATTCCATGAGAATTTTGTGCCCAGCCTTGATTAGGGCTGAGTTTTCCTTTCTTTGTACTTTTTACGAGCCCACGTCTTCTAATGGCACAAGACAGTTGGAGTTAAGCTGTGGGTAGGACGCCACGTCCTCAGGGTTATGGCTAGGCCACTTACAAGTGTGGTTCCTGTGTGCAGGCCACATGCAGTTAGAGTTAGGGAAGGGCAGAGCTCCCAGCCCTAGGTTAGCGTTCTCAGCGCTAGGGTTAGGGTTCATACGGGTAGGAATCCCGATCCTAGTGTTTCCTCGACCACAGGAAACGTAAGCCTCCGTGCAAGTGGCCTTCCCGTGGGAACCCTAATCCTAGGGTTCGGGCCTTACCCATAGACACCCTAAGGCAAGGATCCCCATCTGTAGGACCTCTATGCCTAAAGTGAGCTGGCCTAACCATTGGAACCCTTACTTCACCTGGCCTATGCCTAGAACCCTAACCCTAACGCCAAGTGGCCTACCCATAAGCATCCTAATGCTAGGGCGGGAATCCCTTCCCACAGCAAGCCTATTTCAGCGTGGCTAACCCATAGGAACCATAACCCAACTCCCCTTGGTCTAGCAATGGGAACCCTACCCCTTAGTCCAAAGGGCCTAGCTCGGGAAACCCTGACGCTGACGCCAAGTGGGTTAAGGAGCCCTAACGCCTATCCCTAATTCCAACTGACCTACTCAGAGGAACTTTAACCCAATTGGCGGGGAGCCCTACCTTTTGCAAGCCTAACTCTCCCCAAAATTAGCAAATTTCTCCTGCAATCATCCTCCAAATGTAATTCCGATGCACTGCTGGCCATTTGGGAGAGATCCCTTCTTGAAAAATGCTCTCCAGGAGACATTAGTTCCAGGTAACAGCAAGGCACGAATGTCTCCAGGGATCGTTCTCTAAATGCTATCACGATGCACCGCTGGTGATTTGGCAGAGATCCGTTCATGACAAGTCCTAGGCTTGAGACATTCACTCCAGATCACAGCTAGCTACTCATTGCTCCTCAAATCATCTTTCAAAATGCATTCGGATGAAAGCCTGGCATTACCGTTAACGAAAAATGCTGTTCATTTGACATTCCTTCCAGGTTACTGCTAGGGACGAAATTCTCGGGAATCTTCCTGAAGAAGTCAGAGGGATGCACTGCCGGCTACCTGGCAGAGAGCCCTTTCAGAAAATTGCTACAAATGAAAAATGCATTCCAGATCACAGCTAGGTGCAAATTTCTCCCGCAATCATCCTCCAAATGTCATTCATTCGGAGGCTCTGCTGGTCATTTGGCAGAGATCCGTTCGTGAAAATAGCTCAAGATGAAACATTCCAGATCAAAGCTTGGCACCAATGTCTCCAGGAATCGTCCCCCGAATGTCATTCGGAAGCCCTGCAGGTCATTTGGCAGCGATCCGTTGGTGAAAATATCATGTAGAAAAGCATTCCATGTCCCTGCTAGGGATGACTTTGCCCAAGGCAACTCGGACGCCTTGCTGCGCATTTGGGAGAGATCCATTCATGACAATTGCTAAACGTGAGCCATGAACTCCAGATCCCTACTTGGCACATATTTCTGCTGGAATCGTCCTCCAAATGGCTTTCGGGTGCACCACGGGCCATTTGGCAGAGATCCGTTCGTGAAAATAGCTAAACATGAGACAATCATTCTGGATCTCAGCTAGGACTAATTTCTCCTGGCATCGTCCTCCAAATGCCGTTCGGATGCAGTGCTGGGAAGTTGGCAGCGAACCCTTCTTGAACGTTGCTAAACATGAGCTCTTCAGTCCAGATCACTGCTTGGCAGGAATGTCTCATGGAATCGTCCTCCAAATGTCGTTACGATGCACTGCTTACCATTTCCAGAGATCCAGCCAGGACAATTCCTAAAAACGAACTATTCACTCCAGGTCACAGCTAGACACGAATATGCCCTGGCATCGTCCTCCAAGAGCCAGTCGGATACGCTGCTGGGCATTGGGCAGCTATCCAGTCCTGAAAAATATTATTCACCTAGAAAAGCATTCCATGTCCCTGCTAGGGACGACTTTGTCCTAGAATCGACCTCCAAGTGCAAATCGGAGGCATTGCTGGTATTTGGCAGAGACCCTTCCTGAAAATTGCTAAACATGAGACATTCACTTCACATCACTGCTAGCCACCAATTTCTCCTGGAAGCATTCTCCAAATGCCTTTCGGATGCACTGCTTGCCATTTGGCAGAGCAGGAAAGAATTTTGCTTGCTTAATCTAGTTCGAGGACCGACCACTCCTAAATAATCAGGATAGTAGCCCAATGGCGCGAATATGAAGAGTCCCTGACAATTTGTCACAAGCACGGGTCACTAAGGATTTTCTCTTTCTTTGTAAGTTCCACGGAACCGATCTTTCCCTAATGCTCAGGACCTCTTTTAAACTGTTTTAAAATGAAAAGGCTCCGAGAAACGAGTCACCCGCAGGGATCACGAACGAGTTTTGTTTTGTTTGTAACGTTCATGATGCCCTCTCTTCCAAATGACCAAGAGAAACCTAGTGGCTTTTAGATGACGAGTCCGGGACAAAGTTTGTCTCAAGTGCTGTTCATTAATGACTTTCTCTCTAGTTCTCATTTTCCCTAACCGCTCTACTGCAAATGACAGTAAGGACAGACTCCTAAATGCTTTAAAAAAGGAGGCTTTCAGAAGTATTTGCCAAACCCCTAGTGGTCAAGAATGAGTTTAACCTTTCTTTAGGACAGGATCCTAAAAGCTGTAATGTGAAGATTCCGCGACAAATTTATCCCCCGCTAAGGTGAGCGAAGCGTTTTGCTTTGTTATTCATCTGCACGGAGCGAGCCTTCCAAATGAGGCCAGACTCCAAACTGTCTTCAGTTGAAGATTCCATAAGAAATGGCTCACAAGCACCGATCAGTAATGAGTTTCGCTTTCTTTTCAATGTCACCATGCGCTCCCTTCCAGATGATCTGGATAGACTCATAATGGCTTGAAGACTTGGATTCCGTGAGAAATTTCACAAAGCACTGATCACTACTGACTTTCTCTTGGTTTATCACTTTCACTGACCGATAAAGCCCATCTCTTCAGGACCCTCTCGTAACGCCTTTTAAATGAAGAGTCACAGATAACTTTTCCTCCAGCAATGATAAGTAATCAGGTTCTCTTTCTTTGCAGCTTTCTATGCCGAAGAATCAGGAGAGTAGTATGATGGCTTTAAGATGAAGGCTGCATGAAACATTTGAGGATGAGAAAAGAGTTTTGCCTTCTTTGTAATTCTCACCAGCCGATCTCTTCTTAACGATGAGGACAGACTCTCAAGGGCTGTAAGATGACGATTAAATGAGAAATTTGTCATAAGCATTCATTAATACTTCCTTTCCCTTTGTTTCTAATTTTCTCCAACCAATCGAGCCCACAAGCTCAGGACAGGATCCGGACAGCTTGAAAATGAAGATTCCATGAGAATTTTGTGCCCAGCCTTGATTAGGGCTGAGTTTTCCTTTCTTTGTACTTTTTACGAGCCCACGTCTTCTAATGGCACAAGACAGTTGGAGTTAAGCTGTGGGTAGGACGCCACGTCCTCAGGGTTATGGCTAGGCCACTTACAAGTGTGTTTCCTGTGTGCAGGCCACATGCAGTTAGAGTTAGGGAAGGGCAGAGCTCCCAGCCCTAGGTTAGCGTTCTCAGCGCTAGGGTTAGGGTTCATACGGGTAGGAATCCCGATCCTAGTGTTTCCTCGACCAC